>NW_008332100.1:107979-125196 GCF_000622305.1 Nannospalax galili
TATATACATATATAAAATCTCCTGTCATAAGCTAATAGCTTCAGAGTAGCTATTTCAACAAAATTATTTTGATATTAATCCATGAATTCCTTTTAGTTAAATTTCATTGGTGGGAACTAAAGTCCTTATGTAGAGGGTGTGACTGATGCCAAAACCAGGATGGGGAGAAAACGATGATGGTCCGGAGGAAGTCCGATATTCACTCACTCAATCTAGAAGAGGCTGACAGGGAACGTGGAGGATGAATGAGGGTAGAGATGGAAGCAGGTACTTCACATGAGGCGCAAGCCCCATGAGAAACAGCGGAGCCACTGGAAATACCTAGAGCAGAAGACAACGCGTCTACACTTAGATAAGGCCTTTCCGTAGTCTTTTGAGACAAGGTCTCCCTGTTGCCCCAGCGGCCTGGAACTCGCTAAGTAGATCATGGTGACCTCTGATTACAGAGGTCCATCTCCTTTGCCTCTGGAGTACTGGGCTTAAAGACATGCACCACGATGCCGGGGTAGAAAAGGCCTTTTATTACACTATTTTTACTACTTTTTCTGAAGTAATGGCTTTTATTCCTTTGTATTATTTTCTGCTTCTCTTTGCCAGTCTTCCAGCCAAGCATTGGATTCTCCTGCTCTAGCAGGGTACATCTCAATCTCCCTTCCTCCCTCACCGTGCAACTTCCTCCCTTGTCATTTGATTCCGTACCTTGAGGCTTATCCATTATTCAGCAGATACTTCCATCTCTCCTAACCTTTTTTGTTTTGGGGTGAGGGGCGATTTCTGTCATCTTCTGTGCCATTCTCCCAGGTTTCCACAGTCACACTTCCCTGAACCCCTTTCCTCCCACAGTTCTGCCCTCTACCTTTACCATCATTTGGAACCGTAGTTACCTCTGCACCTCCATTTCAGACGCTTACTCCTTCACTGTAATACTGAATACATCCAATCAAATGCAGGAGTCTTGTTCCTAGCAGGACCTTCATATTTAACTACGTCTTTACCTTCTTTTGTGTTCTCTAATGAGAACCTTCATGATGTCTTTGCTTGCTTACCAGATTTATAGCGTTTTAGCAATTAGTAAACATTCCACAATATAAAAACTAAGCACTTTTCCTTCTGTATTACTCATGGTTCTCTGTAGACAGAACAATTGGGTTTATTGTGTTGACTCACAGGACCAGTAAGACTGAAAAGTACCACATTGATGGTACGTGTGCTGGACAGCTAAGGGAAGTGACCACAGAGCTCAGTCTGAGAAGGCAGAAGCCTCAAAACAGGGAAGGCTGATAATTCAGTGCCTGGTCCCAAGAACCCTCAGAATGCCATTGGGGAAGTGCCAGAATGCAGAGTTCAAAGCACCTGGACACAAACCATGTCTACTTGGGAGAGAACAAGAGAGAGAGGGTTTTCCTTTCTTGTGCTGTATCTACCTGGGTCTCCAGGCAACTGTCTGGGGGTTGCTGATGGTCAAGGCAGGTAGTCCCCACTGGACTCACTGAACACCATGTCAGTCTTCCCTGGATAAACCCTCATAGAGAGACTTAGAGGTAATGCTCTGTCCTGGATTTTCACTGGCTCAGGGACATACAATATAGTTTTTTGTTGTTTTTTTTGTTTTGTTTTGTTTTACCATGTACTCACTTGGAAAACACATAGCTGTAATTAACTCTGAATCTCCTTACACTTGATCCATACCCATCCTGATAATCTCTGAGAAAAAATAGACAAGTTTATGATAGTTTCACTTTAAATAACCTCGTTTTTCCCAGTATCCCTAAGGTCACCACCTTTGGTTTACTTCTATCATTACTGATTCTCCCTTCCTGGTTCATTTTCTTCTTGTCTGGTAATGTTTATGCTACAAGGTTCAGGAATGTATTCTCTTTTCGAACCAAGCTCTTACTTATTGGGGAAGCTTTCTCAGGCATAAGAATGCTAGTGTGTGTGTGTGTGTGTGTGTGTGTGTGTGTGTGTGTGTGTGTGAAAAATGCTCAAACCCCAGACCTTATTCCTGAATACCAGATTATATCTCTCATTTATCTATCATCTTATCATCTATCTATCAATCATCTTATCATCTATCTATCATCTATCATTATATCATCTATTTATTATCTATCTATATATCTAGCATCTATTATCTATCTATCTAGCATCTATCTGTATATCATCTATTATCTATCTACATATCTATCATCTATTTATTATCTATATCATCTATCTGTGTGTCATCTATTTATCTATTATCTTATCTATATATCTATCATCTATCATCTATAATCTACCTATTTCTATCTATATGTATCTATCATCTATCTATACCTATTCATGTATCTAACTAGCTAGCTATCATCTACTATCTATTATCTATCATCTATCCATTGCTTGTCTATCTGCCTCTCATTAGTGAATAAGCACCTTTTCAGTACTTTCTGTGATGAACTGGAAAATGTGATAAGGCATAATGATTGTCTCAAGAAAAATCATGATGCAATTTGAACTGTCTGCTTTCTTTATATAAAAAAAATCTTATTTGAAAGAAAACTTAGAGACAAAATAAATTTATTCAACCTGAATACTTGGCAGATATTTACACAAAATGCATGAAGTAAACTTTTTCAAGTTTTACTCACTTTAAGGAAAACAGCTAGCAGTGTTTGATACTGATGACTGCACTGGTGCTTTCCAACAAGATTACAATACTGGAAAGCTGATGCTCCCCACTGTGAACTTGACAGCTGCCTTTTGTCCATCAACTACACTGTTGGGATCAGTGGTAATATTTTTTTAAAAATACTCATTTTCTTCATATTATGCAATGAAATAAGTCACTGTTTGAAAAACCTGAGATAGTATTATCTAAATTGTAAAGACAATATGTTAAAATTCATTCCTTCAATCAGCCATGGTTGTACACTCATGTAATTCCAGCACTTGGAAGATCAAGGCAGGAGGATCAGATATTAAAGGCCAACTTCAGTTACGTACTCAAATAACTGAAGCTCAAATCCTGTCTGGACTACATGAGACCCTATCTTTAAAAAAAAGTAATAAATCAGGCATTCATTTAAAATACAAATAAAAGAACCATTCAGAGTAGAAGAAAGATTAATAGATTTTCAATATTAATAATCATAGTTTCAGATTTCTAATTAAATCTGGATCGTAGAAGCTAGTGTTTGAGCAGTAATAAAGAAGAAAATACAAAATTATCTGAAAGGCTATTAATTTCATGAAAAGTGGGTTTGTAGCAAAGTCCAGTTTTGAAGAACAGTGATCAGTTCAAGAGGAGAGGATGGGTGTGCCTAGTTGGACCATTGACTGATTTTTTCTCCCTTAGCCGTTTTCATAGATTCCTCTGATGCTATGCAAACTAGTCTTCAGGCAGGACGATTCCAGATCAGTTCCAGCTCAATTGTTCCAGTCTTGTGTCTGAAGTATGTCCTGTCTTCAGCAATAGGGTTTTACCTTCAAGTTCTTCCAGTTTTTCTCCATTTAGAATGATGTTGGGTTGTGGGTTTGTTGTCTATAACTTTAACTATGCTGAGATATGTTCCCTCCAGTCTAATTCTCTCTAAAGATTTTATCATAAATTCATGTTGGCTTTTATCAAAGGCCTTTTCTGCATCTCCTGAAATGATCATGCAGTTTTTGACTCTGTGCCCATTTATATGATTTATTACATTAATTGACTTATATATATTGAACTGTCCCTGCATCGCTGAAACAATGCCTGCTTGATCATGATGGATGGGTTTTTTTTTTTTTCGATGTGTGTCTGTATGTAGCCTATGAGCATTATGTTGAAAAATTTTCATCTATGTTTATTGGAATATGGGGCTACAGTTTATTTTTTATTGTACCTTTACTTGGTTGTGGTATTAAAGTAATGCTGGCTTTATAGAAGGAGTTTGTGAGTTCTCCCTGTTTCTACCTTTTGAATAATTTAAGTAGTTTTGGTTGTTGATCTTCTTTGAAAGTCTGGTAAAATTCTGCTGTGAATCCATCTGGGCCTGGTCTTTTTCTTATTTGGCAGGTTTTGCATTACTTCTCATGGTCTGTTTAAACTGTTTATGTTGTATACATTGACTTTAGAGATTCATAATTTGTTTGATTTTCAAATTTAATAGAGCATAAGTTTTTAAAGTATTCCCTTATAGTGTTCTGGATCTTTTTGATATCTGCTATGACATCCCCCTTCATCTCTGATTTTGTTGATTTGGATTTACTTTCTTTTCATTAGCTGGGCTTGGGTCTGTCTATCTTGTTATTCTTTTCAAAGAACCAGGAATTAGATTCATTGATTCTTTGTGGCATTTTCTTTGCTTCAGAGTCATTGATTGCTCCACTGATTTTTATTATTTCTTCATATCTGTTGGTCTTTCATTTGGTTTCTTCTTGCTTTTCTAAAATCTTGAGTTGTACCATTAAGTCATCTATTTGTGTTTTTTCTGATTTTTTTAATATAGCAACTCAGAGCTATATATTGCCCTCATAGGACTGGTTTTAATGTGTCCCAGAGGTTTGTGTGTGTGTGTGTGTGTGTGTGTGTGTGTGTGTGTTGTATTATCTTTTTCATTTAGTTCCAGGAATAATTTTCTTTCTTAATAGTGTGTGTGTTGTATTATTATTTTCACTTAGTTTCAGGAATATGTTTATTTCTTTCTTGATTCTTCTTCGACACATTCATCATTCAGGAGTGTGTTGTTTGATCTTCATGAGTTTGTGTAGTTACTAGAGATTCTTTTGCTGTTGATTTTAAGTTTTATTGTGTTGTGGTCTAATACAATACATGAAATTATTTCAGTATTTTTGTATTTGTTAAGGTTTGTTTTGTGCCAATGTATGTGATCTATTTTAGGGAAACTTCCACAGGCTGCTGAAAAGAATGTCTGTTCCTTTGTGCTTAAGTGAAATATTCTGTACATGTCAGTTAAGTTCATTTGTCATATGGTATCATTTAATTCATATGTTTCTTTGTTTAGTCTTTGTCCAGATGACCTGTCTATTGGAGAAAGTGAGGTATTCAAGTCACCTACTATTACTGAGTTGTAGTTCATCTGTATCTTGAAGTCCAATAGTACTGTTTAATGAAAATAGGTGCACAAGACTTTTTCATGATTCTTATGTCTTCTTTTAAAAACACAATTTATTATTTTTATTCCAATTAGGTATTATTTTATTATATTTTATGCATATGAGTGTATTGCCTACATGTACATAAGTGCCCCCGTGTCATGCACTGGTGCAGAGGTCAGAAAAGGGCGACAGATCACCTGGAACTGGCATTACAGATGGTTATTGGCTGCCATGTGGTTGCTGGAAAATGAAGCTGGATTCTCTTCAAGAGTAGCCAGTGCTCTTAACCACTGAGCCATCTCTCCAGCCCATGTTATGTCTTCATAGTTGATTGTTTCCTTGATCAGAGCGTAGTGACCTTCTTTATCTCTTCTGCTTAATTTTAGCATGAAGTCAATTTTTTCTGATATTGGAATAGCAAGTCCTGCTTATTTCTTAGTGTCATTTCCTTGGAATACATTTTTTCCAAACTTTTACCCTCAGGTGGTGCCTGTCTTTAGAGGTAAGAGCAGTTTCTTGTAGCAACAAAGAGATGAATGTATCATTCTCTCCTCTCTCTCTCTTTCCTCTTTTCTCTTTCCCACTCTCTCTTCTTTGTCTTCTCTCTCCTCTCTCTCCTCTTCTCTCTCTCTCTCTCTCTCTCTCTCTCTCTCTCTCTCTCTCTCTCTCTCTCTCTCTCTCGGTCTCCCTATAGCTCCAGCTGCCTTAGAAGGATTTTGCTTCTTAATCCATTCAACTAGCCTATGTCTTTTGACTATTTGAGGCCATTGATATTTAGAGTTATTATTAAAAGGTATGGATTGGTTGCTGTCATTTTATTTTCTGTTTGTGTTCTTAATCTTATTTTGTATTTCTATACTTACATCTTCATTTATTTTTCTTTCTGTAGACTTCCAGGAGGGATACTCAGGAAGCCCAAGGCAGGAAAGGGGACAGAGTCTGGAAAGTCTAACTAGCTAAGCAGAGTAAATGTGAATCCTGGTGTAGGGGACTGCAGCTGGTCCACTGGTCTGGGTGCAGTGGGAACCCTGGCCAATATTAATTGTTTATGGGAATTTTAGTGATCAAAACCTAAGTGCGTCCTGATTTTCTCCTTGCAGGTATCAGTGGTGAACCAGCTGGATATGCAGGTCATTGTCTCTAACGTGCCCCCTACACTCGTGGAGAAGAAGATAGAAGATCTCACAGAGTAATGGATTTTGTTTACTTATTAATTCATTTTCAATTGACCATAATTTTAGTTTGACTAAGCCATTTTACTTATTACAATATTCAGATTAAGTAATGATCTAAAAACAATTTCTTCATGATAATTTAGCTTATTCTTTCCCCACACTATCAAGCTTCATTAGAAGTAGGTAAAGTTTCAAGTACATTGAAATAACAGTGGAAATTAGATTTGAGGAGCTCTCATGCTTCAGAATGCTTTGATGCATTAACAAGACTTTTTAGAGCAACATAAGCAATCATAAGATGTGTCATTTGAATAAGTGCCTTTGTTGACAGTCCCAGGTCAACCACAAAGTTCATAACAGAAGCAGAGTTTTTCTATAAGAAATTATTTCTCAAAGCAGCATGTCTAAATTATGAGACCTCATCCTTTATGAACAAAAGTATGGTTAGCTATTGCAATACATATTTAATTGTTTTAAAATGCTTAGTGTTCCCTGTCTCTTTCACATTGTGTGCTCCATAATGCAGTAGTCCCTGGTCAGTGCTATGCTTTTCTCCCTTTGGGCTTTGTAATGATTATTTCATATTTAAAGGGTTTAGCATTTTAGTGCCACATGAATAGTCCGTGGGACAGAGTTATCATGATCTACACATGACAGGTAGCATCTTATCTACCTCTGTAGAAGCAGTTCATGCCTACTGAGCCCTCATCAAGCTTATCACACCCAGGAAAATGGAAAGATATCTGTTTCCTAGCTTCTTTTATGTCACTTATAGACACATGCTATCTTATAGCACTATCTGAAAAGGACGACATCCACTCTTACCTGTAACCCTTTAGTCTATTTACTTTTTTCTTGCGAAGCATTCCTAATGTGCTTGTCACACACCAACTTCCCCTATATTATAATCTCAAGGGAGGAATATGCTTTTCAGTTGTATCTGTTCAGTTTTTAGTAGACATTTGATACATTTTATTGACTGAACATGTTATACAAATAAAATCATCGTGCCCTTACTTTTATACTGAAACAAAATTTGTTAAAATGAAACTGAAAACAACAAAACAGAAGTATAAAGTCATAAGAATTTAAAACATTTACTGTTTCTTACATGAATATAATAGTATGAATGGGAAAATCATTAAGATCTTGAGATATGTGTATTGCTGTCAAAGAAGCTTTGATATTATAAGATATTGTACTTGAAACACTCTTTCCCAAACTCAGTTTTAACATCTGTTCATTAGTGAGGTTTACAAGATTATTGTGAGAACTCATTGAGGTAAGTTCATAGAAATCAATAGCACAATGTGAGTGATCATTATTTTATGTAAATTTGATTCACAGAGCAAAGTCAGTAAGTTTAGGCACCAAGAGGCCAGGCTTTTGTTCATTCTTCTAAAAGATCAAGCTTTGTGATTGAGAGCAGGTGTGTGTGTGTGTGTGTGTGTGTGTGTTTGTATAATGTTTGAGTACTATTATAGTTGTGTGACTTCTAACAATATATTTAATAGTCGAAGTTGTTCTTCCTCAACTGGGAGACTGGAATGAGGATATATTTCTTCTTGACACTTTTGGAATTATATGCTCCTTCGACAGAGTAGGTGGCATACAAAACACATACATACCTGGTTCCCTTTTATTTTTCCTCTACTAAAAATATTCTACATATCATGCTTTCCATTGTCATCATTTTAAGTATACAGTTTTACATTAAGTGCATTTACATTATTAAGCAGATTCTCATAACTTTTTCATATCATAGAACAGATTCTGTATCCATCCAACAAAAGCTTTTCTCTCCCCTTATCTTCAGATCCCTCTCCTCAATTCTATTTTCTAATGGTATGAATTTGATTTTTAACAAGTGCTGTAAGAGTAAAATTATGAGGTTCCATTTGTGATTGCTTTATTTAACTGGCCTAATGTCCTTAAGATTCAACTATGGTAGCATGTGACAGGATTTACTGAATTTTTGTTATAGGGTAATATTTTATGAAAGTAATTTTTTTCCATTTTCCTGGGGCCCCTTTCTAATTCCCAATTTTCTAACTCCTCTTGTTCTCATGTGGAATCACATATATAAAAAAATGGAAGTGAAGATTCACCTATGAGAGAGAACATGTAGCATTTGTCTTTCTGGGCTTGGTTACCTCACTTAGTGTGTTTTCCAGTTCTAACCATTTTCCTGCAAATGATTCCATTTTACTTTAGGGCTAGATAAAATTCCATTGTGTATGTGTACCACGTTTTCATTATCCATTCATAGATGGACATTTAGGCCAGTACTGTTTCCTACCGTTTCTTTGGAGTGAGTAGGACAGCAGTAAAAATAGATGATTCTTCTAGTGGGACATAGAGTCCTTTGGATATATGTGCAGGAGTGGGATAACTGGGTTATATGGCAGCCCCATGTTTAGACTTTTTCAAAATCTGCACACTGATGTCCCTAATGGGTTCACCGGCTCATAATACCAGAGTGAATAAGGGTTCTTCTTTACAATATTTTTTTCTCATTTGTTTCTTGATGATAGCCATTTTGCAGTGGTGAGGTAGAATCTCATTGTAAAGTTTATTTGCGTTTCCCTGCTGACTAACCGTGTTGAATACTTTAAAAAATGATTTCCATTTGTATTTGTATTTCTTCTAAGAATTATCTGTTCTGCTCCTCAGCTTATTTTTCTTTGGGTTGTTTTCTAATTGTTTACTTTTTTGAGTTCTTTGTACATTCAAGATAAGGATCCTGTATATGTATAGCTGATGTCTTAGTTACGTTTCTGTTGCTGTGTTAAACATTTTGACCAAGGGAACTTATAGAAATAATAGTTTATGTGAACTTGCAGTTCCAAAGGAGCAAGAGTCCCTCATGGTGGGGAGGCATGGTGGCAGATGAGGTGGGAGTAGAAACCAGAACACTCACACTTCAAGTAGGCACAGGAAACGGAGCTGCTAGAAATCTGGCAAGGCCTAAGCACCTCTAAGCCTTCCCCCAGTAACATGCTTTCTTTAGCATGGTGAGGCCTCCTAAAGCCTCCCAAAATAGCACCACCAAGTGGGGACAAAATGTCCAAATACTTGGGGGGCATTCTCACTCCAAGCACCACAGTTGAGTAAGATTTTCAAACTTCTATAAGCTGCCTCTTTATTCAATAAAAGTTGCCCTTTTATTTACAGACAATTCTTTGTTTCACGAGGTCCCGTTTGCCCATATTATTTCCTGTGCTACCAGAGGCTTGTTTGTTTGTTACCGTGAAGATTTTTTTCCCTGTAATATACTTTGTTGATATATTTGGAGTCACTTTTCTTCATACTTTTACATGTAGATACCTGTTTTTCCAGCGACATTTGTCTCTTTTCCAGTGAGTGATTTTGACAACTTTGTCAAAAATTAGGTGACTGTAGGTATGTGGGTTTCTGTCTGGGTCTTCTCCATTCCATGATCTACATGTTTGTTTTTTGCTTGCACCTTCTGTTTGTACATGTACATGCTGTTTTAATAACCATGGCTCTTCAGTATAATTTGAGATAAGATACCCCCATTATGGTTCTTTTTGCTCAGGGTTTCTTTGCCTATCTGGGATCTTTTGTGTGCTTGCAATGAATTTTAAGATTGTTTTTCTATTTTTGAAGAATGGTTTTGGTATTTTGATGAGTGTTGAATCTGTAGATTGCTTTTGATAAGATGATCACTTTTGCAATATTGATCTTGCTAATCTAAGACCATGGGATATCTTTTTTAAATTCTCAATATGATTATGTTCCAGATGAATAGATATCATCATCATATAATGCAAATAATTCCTGATCTAAGCATGTGAGGAGATTGCCACCTCAGAGATGAGGGAACTGATATATTTTCAGCATATGTCAAGTGTTTTATAAGCATAGTTTTATTTAGTCACTCAGCATTGCTATGGGGTGGATATCATATAACCCCATTTTTTCAGATGAGGGAACTAAGATACAGGAAGGTTAGGTAACTTCTCTGAGATCACATAAATAGTATGTGATTGAGCTGGAAATTAACCTTAGGTCATCTATCCACAAATCCAGTGTTCTGTCTTCCCACCACACCTTTGCCAGAGGCCCACAGAATCATAAGAAACCCAGCAGAGTCAGCACAATGCACACAGGCCTTATCCATAACTGCACATAACCCATACCAGCCAGTTGAATGTGTCAGCCCCACACAGCCCCAGGAAAGGAAGTACAATCTCTGCTCAGGAACTCCTACAGAACAAGCTTTGACAGAACACAGCATCAAACCACGATCTTTTTAAAATTAATATTAATTTAATAGTCATATGTTTGGATCAAGTACCCCTTCGCTCCCTCCCCTCCAGTCCCTCCCGTGTTCTCCCCACCATTTCTCTCCCGACTTCTTGTTCCCTGCCCCACTCTCTTTTTTAAAAATACCCACTGACTCCACTTATGTGCCTGTATGTGCATGAATATAGGACCATCTGCTGGAGCATGGGTAGCCTCTCAGGGAACACATTGCTAAAGAAAACTGACCCCCCCCAAGAAGCCATCAATTGCCAATCGATTCAAAATCTTGACTACAATACAATTAGCAGTTGGCATCACCCCCCAAAAAAGGCAGTTTCCCTAGATTTGGGTATTATTATGTCATCCCTTAACTATAATTTTATGTAGCCAATAATTTGATTTCCTTTTCTTTCTATTATATTCACAGTTATACATGTATATAAAGAATTCAATTTACAGCCAGGCATGGTGACATACTCCTTTGAATTAAGGCAGCTGGATCTCTGTGAGATTAAGGCCAACCTAGTCTACATAGTAAGTTCCAGGCCAGCTGGGGCTAGAGAGAGACCCAGTCTCAAAACAGAAAAACAAAAAAGATGCAAATATTTTATAGCCTAGGTGCTATAGTATGTATATAATTCTTTTCTTTTGTGTTTCCCTGGAGTCAGTTTTGCAAAGTATCCTACCACTAATTTAATCCCCAATTCTCCATCAACTATTTTGACCTTTTCCTTAAAATAGCCCCACATATCAGTAGTTCTTTCGTTTTCATCTTTTTAAGTAAAATTTCTCATCACGCCTTATAGCATTCATGGACTAGACAGGTAACCTGGGTCATAAGGTGGATACATGTCCCAGGGCTCTCTCTTCTTCATATCCATTGTCTTACTCACATTGTCTTCCTCTTTATTGCTGCATCCCCTCATTTTGATTGAGCATATCAAGTATCTCCTAAGAAGAAATGCATGAAAGGTCAAAGGTTTTGACACCGTACATGTAGAAATTCTACTTATTCTCCATGCTTTCACATTCTTAAATTTCTTTTTTTTTTCTGTATGTGATTCTGAATCTCATTCACTTTTTTACAAATCTCCTTAAACGGTAAGCTCAAGACTGACCAGAGTGTTTTAGTATAGCACAAAGAGAGTAATGCAAGAATTAGCTTGCAGTTCCTGGATTGGTCATGTGCACTATAAATTCCTTTCTACCACAGTTGCATATTGCAGGCATAATACATTTGTTTTGTATGTCTACACATGTTTCTATTTAGAATTAACAACTCATATTTTCCAAGGTTATTTTAAATTCCTTTCTTATAGCCTGAAGTGGTAATAACTGCCTTGTGGCATCAGCCATATGGTACATCACAAATATAATCCAGATTATTGATAAAACATATAATACAACTTCTAGACTATCACACTTCCTACCCTCACTTCTAGTGACCCAAAAACCATTAAATGGAGAAAAAGCTTAGTGTGCATGACATAATTGTTTCTTCATGAATGAAAGAATGTTTTTATGGTTGAGTTTTAAGATGTCTGACTTCTGGGAGATTTAGACTGATGTTTTTGTAAAGATTGTGAGCCTTTATATTTTTTCTTTTTTATTATTTATTTAATAACCGTATGATTAGAAGCAGCATTTCATTCCAGCATTGACATATTCAATAACAATTTCCAGAGAAAAGATGCATCTATTTCAAAACTGGCTATAAATTTTTAGGTTAACAGTTTAAGTAATACAGTTATATAATATTGAACTCACTATAAACCCTGTGAGACATAAAATTGAATAAGGTTTTAACCTTTAAAAAAGATCCATTTTATTTTAATATATACTGTTTCATACAGAAAAACTCATTTTTAATGCTACTGAAACTTAGATGTTTGCATATGCATCTCTAATCTCTATGTATCTGATTATTACTAGTCACAGTCGGTTACACTCGGATTCTTGGCACCTGAGTATGGATATAAAGTCATCAGATAGATTTCAATGGTAATATTTATCACCTCTACTTATTAACATGAAGCAAATTTTTAGGTTTCTTCCTCAAATATAACTCTTTTGTTTTATTTGTTGAGTTTTTTGTCTGTGTATTTCATACAGAACATCCCAATCTTATTCGTCTATATACCCACTTCCCAAGTGGCACCCTTCCATAGCCTCCCTACCCCACTGGAGCCCTATACTCTGTCATCCCTGTTACTTTCCACTGTGTTGTCAGTGCCTCCAGCTGTTCCCCAGTGCTTGTCCATCCACTAACTCTAGTCAGCCTCTCTAGAGTTCCTTGTTTTAGGAAGATCAGCTCTTCCTCAATCCACTGAATCTAGTCCGCCTATCTAGAGTTCCTTGATTTAGGAAGATAAGCTCTTCCTCATCTAGCAGCAATCAGTTGCCAATATTCCTTTAGAAAGGATTGGGGTCTGCTGTTGATTTTCCCAGTTCTATGCTGGGTTACTGTCTGGGAGTCTCTTGGGCCACCCTGGCCTCAACTCAAAGGAAGGTATCTCCTGTCTGGCATTTTTTCTTTTTATGTAGCCTTTAGCTATACACATGGACTTTTAAAAAATTGTATTAACCCCTTTAATCTTTGGTTATAGTTTCCTTTTGGGTGTTTAATACCATGCAGTTGGCCCAGATAAACCAATTTATTTTTACTCTTAAGGCCATTTGAGGATCTCTTCTTCAGGGGTCACATGGACTGGAGGAGCTCCTGGCTCCTTTTACCAGTTCCGCCTATGTGAAGTTAAGTCAAAGGTCCTACTTGATCATGGCTGGCTTCACTTGGAAGCATGGAGGAAACGTTTCCTCTGTGTTGACCCTCCTCTTCATAGACTGGACACTGGTTCAAGTCCATTTGATGGGGTCCCCATGGCCTTCTTGATCAAGAGGACAGGTGACTCACCACAGTTACAGGACATTTTGAGGGATGTTCATAGTCCCCGGGAACTTAGTCAACATAGGAGGGCAAGGAGCAAAAACTATCCTTTATGTCCCTCTGACCAAAGTAGTATAGGCCTCAAAGTATGGCTATTAGACATCCAAGAAGGTTAATTCCACCAGTCTGGTACTTTTAATCACCATGTGCCATGTAGATAAAGCTTGATCTTCTAGTGTCTTATTCAGTTTTTCTCTTGAGTCTTTCAAAATTTTATTTATTTATTTTAGATGTCATTCACTTCCCTGGTTAGGTTATTCCAAGGTATTTTTAATAACAAGTTTGCACACATGAGATTGAGGCAGTTTGCTTTAGATTAAAGACAAGGCTCAGCCACATAGTAAGTTCCCAGCTAGCCTGTATTACAGAATCAGACTGGTGTCAGAGAGAGAGAGACAGAGAGAGACAGACAGACAGAGACAGAGACAGAGAGAGACAGAGACAGTGAGAGACAGAGATCTTAATGGACAATTACAGTAAAGATGACAATATATTGAGTCACATAGTTTTCTTTAAGCAGAGTCTCATGTAATCTAGACTGGCCTCAAACTCAATATACAGCCAAGGATAACTGAATTTCTCATCTTTCTACCTCCAATAAGCCAGGATTACAGGCATATGCCACATGTTTTTTTGCATTGCTGGAAATTTAATCCAAGACTCATGTGTTCTACCAACTGATCTAGTCATTTATTCCTGTAATTTTAGCTTTTAATTTAATTTCCTATTTAAGAAGCATTTGGAACATTCTTAGTTTTAATCATACACCAGCATAAATTAATGGAAGCAGGCTCCATTGGACAGGACTGTGGCCATTTCTGTAGGGCATTTTCTTGACTGTTGAATGATGTGAGAGGGCCGAGCCCACTGTGGCATATTACCCCTGGGCAGGTGGTCCTGTGTTGTATAAGAAAGCAGGATGAGCAAAAGCCTAAGGAGCAAGCCAGCAGGCAGCATACCTCCATAATCTGTGCTCTCGGGCACTGCCCTGAATTCCTACTTTGGCTTCCCTTGACTGTGAGCTATAAGCAAAACAAACTCCTCACCAAGTTGGTTTTTGTCAATGTTTTCATCACAGCAATAGAAAGTAACTAAGACACAGGCATATTCTTTTCTGTTTATTGAAGGGAAATTATTATTCATATTATTAAAAGAAAATCATTAAACCATGAAATCAATGATAAAGAACACTTTTGAGATGCTTATTTAATATATTTTCACTTAAAATACCCTGAAAATTGTGAGCGAGAAATAGAAAGATCTAAAATAATCAACATTAAATGGTATTAATCTGATTTATTCTTCCAAAATATCACATCATTCAGTTCAGATTATTTTTCAGAGTGTTCACACTCTGAAATAACTAGAAAGCAGTTACAGTGTGAAAATTATGGCATCAGTCAAAACTGTCCTAGCAAAATGTTGCCACAGTTGCTTTTCAGAGATTTCCAAATACATAGTAACCATATATTCCTTTTTTAAGTTCTAGACTCTATTTGTCTTTTATCGTTGTTGTTTACTTTTTCTCCATATTCACTAAATCTATAATTTATCAAAATATTTTATGCTTTAAAATCCAAAACTCTTATCAATTAGAACAGTTTATTATTCTACAATACAACTCAGGTCAAGATGCCAGGTCAATGTATCTTTTACTTGGGACAGCAGTAATCAGTCCTGCATTCTTTAAATAATGCTTACAATTCTTCTTTTAATTGTGTCTAATTCATAATTTTTCTTGTTCTGTGATATTGCTTTTTAATGTGAGAAATTCAACCAGTTTTTAGGTTAGAAATCTCCATTTGTATCATTAATGTGATAAATGATGCTTTTATATCTCATGTATATTAAAGGCTAAATTTAATTCTCCCTTACATTCCACCTTATTCCAAAAGGAATTAAGATAGTTTACAATAATTTCTCCATTAAATCAATGTTAAATATACTGATAATGAGTTCAGAAAAATGAAGACAATGGGGGTTAATGAGTTACAACAAAAGCAAATAACAGGGAAGATGGAAGCCTTCTAGATACCACAGATAATAGAGAAGATGGAAGCCTTCTAGATACTACCGATAATAGAGAAGATGTAAACCTTCTAGATACCACAATTAATAGAGAAGATGGAAGCCTTCTAGATACCACAGATAATAGAGAAGAAAGCCTTCTAGATACCGCAGATAATAGAAAAGATGGAAGCCTTCTAGATACCACAGGTAATAGAGAAGATGGAAGCCTTCTAGATACCACAGATAATAGAAAAGATGGAAGCCTTCTAGATACTACAGATAACGGAGAAGATGGAAGCCTTCTAGATACCAGAGAATCATGACAAAACAATGAGCAATCACTACAGCACCTTCCAGGTACCATAGAGCAATTGCAAACCAGTCAAAGCAAACAAGCAAATACAAAATAAATTCAGTTGCAAAGGTCACAAGACCAAACTATTTTGGAAGAATTGTTTAGCCCTTTCTGATTTTAATTCCAGATGCGGGGAAATGTTTTTAGTCTAGAGATATCATAGAGAGGCTCCCTCCAATGAAGGAAGTGCCACAGGGCAGCCAGTGTGTTACTTAGACTTAGTAATGGAGGAACCCCTGTAGGTTTACGGGACTGGAACAAAGAAGCTCAGAATGTTAGGGAAGCCTGACCCTGAATTCCTCAGGTTACCTGTAATGCCTATTGATTCTTTTACCTGTATCTTTGAAAAAATTATTGACAAGTCCTGGGTAGAACTTCTTACATTATTATTTAAACATCAAGAGAAATCCAGGAATCATGGCACAGCCATTGTATTCATGAACTCAATGAAACTATGGTTACCTCTAAAAAACCTGGACAAGATCAAGACAATAAGATTAGCCAACATTCCATTAATTGAACTCATGGGTTCTAAAAAACACTGTAAAGAGAACATGAATGAGGTGTTTGACAAGTTAGGGTTGCCTAAGGAGTGGAAGGGAGAATTTGGTGTAGATATATCAAGATACATTGTTTATATGTATGAAATGGTCAAAGAATGAATAAAAGGTATGCTATTTATTAAAACAGTGTCTAGAGAGAGCATACTGCTCTTTCAGGGGACTCAGTTTCATTTCTTAGCATCCACACTGGGTAGCTCTAAACAGCCTGTAACTCTGGTTCCAGGGAGATCTCACACCTGTGGTCTCTACTTTGACTCTATGGGCACTCTCATACATGTGCACACAAGCACACACATACACACACACATACACACAATTAAAAATAAATACATTTTAAAGAAAAAGAAAAATCCAAACACTGTTTTCAATTATAAAATTAAAATGTTTCTGGAGCAACACAACAAACAGTCACACATGCTG
This sequence comes from Nannospalax galili, assembly GCF_000622305.1. NCBI lineage: Eukaryota > Metazoa > Chordata > Mammalia > Rodentia > Spalacidae > Nannospalax > Nannospalax galili. Next base: position 124,789 of record NW_008332100.1, read on the forward strand.
GACATTGTCATGTAATGGGATACCTAAATACGGCCTCACAAAGCCTCTTTCTGGTGAATATGGCTAACCCTGTGTGCTGGATAGCTTTAGTATCAACTTGACACACCTGGGTTGAAGGAGCCTCAATTGGGGAATTTCCTCTATTGGATTGGCCTGTGGCCATGTCTGAGGGGCATCTTCTTGATGAGTGATGTGGGAGGGTTGAGCCCACTGTGGGTGGTGCCACCCCTGGGCAGGTGGGCCTGTGTTGCATAAGGAAGCAGGCTGAGCAGGGGCCAGGGAATCAAGCCAGTAAGCAGCGTTCCTCCGTGGCCTGTGCCCCAGCTCCTGCCTCCAGGTTCCTGCCATGAGTTCCTGCTTTGGGCTCCTGGATGAACTGTGACCCAGGATATGTAAGCTAAATAAACC
>NW_008332100.1:125487-135707 GCF_000622305.1 Nannospalax galili
TCAGTCAGGACGGAGTGTTGGGTCAGGGTGTTAGGTCAGTTACGGTCAGTTAGTACACTGTGTTAGGTGAGGGTGTTAGGTTAGTTATGATCAGTTAGAACAGTGTGTGAGGTCAGAGTGTTAGGTCAGTTACGATCAGTCAGGACAGAGTGTTGGGTAAGGGTGTTAGGTCAGTTATGGTCAGTTAGTACACTGTGTTAGGTGAGGGTGTTAGGTTAGTTATAATCAGTTAGAACAGTGTGTGAGGTCAGAGTGTTAGGTCAGTTACGATCAGTCAGGACAGAGTGTTGGGTAAGGGTGTTAGGTCAGTTATGGTCAGTTAGGACAGTGTGTTGGATCAGGGTGTTAGGTCAGTTATGGTCAGTTAGGACAGTTAGGACATTTAGGATAGTTGGGACAGTTATGAAAGTGTGTTGGGTCAGGGTGTTAGGTCAGTACGGTCAATTAGGACAATGTGTTAGGTAGGTCAGTAATGGTCAGTTAGACAGTGTGTTGGGTCAGGATGTTAGGTCAGTTATGGTCAGTTAGGACAGTTAAGACAGTTAGGACAGTTAGGAGAGTGTGTTGGGTCAGGGTGTTAAGTCAGTTACAGTCAGTTTGGGCAGTTAGGACAGTTAGGAGAGTTAGGACAGTTAGGACAGGACAGTTAGGACAGTTAGGAAAGTTAGGACAGTGTGTTGTTGGGTCAGGGTGTTAGGTCTGTTACGGTCAATTAGGACAGTTTGTTGTTGGGTAAGGGTGTTGGGTCAGTTAGGGTCAGTTAGGGCAGTGAGTTTTTTGGTAAGAGTGTTAGGTCAGTTATGATCACTTAGGACAGTTTGTTGTTGGGTCAGACTGTTAGGTCAGTTACATTCAGTTAGGACAGTTAGGGCAGTTAGGACGGTTAGGACAGTTAGGACAGATATGATAGTTATGACAATGTGTTGTTAGGTCAGACTGGTAGGTCAGTTACGGTCAGTTAGGACAGTGTGTTGAGTCAGGGTGTTGTCAGTTACGGTCAGTTAGGACAGTTAGGACAGTGTGTTGGGTCAGGGTGTTAGGTCAGTTACGGTCAGTTAGGACAGTTAGGACAGGACATTTAGGACTGTTAGGACAGTTAGGACAGTGTGTTGGGTCAGGATGTTAGGTCAGTTACAGTAAGTTAGGACAGTGTGTTGGGTCAGGGTGTTAGGTCAGTTCACACAGGACACTTAGGACAGTTAGGACAGTTAGGGCAGTTAGGACAGTTAGGACAGTGTGTTGGGTCAGGGTGTTAGGTCAGTTACAGTCAGTTAGGACAGTGTGTTGGGTCAGGGTGTTGCGTCAGTTATGGCCGTTAGGTGAGTTAGGACAGTTAAGACAGGAAAGTTAGGACAGTTATGACAGTTAGGACAGTTAGGACAGTGTGTTGGGTCAGGGTGTTAGTTCAGTTACGGTCAGTTAGAACAGTTAGGACAGTTAGGACAGGTAGGACACTTACAACAGTGTGTTGGGTCAGGGTGTTAAGTCAGTTATGGTGAGTTAGGACAGTTAGGACAGGTAGGACAGTTACGACAGTGTGTTGGGTCAAGGTGTTAGGTCAGTGAGGACGGTGCATTAGGTGAGGGTGTTAGGTCAGTTACGATCAATTAGGACATGCTGTTAGGCCAGTTATGATCAGTTAGGACATTTAGCACAGTTAGGACAGTTAGTACAAGTAGGACAGTTAGGACAGTATGTTTTGGGGTCAGTGTGTTACATCAGGTACAGTCAGTTAGGACAGTGTGTCGGGTCAGGCTGTTACATCAAGTACGGTCAGTTAGGACAGTTAGGATCGTTAGGACAGTTAGGACAGTTAAGACAGGACAGGTAGGTCAGTTAGGACACTGCGTTGGGTCAGGGTGGTAGGTCAGTTACGGTCAGTCAGGACAGTGTTTTGGGTCAGGGTGTTTGGTCAGTTATGGTCACTTAGGACAGTGTGTTGGGTCAGGGTGTTAGGTCAATTACGTTCAGTTAGGACAGGACAGTAAGGACAGTTAGGACAGTTAGGAGAGTGTGTTGGGTCATGGTGTTAGGTCAGTTACGGACAGTTAGGACAGTGTGTTGTGTCAGGGTGTTAGGTCAGTTACAGTCAGTTAGGACAGTGTATTGGGTCAGGATGTTAGGTCAGTCTCGGTCAGTTAGGACAGTATGTTGGGTCAGGATGTTAAGTCATTTACGGTCAGTTAGGACAGTGTGTTGGGTAAGGGTGTTAGGCCAGTTACGGTCACTTAGGACAGTGTTGTTGGGTCAGGGTGTTAGGTCTGTTATGGTCATTAGGACAGTTTCTTAGGTCAGGTCCTCTCAATGCTGCTGTTTCCTGGGGTTGAAAATTTAATTAAAAATCCAACCTATTTTTCTTTGCTGAGCCTGCTGGTCAGAAATTCTCATCAAATCATAATTTTAATTTGACTTAGTCACAGTGAGTGACAAGTGGGTAATTGAGACGATGCCTCCTGCAATAATTTACTCTAAAAACTAAAAGATTAAACCAACGTGAATGAATACCTTTCTCAAATAAACAATTATTTTAGTAAAGCTTTACACTTCAGCTTTTTGGAATGCAATTTCTGCCCAGGACTAATGCAGGATATATACTCAGGTTACTAAATTTAGTTGATGATGTAAATATAAACTTAAATAGCTATCAAAATGCCTTGGTTCAAAGTAAATAAGTAAAATGACCTAGATGGTTTTCAGCACCCTTAGATGGTGATTTTTTAGAAAGCTATCTGCATAGATAAATATTAGGTAAACATGCTTTTCAGTATTATGTTATGAAGCTTTAAATAATAGTGAAACATCAAACTCTAATTTAACTTTAAACTTTTATTTCATGCTATAGTTAATAACCTAATTTGTTAATTATTCACTTCTTATAAGATGAAGCAAACCAGTTCTCTGTTCTGAGTTTTTCCTACTCAGACACTGCCCTGCTGTGAACTGACTGGACTGCTCTCTAGTATAGGAGCCCTCTGCCTCCAGAAAATCCTGGAAACAGAATTGATGGAGTGAAGGGGATTTAGTCAAGGCTGGATTTTAAAAGACTTTATTCTTCGAATTAACATATAAGCTATTAGTTAGCATTATGACATTTTTGAGAAAACTATGTCTTAGTATATTCTTCCTTGTCTCCTTGAACCCCTACTCCTCTATTCCCCCAGTTTCTTTTCCGGTTTCAGGACCATGTATCCTTTTAAATTATGGTGTTTATCTACCTTATGTTGATTTTTGTACAAGATGCAAGATTTATATCTAGTTTCATTCTTCAGGTGGATTTCCATTTTTGCCAGCATTATTTGTTGACTAGGCTGTCTGTTTTCTACCACCAGTTTTTGACACCGTAGTCAAAAATTAGGTGACACCATGTGTGTTGGTTTTCCTCTGAACCTTCTGTCCTCTTTAATTAGTCTACTTGTCTATTTTTTGAAGTACCAGTTTGTCTGTGTTATTACACTCTATAGAGTGATATTCTAATATCTCTCATTGTATTCTTTCTTCTTAAGATTGCTTTGTCAATCTGTAGTTTTTTTGTTTTCATATGAATTATTGAATGCTTTTCTAGTTCTGTGATGAACTGATACAGGAGTAGACAGCATCACTTTTTTAGGGTTCTTAGTCTCATTCATAGAACAATCTAAGAACAGACTCAAACAGAAGCTTTGGGACAATTTTATCAGAATTTAAAGAGAAATTCTCAGGATAGGCAAGATGTAACTCTCAGCAGCTGGTTTGAGAGGAGAATGGAGGAGAGAAGGAAGAGAGTCACAGTGGTATGCTGGTTTAGAGCCAGCAGAGAGGTGAAACATGTACCAGAATAGAAGCTACCTGGAGGAGAGGTGAATAAAGCTTTACCTTTAGAGAAAAGATAAACACATATGTTAGGGAAAGCATCATTAGAAAAGAGAAATAAAGACTAAAAGGAAAGGAAATACTTTTCTGAAAACTTCAGAAAAGCAGGCAGACTTATGAAGAGTCACATTTCTGTGGCCTGTTCAGGTGTGGAATTCTCGGCAGGGAAAGTTCGCCATCCCATTAATGCAGTAGTTATTCTGCCTATCAATTTAGCATGAATTTAAGGAGAACCTACCTTCTTTGGGGTGGTCCTGACTAGGTGATTGACATGGAAAAACTTGGAAGTTAAGGCTCCTCCCAGGTCAGAGATTCTTATTTTCATCCCAAGTTAATATTATGGAGCTATTTGCTTATGTATCATTCACCAATCTGAAGAGGTACTCCTAAAAGCTTTTAGGAGTCGTATCAGAGCCTCCATATACATTTTGACATTTCTGTCCTCTGGCACAGAGTAGGCTGCCAAGAGGCCCAAGGGCATTGTGACTTTTAGCCAAGAAAGAAATTTTTTTCTTTTCCATGTGGTATTTTTAGCCTTAAATGTCTAGCTAATTCCCAACTCCTATTCTTATTGTGATCCCTCTTAAGAGCTTACCCTAATTGCCAATAGGGAATTGATGCAACAATCACTCTGACTTCTTATGTGCTGAATGAGGACACTGGGTGTGGCAATTGGGATACCACTTCACTTATCCTACCCAAAAGATCCCCAAAGTTCATGACTGTTGGCTGTATAAAGGAAAGGAGGGCCTTGACTGGTGCCTGGGAAGAGATGTGAGAGAGAAGTAAAAGCAGAAGTTGGTTAACATGTTGAATTTCTTCACAGGCCATCAGGAAAAGTCAGAGAGGGGTATTAAAATTGATCAAGTCAAAGTCCTTTAGAATCTCTTGACAAGACTCCTCCTCATTTTTCTTCTGGATTTGAAGGCTGGACTTCAGAGTGATGATGAAATAAATCAGGGTCTGCTTTTAATCATTTTGTTAGCTGTCAGAGTGACTAGAATCACAGCATGGGGTCCCTCCCTAATGGCTTCTAAGGAGTGAGCAAAGAAATTTAGGCATCATTTAATCATTAGATTAAAGCAATATTGAGATTGTTTTCTCTTGATCACAGAAAGGCATTGTAATGTTACATTGGACCAATGTCTGAAATGTTGTATCTGGGCAGCATTTTTCTTATCAAGAAAATGTCATGAGACTTGAGAGATGTCTCAGAAGTTATGAGCACTGGCTGTTTTTGGAGATGACCTAGGTTCAAATCCCAGCACCCACATGGTGGCTAGCAATCATCTATAACTTCAGTTCTGTGTGATCTGACATCCTTTTCTGTCCTCTGTGGGCATTGCATGACACAGGTGCACTTACATACATGTAGGTGATACACACATATGCATAAAATAAAAATAATAAATAAACCATTTTAAAAAGAGAAACATCACAGAGAATTGTCTAACATCTCATATGAACTTACACTTTGTTTCTAGGAGTCCAATCCTTTGGACTCTTAAAGAAAGGTACCCATCATTTAAAGTTTTGGTTTTAAATTCTGGTGACTCTTTATAACCATGCAGTTCACCAAAATTAACTGATTTATTTTTATTCTCGAAGTCAGTTGAAGATCTGGTCCTCAGTGGTCACTTGGGGTGGGAGGGTTCTTTGGTTCCTTTAGCCTTCCTTTTTTGGTTCAGTTCTGTGAGGATAAGTCCACGGCCTTACTTGATTATGGCTTCTTTGATACCATTGAGGAAACTTTTTCCTATAGGTATGCCTCTACATTGTAGACTGAATCCTGGTTAGGGTCCATTTGAGGGATTCTCAATGGCCTTCCTGAACAAAAGGACAGGCAACTCACTACAGCTACAGAATATTTTGAGAAATGCCCCATTGTCCCCTGGCACCTACTTAACCTTGACAGCCAAGGGATAAAATATTGCTGCTTTAAGTCCCTCTGACCACACTGGTTTAGGCCTCTAGGTATGGTTATTGAACACCTATGGAGGTTAGTTATACCAGTCTGGTAGTTTTAGTTAGAGTGTAATAAGTAGATAAATTCTGAGCAAAATCCAAACACACTCAAATAAACCTTTCTTAGATCTATCTTTTCTTTAAGTCTGTCATTATGATTGTTAACAATAGAGCAATAGTTCCATTAAGTAGAGTTTGAGTGAAATTTAACTTTAATAATGTTTGATATCATTTATATATCATCTCTGAGATTCATCTCTCACATACCTCAACAAATCTATTCAGACATTCATAACTTACATAAACCTTTTCATTTGCTTTCTAGGCTGGAAACATCTAGCATCGTTTTTGTTTGGTTTTGTTTTTATGGAATTTTTGTATATTTTATGCAGAATATCTCAAACAATCTTAATCATCTTTATACCCCCATTCCCACTGGCACCCATCCATAGACCCCTTATTGGAACCCAAATAGTCTGTCATCCATGTTGAGGCCCAGTGTGTCAAGTCACTGGCCCCAGACATTCCCCAGTGCAAGTCCATCCACTGAGGTCTATATCTAGTCATCTGAATCTTCATGTGTAAATCCTTCTTTATTAAAATATTTCCATTTCCATATTCTTCTAATATCTTTTACTTACTGCTTTCTTTCTTAATACCATGAAATATAATAATATTAACAAATAAATTTGCCATCTGTTGTGAGAATTTTCTTCTTGTGGGTACTAAGTGATGATTACTCTCTTCCTAATGTTCTAGTGACAAACCAATATTTTATTACTTTGAAGTTAACCCCAGAGAATCAATGAGTTTATTGAGCTTAGTTAAACAGCATGGATAAAGGGTTATTGACAGGAGCTTAGGTGACCCAAGAGTAGCTGACCTGGAACGTCATTACAGAGTATGGACAAATATTTGCCTACAGCCTCTTGTTATGAGTTGAGCCCCCTCTACCAAACCTTCCCGAGGCTATATATTTTAGTTCCTCCCCAAGACCGGGGGGCACTTGCTATTCAGGCATAATTGCATACAACTGGCTGGGCGGAGTGGCTGGAAATTCAGACGAGGGTATAAAACCCTGCATATGCCTCCTTTTATGAAAGAATTTCCATAGTCAACAAAACAAGCCCAATTACTATGATCTTTTGGAAGAAGGCATACCTGAAGTCATGAATATATCTGCTGTTTGGCTCAGGAGATAGTGCTGTTCAGCAACATCTTATTAAAATAAAGTTGAAACCAAACTATACACATATGATAATTTAATAAACTAATATTACGTGTCTACAGACTGTTAAATTATGGGGCTTTGTAGGTTTCTAGGTAAATATGATAGAAAACCCAAGAAAGTTTAGAGAATGTTTTGTCTAAACCATGCTTTAGGTTTTGAATGCATGTAAGTAGCAGATAAAGAGAAGTAGCAAGTTCATAGCAAAGCATTATTAAGTTGATGTTTACAACATGGAACAGAAATCAAATACAGAAAACTGAGACACCGGTGCTGACTGAGGACTTTTAGGCAGAGGTCCCTCAATATCCTCTCCATGTATTGTAAACAGGCTTATCTCTTTCTTTAATCTATCCTGCTGTTTCTTTTTCATTAAATAGTTAAATAAATCTTTATATTCACTTTACATTTTCATTAGTTTGTGCTAGTTACTTTCCTCATTGCTATGAAAAGATAGAGCATTCCATTAGTAGTTTTTACTAGATAGCTTTATATCATGAGATTAAATAATAGTAACTTATATTGGAAACTGTTTCTTAGCTGTTTTTAATCACACAATGCCTCTACTAGACTGTCCTGCTGTTTTCTTCCCCACTATAGAGTCAGGGTGTCAGGCTGGCTCAGAAAAGGAGTTTGCAGGTTATTTAAGATAAGCATGCTTGAGTTTGAATTATGTAGGCCAATCCCATCTCCAGAGCCCACTTCTCAGTGAGCTCAAAAAAAAACATGGAAATTGAATAATAAATTTATACACAAAAAAAGCATGTGTTCCTCTGTAGAACTAAACGCAGTGGTTGACATTGGACAGGAGAATTGTTACTGAGTCCAGTGACAACTGGCTGGATTCAAAGCACTTCTACTCACATACATGTGTCCAGGTGAGTCTTCTCGTCTTTTGGATCTTGCAGTGGGAACAGAATGACAAGAGATGGAACACTTGGATTTAAGAGGTCACCTTCTGATATTACCAAATATTATAAGTCCATAGGTGCCTGGCAATGGACACTCATGACCAAGCAGAAGCAAGGTGACTGAAGTATATGCCTCTATCAATTCCATATCTGTGTTCCTCCCTGGCTGTACTTGAGATGTGTTTAAATGGAGGCAGACAACCTCAAGACCTTAAAAAAGTACCCTCTCTTCTACAATGACCCAGTTGTAGGACAATATAATATTCTGTCTTATATTTCCCATTAGAGGTAATTTGTATACTCCAGATTATATCCTGTCTGGTCTAAGTGAAAAAAAAATCAATGTTTCATTTTTAAGGCCTGTGGATCCAGAAAATCCCAATGCATAAGAATCAGCTTGGGGAGCTTTCTCAGGCCAAGCCCTGAGCAGAAAAACAGCTATCAGTCTATAAGAAAAACAGATATTTTGGAATGTCTTCCAAATCTTCTTTGTCTCCCTCTCCAGAGCATATTCTGAAGATCCTTCTATCCCTTTTGTGTGAGTGACCATGAAAAGAAGGAAGGAGGCTAACTTCTAGTAATTATATGTTAGGTTGACTCTTTTATAGGTAAAAACCTTAATTTTCCCTTTGACCCTTTTCCTAAAGTTTGTCAGTCCATATTTCACTTTTTAAACTAGATAAGAGGCAAGCCTAATACCACTCATGGTACATTCTTTTAAAGATGGCTATCAATCAGTCTTCCTGGCTAAGAAAAAACCATATTAAAATTTACCATGCATAATCTTGTATTAAATAGTCATAGCCTAGATAATAAGGAGCACAGAAAAAATAGCACCAAAAGCACTTGGAAAGAGACTATACCAGAATGTTCTTTCTCTAGTTGGTCCATGTCATTGTAACTAGAAAGTGAAAAGTAGAAGTGCCCAGGGCATGATGGGCAGGAACAAAAGCAGGCATGGAGCAACCAAATCTCAAAGAGGGAAAAACTAATCTCTCTCAGAGATTCATAGTAAAGAAAGGACCAGAATAGAGATCAATAGAACCCTCACCTTCAGCATCCCACTAGAATAGGCTGTGCCTGTTCCCTCCAGCTGTTGTAGCCACCTGCAAAACAAAATCCAAAATATTCCTTTTAGAAACCAGTTAATAAATCATGTAAAACAATGTCAATGTCCAAAATCTCACCTTAGAATCCTGATATTACCTCCTTAATCTGATACAATATATGAAATATATAGACCTAATAAACACTTTCTCTAAAGTTACAGATAAAAATCAATATACAATGATCAGTAATCTTCATATATATTAACAATGAACTCACAGAGTTAGGAAATTATTTCATTCTTAAAACTCCAAAACAATAAAGTATCTTGGGATTTTAAATATGAACAAATAAGGGAAAGCCTTCTCTAATGAAAACTCAGTACATCAAAAAAGAAAATCAAAGTAGGATTTGACATAATACCATGAAAATGGCTATATTACCATAAGTTATCTACAGATTCAATAATATTCCCATCTAAATTCTGGCGAGATACTATTCCACTAATGAAAAAGCACCATAAAATTAACTGGGCATGAAAATGAATACCTCTGGCATGGTTGGAGCCCAAACTTTCCCATTTTTACAGGTCAATCACCTTATCAGGATCACCGCTAGGAATGCAGGTTAACCTTAAATCATGCTAAAACAATAGGCAAAATATCTAGTGCATTAATGAGATGGTGAACTTCTCTTAACCTAAACAGAGAACTTTTCCCACCAAGAATCTCTCCCCTGCTCACTTAGTGCAATGCTTCTGGACCGGGCCAAAGGCGTGTGACTCTCAGTAAATCTACCTGCTTTTCTGAGTTCTTCTGAGAAGTCCAACCTCTTCTTTTCCTCGTTATATTTCTTTTCTAGCAATGCTTTCTCTAATGCTTTGGGATACCCCAATATTTGTGTGCCATTACCTTTTCTCCTAGAGCTTCCTTCCCTCTCACCATGCACTGCCACTCACCATGCATCTGACCTCCGTGCTGCCTCTACACAAGCGTAAACCAGCACGAGCGTTTTCCCCTTTTCCCTCCATTCTTCTCCTCAAGGTAGTTGTTGAGGTTCATAGCTTGGCTGCCCTGTCGATGTTTCTTTAAATTCTAATAAAATTGTCCTAAAGTGTCTGAGTTTGTTTCTAAATTGTTTAATGAATGAGAATAAGAATACTAAAAGGAGACCCCATTGTCCCCTGTATCAATAGTGTCTTTTAACTATAGATTTTTTCC
>NW_008332100.1:136021-142329 GCF_000622305.1 Nannospalax galili
GGAAATGCTCTGTTTGTCTCTGTTTAGCACAATGTTGGCTGTAGTTTTGAAATACATAGACTTCACTATTTTGAGATATGCCTCATCCATTCCTAATGTCTCTGGGACTTTTATCATGAAGACTTGTTGAACACTGTTAAAATTCCTTTTGTGTATCTAAAGAGATGGTTGCATGATTTCTGTTTCTGGGTTTGTATATATAATGTAATTACATTGATTTGTGTATGTTGAACAAAACTTGCATCTCCGGGATGAAGACCATTTGGTTATGATTTATAACCATGTTAATGCATTCCTGAATTCAGTTTCCAAGTATTTTATTGAGAATTTTGCATTGATGATCATCAGGCAAATAAATCTGCAGTTCTCTTTTTGTATATGTCTTTATCTGGGTTTGGTATTCGATAATACTGACTTTGTAGGGTGAATTTTGTAGTTTTTTTTCCTCTTTTTATTTTGTGGAACAAATTGGTATTAGATTCAAGACTGGCTTTGAGGAAAATGTAGAAGACTTTTTCAATATCAAATCTCCACTTTGGAAAGGATTGTTTAGAGGGTTAAAATGAGATACTGGGAGAAAATCCTTATGCTGGGGGCAGAGGGAGGTGCTTCTACAGGGCTGTGTCTGTGCTCGGCTTTCTCTTTAGGGTACAGTCCCTGTCCTTGTTCCAAATTCCTTTGCTTTTACTATAATCTGGGACCTCCTGGGGCCAGAATCTACATATTTTTTAGAGAAACCTATTACTTTTCTTAACATTAATTCATGTGAACTGAGGGGAAAGTGCTTTAGAACATTATGTGAAATGTCAGGGGCCTTCAGTAAATTATAGAAGCCAGACTTGGTTGTAAATGCCTAAGACTAACAACTAAGAAGCTGAGTGGGGGTTGCTGTGTTTGTTGCTAGCCTGGGATATACAGCAAGACTGCCTCACCATCAAAAAATGGATAAGGGAAAGAGCGGAGGAAGGCGGAGGTCACAAGTTACTCCTGCTGTGTTCATACTGCATGTCAAATTGCATAAGGGAAAGTGAAGCCAGTTGAAGCCAATTTTCTTACAACAATGTTCTTTTTCACTCTGCCTCTTACCTTTAGGTCAGCATCATAAATCAAAAATTCCACCAGCTCCATTTAGAATGTTTCTTATACTATTTCTAGTCTCAGCAGCGGGAGAACGATGACTGCTCTTGCAGAGGACCTGGGTTGATTCCTACCACCCACATGGTGACTAACAACCATCCATGACTTTAATTCTAGAAGATCCTGGTCTCCATGGGCATTACATGCACATGATTCACTTACATAAATGAAGGCAAAGGCTCATACATGTAAAATAAAAGTAAGCAAATTAAAAACTTTTAAAAAAAAGAATCCTGGTCTCTCGGATCCTGTCACAGATTCATTTTTATTTTAAATGGAATTATTCCTTGCAAGAATTTAAATTAAGGGAAATTTTTCTTTTTTTAAAATTAGTCAGGTAACTTCAATTCATTAAAAAAATAAATGCCACAATTATGTTCCCAATAATTTTCTATCTGGCTAAATGTATGTGATACCAAAATACCCTGTAGCAATGTAAGAAATACAGTTGCTCAATAAGTTTTTCTGTGTACATGGCAATGAGCAAATATCATTGTTGAACTTTCAAAATGTTGAATGAATATTTTTAAAGTAGCATAAACCACAGGCTCTGTCTATGCATTCATAAGTGTAAGGCAGTAGAACTAAGGGAAGGCTCCTATGCACCTGACACAGACTATAACACTATCTTTGACTAGTCTTACAATGCTTATATAAACTATATGAAATCAGAACATTTTACACATTATTATTTTCATTACTTTGTGTCTGTATCTATTGCACACTGGGGCACCTATGTGTATATGTATAAAATATGTATATATACACATGTGTTATATGTATAATAGTTGCACTGCTTTACACTGAGGAACAGGTAACTGAGACAGTTGATGCTGGCCATTGAGATAATGTGTCCATCATTACAGCACCACACAGAGTATTTGCACCATAAAACTTCTCTGTACTCTATTCATATATGAATGCTTGATAAGTGACTAAGTGACAGGACCTGCTCTCAGTTTTGATGGAAAAGATCTCTTCCCACCTATTTTCTTTTACTCAGCTGTGTTTATAAACCCAAACACAGTTTGAACTGATTTTCCAACACATTCTTTCACATTGGATTCATATTATTAAATTCTTGCTGCCCAGCGTTGAAAATAAAAGTTCCGCTTTGAAGAACCTGTTCTAAATTGTATCACCTAATGATAAATGTCCTTTTCTCTAATTGTGAAGTGCCAATTGCCTATAATACTTTATCATAGATAATTTTATGATTGATCTTGTTCTGACATTGGCTGTTTTGTAGTTTTGATGAGCTTCTATTCTTCAATTTTTACTAGAATTTTTAAAACTTTATATTTTAGGGCAATATTGAAAGGAAAGCACAGGTTTCCCCTTGAATAACCTTGTACCCCACACTCCACAGTCAGCATTACCAACATGTGCACCCTTGTGGTGTATCTACTGCAGTTGAACTTCATTGAGACAAAATTTTCACCTTAAATCTACAGTTTATATTCTGATTCATTGTTGGTCTAATACATTCTATGGATAATGTATGTAAGCAGAGTTTTATGAAAAAGCCTAAGTTCCTGAAAACCCAGCATACTAGGCTTGGCTGTCCATCCCAATATGCCAATTAAAGAGCTTAGTAATGGCAGAAAGCAGAGACAGATGAATTCTATGTGGTCATATAGGCAGAAGAAGCAAAGAGATCCAATTACCCTCTCATATAACTTCTAGATACTGACATGACATTTAGATTAGAATAGAGAGCAAGATGTCTCGGTCAGGGTGTGGTCCAGCACATCACTGACCATCCATTGTCTCAGATCCTGGGTCCTGCAAGGTGATCATCTAAATTATTTATGTACCTACCTCTTTGAGAGGATAAGCCTGGTTCCTATATGATTGATTATGTTCCAGTGTGCAGCTTTAGCTTCTGGATAATCTTCCTCATATGTGAAGGGATCTGCCCTCTCTGAGGTTTTGTTCTTCCTAGAATTGAAAGTGATTGCTGGTTTAAGACAACGACTTACTTTCATGCCTTCACTCTTGGAGATCAGGCACACAAACACTCCTTGAGGGAATAGTATGCTTATGTAGAGTCAAGCAGAGCCTCACTCAAAGTAAAGATAGACAAAAGGTGAATGTAGAGATGTTAAACTTTCATCTTCTTTTTGCTGCCTTGTAGGCACAAATGAGTCAGTCCTTTCGAGAAAAATCAGTTTCCAAGTGACTGCTTCATGTGTGATAACATGTGCCGACCCTTATGATGCCATATGGTGCTTATCCCCAAACTTGTCTATGCACTTGCTACTCTTCCCTCTGTTAATTCCCAGCAGCTACGCACCTTTTGATATATCAGTAGTCCTGTACTGTCCAGAATGTGAAGTACAGTTGTTCCTCTGTATCTGTGGATACCACATTATGGAGTTAACCAAGTGTGAGTCAAATTTTAAATGAAAAGCATTGTCTGTATTGAACAAGCAAACCAGTATAATAGCTGTTTATGTTGCATATATGCTGTATTAGGTATTATCAATCATGTAGAGATAGTTCAGGTCCTGTGCAGGAGATGAATAGATTATATGTAAGTACTATGACATTTAAAAAAGAACTTAAACAGCCACAAACTTTGGTATCTCCAAGGAGTCTTGAAACTGTCTCCATGGAAACTGAAGGAAAACAAACTTGGAGGTATTCAGTATGCAGCCCTTTCAAGTTGGTTTCCCTCAAAATAATAGTTTAAGGTGGCTCCATGGTTTCAGAGCTAGCTAGCTCATTTCTTTTCACCACTGGATAGTACTCAGTGAGTACATGTGTTGCTAAGATCTCACTCTCACTCTTGTCAGCTCCTTGGTTCTTTTTTTCCATCAATGGGATTCAGCTGAGACACGGGCAGAAAGCAGGCAGTTCATTACAGAATAATGGAGGCACAGTAGAAGACTAAGAGATAACAATGACCAAAGGGACCATTGTGCTGACCTACATATTTAAGCGGATGGAATTTATACTGTTCCTAGAATAAGCAGGTTTCCTGGGGGACATTTTCCTGTTCAGGTGATTGGGAGCACATTTGGGTTAACTCTTAGGGGAGAAGCCACTATGTATTTTTTCTTTATCATAGAGTCTTCCCCAGGTGGTAATCTTATGTTCTTTTGTAACTTCAGAATATCATGTCTCCACCCAGGGCCAGAGATAGAACCCAATGCCTATTCTCTTGACCAATAATCAATGTCTCTCCTAGTTTTAGAAGCTGTTAATTATGAGGGAGGATATTCTCCCCAGTGCCCTTCAAGCCTGATAATATCTAACTAGCTACAATAACTGATACACCACAGTTTGTTTATTGACCCTCTGAAAGGCACCTTCTTGGCTTTCAGGTTTTGGTAGTTCTGACTGAGAGCATGATTAAATGCCTAACCTGAATTATCAAGACTACAGATTTCTTTCATTCTCATTAACAATCACTGTATTACTTTATATGAATGTAAAATATGAGGTGATAGAATCACAAAGATCACCAGACTAGTGACTAGTATAATTGTACAAGTAAATACTGCTTTGAAAGAATTAAAAGAATGACTAGTGCTTGGGTGTTGCTACTCATTAAAACGAGAGTGCACATACCATCAGTTCTCAGGTGCCAGAATAACTGAGCTCACATCAGTGAAGAGGCATACTCAAAGAATATTGAGAACTGACAGGATCAGTGTGAGAATGGAAACCAGATGGGAACCATCCAAGACATTCCCAAAAGATGAGAGCTTTATTAAATAACTTGAATATTTGACTCAGCAACCAAATGTGAAAGTATGAATGGTCTAGGCTGGGTCACATGGTACTAGGGCAGGGTAAGACCTCTGAGTAAAGTCTGAACAGATGACTTAGAGCAAGAGTAATTTCTCAAGTAACTATCAGAAATTTTTCAGAGGAAAACATAAATGTCAGTGTGACAAAAAAAAGTGATGCCTTTTTTCTGAGATTCTTAACAAGGGTTGAATGCAGTTGCCATATTAGATAACAGATCCCTACGCATATGTGTTTGTATGAGAGAAACAACCAAGTCATTAACACTGTGGCTTCCACTCACCAGTGAGAAGTCCACAGGTTGACCTTCTAGTACCTGATGGGGACAAAGAACCTTGCAGTTCCTTGACTACTGCTGATGTGGGTTTTGTTGTTGTTGTTGTTGTTTATTTGTTTGTTTTGTTGTTGGTTTGGGGTCATTGCTGGGTTTGTGCAGGGGGGTTCTCATTATTTATCTCTGGCTAGTCTGTAAGTTCTGTAAGTTTCTGTGTAGACCAAGCTTGCCTTGAACTCAGTTTCCAAATTCATCCATACTGGGAATGCAACACAGGAATTTGGGAAAATACAAAAACATTTAGCTCATAACACGTAAAACCAGAAAAGGGAATAATGAATATTATTTTATCTCATCTATAGTTTGAAATAAGAACTCCTTTGAGCATCACCTTTTGTTAGTAAGTGATATGAAGACTCATCTGGAAATAATAAAATGGACCACAGAGAAATAATTTCTTTAGTTGTCTGAGCAAAGATACTATCGTAATCCAATTACTGACATATCTGGATTTAAGAGAAAAGGGAAGTTGTTCTAAAAGATTACTGTAAGAGCAGGAAAAGGAGCATTCTACCACACCTGCAGGAGGAGCTTATCAGAGGTCATTGGATCCTCTTGGAACTAGCGTTACAGATGGATGTTAGCCACAATGTGGGTGCTAGGAACTGAATCTGGTTCCTCTGGAAGAGCAGCTAGTGCTGTTAACCACTAAGTCATCTCTCCAGCCACAAAAATCTTATAAAAAGAGTATTTTTAACAAAAACAGTGGTTCTGATTGACCAGTGAAGATGGATTACTTGAGAGAGAGAAGTGGAATCAGTGTGTGAGTGTCCTTTTCAAAGTAAGACAAGGGCCCATGTTTTCTGAGTTCCTGCCTTGGCTTCCTTCAATGATGGGAGTGTTCTGGACGTGTAGTTCAAATAAACCCTTTCCTCCCCCAAGGGTTTTGGTCATGATGTTTATCACAGCAACAGAAAACAAACTATAATACAATTACTTTCAGAAAGAGTATATTATTGTGTGTTCTAAAATACCTAATTAATTTTAGATTTCATTGATTTGTGGATCTCTGCAACCATAAAAGTATTAGTGCAGCTTTACTTCAGTCCACATCTAATTTTGAGTCAGATATGATTTTCAG
>NW_008332100.1:142376-143256 GCF_000622305.1 Nannospalax galili
TGTAGAAGTGGTACATTGTTGAACAAAGACATTGGTCTTTGGTGTCCACAGCTACCCTCTGCAATGTAATTAGTAATACACTCAGGTTCTTTTATATGAATTGTGAATTAACAGTGATAAGTATGATTTTTTGTTGTTGTTTTGAGAATTTCCTACATGAGTAATGTACTTGTACAATTTCCACTCTTCTGCCAACTCTTCCTAACGACTCTGCTCCCTCAGTGTTGTGACCTTTTGTTTGACTGTTATTGTTGCATATGCACATAGGCATATATATGTATACATATACACATACATATAATTCACTGAGTCCACTGAGTGGTGGTTGTGTGAACAAGTGTTTATAATGACCACCTGGGATTTGATAACCTATCAGGGAGCTCATCCCTGGAGAAAACTGATTCTCCCTCTCTCAGCAGCAATTGATTGCCTGAAGCTTTCCCTCCAGAGGTGGGACCTTGTGAAACTTCCCACATCCACACTGGCATGTCAACAATATTATCATTATATAGGCCTTGTTTCAGCAATCACATTGATGCTGTGTCATGGATTCAATTTTCCTGTCATGGCTAGAATGCAACTCTGTAGCAGCATAGTGTGTGCTGGTTCTTTTATAATCTTTCTGCCTCCTATCCCCACAGTGTTCCCTGAGCCTAATGTCTAAGGGGTTTGCAGTGTAGATGCAGCATGATAGCAGGGCATACCATATTTGCTTATTCTCTGAATTTTGATCAGCTGTGGAACTTTGTAAAGGTTTTCATGTGTTACAAAAAAAAAGTTTATTTGATTAGTGGTGAGAATCAGACATATCTGCTAATATAAAGATTAGTATTTTGAATATAATAACAAATTACATTGTTTTGTGAAATAATCCCACAGA
>NW_008332100.1:143456-150191 GCF_000622305.1 Nannospalax galili
AATATCAAGACTATAATGCAGTTTGACAGAAAGGCTTTCTTGAATTTTGTGTTGTTTTTATTGCTATGGATGGTTTTCTTGTTTTTGTTTTTTGGTTATGAGCATAAATATCTAGGGGAAAAGATAATCTTAACACACGGGATGATTACTGTCAGATGAGGCTACTTTTCCTGAGCGTCCACTGAGGCTGCATTCAACCATTCACAGTATTTGCAAAGTGACTTTCTCCTCTCCACTAGTTCTCCATGCTTTATTTGTTCTGTGAGGATCTAGCCAGAAAGATACTGAAAGGTGAAGGAACCAGTGAGCGTGATGTGCTGAGATAAATGGAAAAACAGACAGTTTTTAGACAGGCTTCAAGTATGTAGACTACAAAACTTTAAGGTCAATCAAACAAAACATTTATCTATAATGGGCAGTATACCTTGGCATGCAGTGCTAGAGAAATTTCTTTCAAAGTTAAGATCTTGATTTTTCTTATAATAAGGGCAAAATAATGCATACCAGACTCTTAAGGCAATGCATTTTCAATAGAGAAGAAAATAGGTCAATTCAGTATTTAAAACAAAATTATGTCTATATGTATAAAAATATTTCAAATAAGTTATTCTCTCAAAATGCTTCACAGGTAAAGGCCAAATCTGAAGATAAATTTAAAAGTACCCAGGGGTGGTCATACATACCTGTACTCCCTGGACTCTAGAGGCTGAGGCAGGTTTCTTGAATTTTGTGTTGTTTTTATTGCTATGGATGGTTTTCTTGTTTTTGTTTTTTGGTTATGAGCATAAATATCTAGGGGAAAAGATAATCTTAACACACGGGATGATTACTGTCAGATGAGGCTACTTTTCCTGAGCGTCCACTGAGGCTGCATTCAACCATTCACAGTATTTGCAAAGTGACTTTCTCCTCTCCACTAGTTCTCCATGCTTTATTTGTTCTGTGAGGATCTAGCCAGAAAGACACTGAAAGGTGAAGGAACCAGTGAGCGTGATGTGCTGAGATAAATGGAAAAACGGACAGTTTTTAGACAGGCTTCAAGTATGTAGACTACAAAACTTTAAGGTCAATCAAACAAAACATTTATCTATAATGGGCAGTATACCTTGGCATGCAGTGCTAGAGAAATTTCTTTCAAAGTTAAGATCTTGATTTTTCTTATAATAAGGGCAAAATAATGCATACCAGACTCTTAAGGCAATGCATTTTCAATAGAGAAGAAAATAGGTCAATTCAGTATTTAAAACAAAATTATGTCTATATGTATAAAAATATTTCAAATAAGTTATTCTCTCAAAATGCTTCACAGGTAAAGGCCAAATCTGAAGATAAATTTAAAAGTACCCAGGGGTGGTCATACATACCTGTACTCCCTGGACTCTAGAGGCTGAGGCAGGAGGAAAAATCAAGGAAGACTTGGGCAGATTGTGTCCTGAGAGGGTGCTTTTTCCTCTGAGGGGTGTGAGCTGACAAGGGGCTGCTGGAGAGTTAGCCACGGAGGCAGGAGCTTTGACTCAGTCTTGGCGGTGGAGGCATGGAAAAAAATGGCCCCAGTGTCTCACCTGCATGGACACACATGGACAGGAGAGGGGGCATTTACTGACCTGGGGAGTTGGTGAAAGCTAATGGAGACTGTGGGCAAGGTGTGGAAATGATGTGGAATGGTAGGCTACTGAGCCACAGCACAGATCGGGGCACCATGTGTTCACCTTTTGTGGGGCAACAGTATTCACCTTCATAAGTTACTCTATTTCCCCTACCCAGGATATAAACTATAAAAAATTCAGATGAAGATGTTTTATATGGTTTGTCTAATATTGCCAGGAGCAAGAGACCCTAAAAGAAATTGGGCAACAATATTTCATTTATTTTGTTTTTCAGTGTAGTCTCTCATGTTGCCCAGGTGGGCCAGGAATGACCTTAAGTTCCTGATTCTCTTGTCTCTACTTCCCAAACACTAGGATTACAGGTGTATGCAACCCTGATTGACTCACAAGGGTTATACATAGACTGAGGGGGTTTGTCATTTTTTTAATGAAGCAGAGCCATAGTTTTATTAACAATATTTTAATATAGATTTTAATCATGAGTTTAAAGAAAAAGATGCATTCAGAAAGATACACCCAAAACATCATCAGTGTTTGCTTCACATAGGCGAGTCACAGTGTTCCCAGAAATTTGGGAAAGTTAAAGAAAAGTCACTAAGTGTTGCTGGGGAACTGAGGACCCCTCTTGTGTTTCATAGTCTCATTAATAAAAGAATTTAAGAACAGACTCCAAATAAATTTCCAGGAAAATTTTATTTAAAGAAAAAAACCTCACACTAGGCAATCTGTAATTCTTGGCTATTCATCACATTATGAAGATGGAGCAGAGAAAGAGAAAACACTATGCCATTTGAGTTAAGCCAGCATGGAGGTCAGACACATGGTAGACTAGAAACCACTTAGTAAGGACAAGAACCTTAGATGAAGAGTGAATCCCAAATTGTTAGGGAAGGCATGCTTAGAAATGATATAGAAAGAAGAAGTTGAAAGCTTATGCTTTTCTGAGTAAGTGCAACAATCAGGCACACTTATGAAGCATATGACTTGATTCCGTAAGCCATTGGGCTGGGGTTGGGAACACTGTGAAGTCTAGTGTGCATTAGCTTTGCCCTTATTATAAGAAAAATCAAGATCTCAACTTTGGAAAGAAATTCTGTAACAGTGCATGTCAGGAGATACTGCCAAATTACTTCATTAAAGGAATAATTATTCTTCCTCTCTCTTTGCTATGGCTTAATGTGTACCCACATTCCTAGCGGTGATCCTACCTTCCTGGTGGATGATCTCTTAGACAGGTCATTGATCTGCCCAAGTAGAATGGGGGTTCCAACCCAGGCTTTTCATTCTCTAGACTTCTGACATTTTTAGCCTCCAATCAAGGATGGACCAAGGACAATTTTGGCTTAAGACCAAGGACATCAATGGAAGCTCTTGTCCCTAACCACCTGTCTCAATTCTAACTCCTGTTTTCATCCCCCTTTCTGAAGAGATGACTCAACTGTCATTAAGTCAGATGAGGTATCCCTCTAGTGGGCCTATGTAGAAGACTTTAAAAATGAACCATTGATTACATTTGTTTAGCAGCCAGGTATAGGGAAGCAAGGGAGTTCATGACTGGATCCTGAATAGAAACATGAGGGAGGCAAGACAAGGCAAGGCAAGACATACTTGCATTGCATGTCCTAGGCAAGGACCCAGAAGAAGCCATAATAGAGACTTTTTCAATGACCAAATCAAATCCATTAGAATCTCTTGATTGGCTCCCAAGAGCGTTGTTTTTCCTTGGCCTGCAAGGGTGGACTGAATAGTGTTGAACAAAGGATTTGATTTAGGCACTCTAATAGTTGACGGAGTGGCTAGAATCATAGTGTAAGATTTCACCCAGAGAAGAGAGAGAGAGGGAGAGGAAGGGAGGGAGGGGGAGGGAGGGAGAGAGAGAGAGAGAGAGAGAGAGAGAGAGAGAGAGAGGAAGGAGGAGGAGGAGGAGGAGGAGAAGAAGAAGAAGAAAAATTTAGCTATTATTTGAATTTTAGAATGAAACAATAGTGAGCTTATCTCTGTCAGCTATACTTAGATGCTGTAGTGCTGAAGTAAGACAAGATCATGATGTCTTATATCTGAGCAGAATTTCTAATAAAGAAGAAATCTTTAGTGTGAAATAATTTTCCAAAAGCATCTCATTTGAACTTAAGTCTAATATGTGTAGAGTGTAATTTGTTGAATTGTTAAAGACACATATTGATCATTTTACCCTTTGGTTACACTTTCCTGTTGTGCATTTAAGGTCGGGAAGGTGACCTAAATTAACCATTTTCATTTTAATCTTAAGGCCAGTAGAGGATCTGGTTGTCAATGGTCACTTTGGCTTGGAAGGAGCCTCTGGATCTATTAGCCTTCCTTTTACCAGTTTTTCCATCTATGTGAGGATAAGTCAAAGGCCTCACTTGACTGTGGCTTCACTTGGAAGCATGGAGGAAATTTTTCTTTGTTGACCTTCCTTTTTGTAGAATGGATACTGGTTAGAGTCTTCCCAGCAGAAGCTCCATGACCTCCCTGAACAAGAATACTAGTGAGTCTCCAGAACTATATGTCATTTTGAGAGATGCCCCACAGTAGTGAGACCTAGTTGACTTTGGAGAGCAATGGGGAAATACGTCTTAATTCTTTGTCCATATTAGTATAAGCCTCCAATATGGTGCTTGAGCACTTGGAAGGTCAGTTATACCAGTCTGGTACTTTTAACTATAATATAATATTTAGATAAAGCTTGCACAAAAGTAAAGCACTTTTAAATAAGCCTTTATTAACCACACATTTTTAAGATAGTCATTATAAATATTCCTAAGAGTAGATCAGTGACTTCAGAGCAGCACTCCATTGATTTAAGTACTTTGAACTTTGACTTTAAAAATTATATGTGTGGGGCTGGAGAGGTGGTTTAGCAGTTAAGAACACTGGTTGTTCTTGCAGAAGACCTGGGTTCAAATCCCAGCACTCACATGGCAGCTAAGAACTGTTTGTAACTCCAGTCCCAGGGAATCTGACAGCCTCTTCTGACTGCTGCAGGCATTGCACAGCATGGGTGCACTTACCTACATGCAGGCAATACATGCATACACATAAAATAAAATTAAAATTAATTTTTTTAAATTATATGTGTCTATAATCCCTAAATTCATCTAAAATACCTATATAATGTACTCAGAATTTGGTGCCTTGTCTAAGCTTTTCCAGCTTTGCATTTGTCTATGTGACTGCTACTATTCTTCATCTGCTATTTACACCCACTAAAAATCAAAAGCATAGATACAGTAAATCAAAGCACAGAGAGATTTTTGACTATCTTGTGTTTTCTATGGGGATTTCTTGGGAACTTATAAAACCTCATAATTTAATGATGTGTATACAGGTAATATTATTTTATTGCGTTATGCAATGTATGTAGTTTGGATTCAACTTTCTTTTAATAAGATGACAAATTTGTTAATGTTACTATGTCTTGTGATATTAAAAAAGGAAATAAAATGAAATAGAACCAGGAAGTTGGACAAAAGAGTGTTATAAGAGTGTAAGAATGAAGGTATTTTTAGCCAAGGATGGCTTCTGTATGAAAAGACTATATCCTAGACTTTGAGTTTTAAGTCAAACCTTCACAGTCAGCCCTGTCTCAAAAGAAAATTGTTACATATAGCTATTACTAATTTATTTACATTTAAATATCTATAAGCATAATATACATTTAAATAATGCCCTGTGTTAGTAATATGTTTTAATAATAGTTTATTAAAGAAATTTCTATTTGTAGATACATTAAAGAACACTTAAATGATATTAATTTGTGTTTTAAATTAAAATTAAGTTATAAAGCTAAAGAAAAGTTGTTACTTCTTAAAAAGTCTAACATTATTTCTATATTTTCTAGTAAATATTTTTTGTATAATACTATCTCATATCTTTAATTTTTATTCACATAAATAACTTCTGAGATTTATATTAACAGTTTTTGGTATCAATCTTATAAACTCACCAAACATGTTTATGTTCCTCCATTTCCCCAGAGCTCTGAGGAAAACAGGTTTCCTAGTCTTCCACCTCAGAATATTGCTTGTGTCAGGTACTTTTACAGAAATGGAATTTATTATAGCAACCACGTGAACTGGAGTCCCAATGCCCTGTGGCTCCTTTAAAGTGCAGACAGCTTTGTTTGTACAACATAGTTGGCATTTCCCATGAGCCGCATAAACGCTCAAATGGTATCATAAATTTGGGACTCGAGACTTAACTAGGGCATGGTCAATGACCTCTTTCACCTTATTTAACATCTGGCATCCTGTGGAGTTAAATGCTGAAAATTTATAGAGACTTTTCCCATTGGTGCCCATTCAGTAAACATTAGTAGAAACCAGCTATCATAAGTTTTCATTTACTAAATATTTCAAGTTAAGGGTAAATTTTATTCACAGTAAGTCCATCAGATTGTCATGTTTGCATGTTGTTTGATATATAGGATTTTGGATCGCTATGTTCAGGAACAAATTCCTGGTGCCAAAGTTGTCGTGGAGTCTATTGGTGCCCGTCGCCATGGAGATGCCTTCTCCCTAGAGGACTACAGCAAGTGTGACCTGACGGTCTATGCTGTCGACCCCCAGACCAACAGAGCCATCGATAGAAATGAGCTTTTCAAGTAAGTAATTGTTATTGTCCATTACAACTCTCTAATCACGTTTCAGGTGGCTAATTTATAGTTTAAAGCCACTGAGATATTGATGAAGGTGAAATGGGAGTGAAAATGAGAAGCAAACATGGCATCCTCATCCACAGTTTCTATGTCCAAACATGGGCTAGGGTAATGTCAGACATCCCCGTCCTGATCGACAGAGTCAGCCATATTCTGAACCTAAAACAGCGCTGAAATCTCATATCAACTCCACACTGCAAGAGCAGCCAGTGCTCCGGACCACCTAGCACACCCAAGTACTACATGGCAGATCCAACCCAGCACCCACATGGCACATCAGAACCATTTCTAATTCCAGCCCCAGAGGATCTAAAGCTCTCTTCTGTGAGCCACAGGCACAAAACATACACATGGTACATATATGCATGCAGACAAATACACACAAAATAAAAGTCTTAAAACAAGAAACTCCACAGTCCTATTCTAAAGCTCTGGCTATGTGAGGAAAAT
>NW_008332100.1:150797-157115 GCF_000622305.1 Nannospalax galili
TGTCTATGCACATGTCTATGCACATTTATTTCATGAACATCTATTTACTAATTTTTATTAAAATGAATATATTATAAATTTATTTATTTTTATTTCAAGTGTATGAGTGTATTGCCTGCCTATATGTAAGTGCACCTTTGTCATACAATGCCCATAGAATGCCCCTGATGCTTCAGGCATCAGATCCCCTGAAACTGCAGTTATGGATGGTTGTTAGTCGCCATGTGGGTTCTGGGAACCAAACTAAGGTCCTCTGCAAGAACAATCAGTGCTCTTTTCCGTGGAGCAATCTCTCTGCCTGTCTAAATTTATTTTAACGTTAAAGATGTTCATTTACAAAATGTCTGCCCTCCTACTTTAGCACCAATGAAATAGTAATTAATGTCCAGATGAATTTAAAAGGGGGGTGCAATTAGGGGAGGGGTTCTAAATATGATTAATGAAATATGCAAAATTTCAATAAAATATATGTTGAAAAAAGATGAATTTAAAGCAATCAGTTATTAAGTATGTTACTTTTCTTTCTTTCTTTCTTTTTAAATAGACCGTTGTTTTGTTTTACTATTTTGACATATGTTCCTGCTATGTATCCCAGGCTGGCTTTGAACTCCTTCTCTCTGGTCCCCAGTGCTGAAATTATAGGCATGACCTGCAACACTCAACCCTTTAATACATTTATTTATATTTATTTATTTATTATTTAATATATGTGTGTGTCTGTCTTCCTGTCTGTGTATGTCTGTGTGTCTTTGTGTATGTATGTGTGTGGACCATGGGGTACATGTGATGGTTAGAGTACAACTCCATGAATTCAGTTCCCTCTGTCTATCCTGTGGGTCTCCAGAATTGAACAGCGGAAATCAGACTTGGTGGCAAGAGCCTTTATCCACTGAACTATATTGTCACCTTCCCCCAAACTATTTTAACAGATTTTTTATTTATTATTTTTATTTTATGTGTATGAGAGTACTGTCTGCATGTATCTTTCTTCCCGTCTGTGTATGTCTGTGTGTCTTTGTGTGTGTATGTGTGTGGACCATGGGGTGCATGTGATGGTTAGAGTACAACTCCGTGAATTCAGTTCCCTGTCTATCCTGTGGGTCTCCAGAATTGAACAGCAGAAATCAGACTTGGTGGCAAGAGCCTTTATCCACTGAACTATATTGTAACCTTCCCCCAAACTATTTTAACAGATTTTTTATTTATTATTTTTATTTTATGTGTATGAGTGTACTTTCTGCATATATGTAAGTGCACCCATGAGATAGCTGCAGAGATCAGAAGAGGCCATTGAATTCCCTGGAACTGGAGTTACAAATTGTTGTGAACTTACATGTGGGTGCTTCGACTCAAATTGGAGTCCTCTGCAAGAGCAACCAGTGGTCTTAACCGCTGAGCCATCTCTCCAGCTCCCCACCCCCACCAACTCCTTTAAAATATGTTTTCATCTGCTAATCACTGAGGGGAAATACATATACTGAAGTACCACTTGGACTGCCTGATTGTGACCAAGCTAAGTAGCATGTAGAGCCATGAAACAATTTTGTGAAATTCATTGATCTTAGGATTTTTACCTAGGATTCATGGTTCACACAGATTGTTGTGAACTTACATGTGGGTGCTTTGACTCAAATCGGAGTCCTCTGCAAGAGCAGCCAGTGGTCTTAACCACTGAGTTGTGAAATTCATTGATCTTAGGATTTTTACCTAGGATTCATGGTTCACACATTCTTTCTGACAATTGTACTCAATAACACTTGCCCTATTTTTTAAAATGCACAATCCTCTTGTATTTTATATATAAATTGGTTTTAATTTTGATAATAGAGTTTTGGGGTTTTGTTGCTTAAATATTAGCAACTGTATTTTACAAATACTCATCTGGTTATAAAGATTAAAACGATGGACTGTAATTTGAACTACACTCATAAGATGCTGGAAAACACCTTATTGTTGAAAAATACCGAAAAGGGTATTGAAAATACCCTTGGAACTTGAAATTTTACCCTTAACTGCTAGCTGAGAAACACTATTTTAAATTTATGAAATATTCATTAAAATAGTTTATAATGAAATTATTTACACACATACATACAGTCTAAAACAGAAAATCACAGGTATCCACACTCATATTTACTGTAATGAAAATTATTGGCTACTGAGCTCGTTTTAAACCCTGAACAAATATATAAGGATATTAAAATTGCTAACGTCCAGAAACAGCAATAAGATTATTGTCTCAATTTTCCCTATGTGAAATCTAAGATTTTAAGGCTGAAGGAATTCTTTAATGCAAAGATTAGAAGCAAAAATATTAATAATGACTCTAGTAAATGTATTATCAGAGCCCCCAATCATAATGCCTGTCACTGTATATGACCCCAAATTAAGATATATATATATGTAGAAATATACATCTTTATGTGAATATGGTGTATGTATGAATTCATCTATTTTTACACTGAGTCTGCATCTACTTTTCTGTAGCAATGTTAAAACAGCATAAAAGCTGAAACAAAACCCAGTAAATCCACACATGTAAAATTAGTTCTGGGACCCAGTTATCAGAACCTCTTAGGTGCTGTGATTACAGGAATGCAGTACCCTCCTCCCTGGTTTATGAGGTGCTGGGGATCAAACCCAGTGCCTCATACATGCAGGAAAATTATTCTACCAAATATGCAACATCTCCAGCCCATCATCCCAGTTCCAAATATATTTTCTGTAGTACAATTCTCAATCTACACTTTATTAAAATCTTTCTTCATCTGGTAAATAATAACCATTACTATGTTCAACATTTAAACATGATCTAGGAAATAATAATATGACCAATACATTTTTCTCTAGAAAGGCAGATTTGTAAAGGCATTTTTATTGTCTTATTTTGTTTTATGGAAATTTTAGTTAAGAAAAATATACTTCTAAGGGAAAATTGAATGATCAGCACTGTTAGGATTCTGAAATTGGGGGCTCTTAAATAGACTGTCAAGAGGAATTCACATCTGATATGGGGTTCTTTCTCTTACAGTGAGGTTTTTAAAAATATTTTACTGAGTTTTTGTGCATTTCATGTAGTAGTTCATTATCAAATGCCCCCCATAGCACACACACACACACACACACACACACACACACACACACACACACACACACCTGATTTCATGCATTCTGTGAATTTTGAAGAGGCCATTAAATCTAATTTAAAATTGAGATGCTCACTGAAAATTGGAACAAAAGGCTCTAAAAGGCAAAAATTAGATTATAAAAGTATACAGCATGTCATTGTTTTTTTTTTTGTTTTTTATGGTTTTCTTTTTTGTGGGTTTTGCTTGTTTGTTTTGTTTGTTTTTGAGACAGGATCTTTCTCTGTAACCAAAGCTGACCTGGAATTGGTGATCACCTGTCTCAGGTTCTGCAGTGCTGTGATTGCAGCTGTGAGCCACTATGCCCAGCTGTGAGCCACTATGCCCAGTTACTACTTTTTCTTAATTTAATAGATACATGAGAACCATTCATAATACTCTGGTATCATATGATGATTCTGTGCATGTACACAGTGCCCAAAGTTTCAATCAGGTTGACCCATAAACATTTAGTGTTTATTTGCTGTCAAGCTGTCCACTGTCCTTTTTTCTTGCTTTTTCAAGTAAACGGTACATAATTACCATCTGTGGCTCTCTTACAGAACAGAGCACACTGAACTCTTATCCAGCTATAACTCAGCCCACACTGAGCTGTTCTCCCACCCTCTACCAGATTTTCCAACTACCATCATATCTTCATGGTAAAATTTTGGGCCATTTAAAATTTACCTTTACATTCCTTTGGGTTTTTTTTCATGTTTTTCAAATACATTTTTGTATGTATGAGTATGATTTTAAAATATTTTACTATGTTTTTAGCTGCATAATAATAAGTACCATAAAATATTTATTGATTCCAAAGAAGATTAGATTTGCAAATACAAAGATATTATCAAGGATTGTTTTCATTTTCATTTTTGTATCCTGGGATTCTGAGTGACTTTGCTTTTTTTTAAAAAAAAAACTGTTTTGTGTTTTTCATTTTTTTCAATAGTAAAACACTTATCCATCATAAATAAAAAATCATAAACATTAGAAATATCTATGTGTAGCTCTGGGGTATTAAGATTTCAGTTATTCCTAAAACATATAGCATTTGAAAGAGATTGTTCAAAAGTTCCAAATAATTAATTTAAAAAGCATAGTAACTGTAACTCACACTATAAAATATAAAACAGCCATTCCCAAACTGAGATCACACAATAACTATTCCTTGTTTATCTCCATCCATACAGTTCCCCAAACTGTAGTACTTTGAGGAAAGACTGTAGGAAGTAAGGGGCTACAATGTCCCTGCCGTTCAGTGACCCTGTCCCTAACTGATCATACCCCCGAATAGCAATAATTGTAGACCTCTGTAGTAAGTTCAGCTGATATGAATAAGGTTTCCCCAGTTCATGAGAACATCGTTCAGGGTCCCTTGATGTTTGTACGTAGCTGTTGGTTAGGGTTCTTTATGGCTCATGCTTTTCATGTTCATTTTTCTCATTATGCATACCATTTTTTACAGTGTCTTAGTTTAATTGTTTATCGCTATGATAAAAATACCCTGACAAAGGCAACTTAAGAAAGGATTTGTTTGGCTCACAATTCCAGATCAGAGCCTGTCATAGTGGGGTAGTAAGCGGCAAGAGCCTGAGAAAACTGGCCCCATGACTTCCATGTCAGAAAGCATATGAAGGAGCGTGTGCCGGTGCGCACTCATTTTCTTCATTCTCATACAATCCAGTGTCTTATGCCAAAAGAGTGGTGCCACCCGCAGGGGGCAGGCCTTCCAATCTCCAGGTAATCAAGATGGTCTGTAACAGACATTCTCAGAGACTAATTTGAATCTAGACAGTCCCTCACAGATGGGCACAAAGGCTTGCTTCCTAGTGTCAAGTTCACAATACTAACCATCAACAGACACTTTTTATTGTAATTCAGTGTGTTAAGATAGTTTACAAAATATTTTTTTCAAATAGGATTCTCTCTTCTAACGTAATTTGTCCATTTGTCTCATGATAAAGATTCCTGGATGGCAAGCTCCTCGATATCAGCAAAGACTTTCAGCCATATTATGGGGAAGGAGGACGCATTCTAGAGATCCGGACTCCAGAGGCAGTGACAAGCATCAAGAAGCGAGGAGAAAGCTTGGGGTACACGGAAGGGGCCTTGCTGGCCTTGGCCTTCATCATCATCCTCTGCTGCATCCCGGCCATCTTGGTCGTCTTAGTCAGCTACAGACAGTGAGTATCTAGAAAGGCATTCAGAAAGCTCCCTGGTAAAGCGGCTTCATTATTGCAAAATGTTATTGGTACATACGGAGCTTTCCAGCCTGTACATAATCACCTTCCTCAAGGGGAAACAACACATACTTCCTGTACATTTCTCACAGAGGGCTGAGTGATCCTGTGCACCTAATAAGTTCTCGCTCACAGGGGTATTATCGCCTATAGCTTTATGCATTCCTTTCTGTGGGTAAAGACTGCCCCCCAGGGGGAAAAAGCTTAAGTCTGTAAACAGCAGTGTAAGGTCTGGAACTTGGTTACATTTCCTGTTTTATTTATTTATTTTTCAAAATCAAAGCAGATACATTGACCTCCATCCAGACAATATACTGTCAGCAGAGCCATCCTCAAGTCCCAGCATTCCGAAACCTGTGATTTTTGACATTTCTTTCTTTCTTTCTGAACACCCTTGTTAGAGTCTATTATATTTAAGTGTATTACATATAAATGCATATTTTAGCTGAGTAGAATCTTAGTTTTACTTTTTGCTACAGTAAAACACACTCCTTTGCAATGTGTATATTTAAAATTATTTAGGAACTTCAAAGTAGTCAAGTAATTCAAGTGTTTGAAGTGTCTGTAATTGAGGAAAGTTAGGAATACACTGGGCCTGACACAAACCTTGAGAAATTGGTGATAAGGGCTACACATCTTAAATATACTCCTACTGAGAATGGTTTAGAAAAACAACGGAGAGCTGATTAAGAAGAGGAATAGCCCAGAGAGAGCCATAAAAAGTAAATAATAGACAATTATCATAAATCATATAAATTGCTTGACATAGAAAACTATAAGAAATAATGGTAGACTGGCTATTCATCTTTAAAATGCACATAGGGAAGTACTAAAGTGCTCCTTATATATTTTTCACTGATATCTTTCTTTTCAAATACTGATATTTTTTCTTTTGAATACAGTGACTTAATTCTAACCCAAAATTCTCAAGGAATGTGCCATGTGAG
>NW_008332100.1:157917-162111 GCF_000622305.1 Nannospalax galili
TTTTACACAATCCAATGTAACAATTATATGAATTATATACTGTGTTCTAACCATTTCTGCAATTTGATGCCTTGTTTTTCTTCTCTATTAAATTGATTTTAATGTTCAGTTTTTGCTCTAATTATCAAGGTTTTCCCACAATGAATTTATTTTAAAAATTTTTTAATGATCTGTTGTACGCTTCATGTAATGGTTCTTAATCAAATTTAGACCCTTTCCTCCATTCATGCCCCCACACCCCCCACACTGGCCCTCATGCTTCCATCATGCATGTTAATTCCTATCTCATCAAGCATTTGTACCCAGATGTGCCTTCTATGCTAATTCATCTTGGGAGTCTAGTCAGCCCATCTAGAGATCACAAGTAAGGTCTACTCGCCTTCACCCAGTAGTATCAGTCTCTAGCAGTTCCCACTATCCATTTCCCTCACTCCACTCTGGGCCCTTGTCTGGTGGAGATGGCCTGAGTTTTGTGCTCAGTGCCACCATTGCCACAAGTTCACATGTGCAGAGTCCACTGCCCTAAAAGCCTGTTTCCCTATACTCATGAACCAATGCTGCTATTGCAGCCTTTCCGCCCCCTCTTCTATGACGATACCTGAGCTGTGGGTAGGTGAGTTGTATTATAGGAGTCCTATCTAGGGACACACACTCTGCAGTCCGTATGATGCTGTGTGCATCACACTCTGTAATATAAGAAAGCTTCACTGGTCAGAGTTGAGAGTGCACAAGTTTCCTCTCTATCACTTTTCAACTATATTCCATGACCCTTAGGTGTAGGAGTGCCCCTGCATCTAGGGCTGACATTTCTCAGACCTATATTCTCTGTGTGTGACCAGTTGTGGAACTCTGCAGTAGCCTCCATCTGTTGGGAAAAAAAAAGTTTCTTTGATGA
The DNA here is from genome assembly GCF_000622305.1 of Nannospalax galili. Taxonomy (NCBI): domain Eukaryota; kingdom Metazoa; phylum Chordata; class Mammalia; order Rodentia; family Spalacidae; genus Nannospalax; species Nannospalax galili. The sequence continues at coordinate 158,813 of NW_008332100.1, forward strand.
GAGGTGTCCAGTAGACTTGTCTGTAAATCTAAGGATCCATATTTCACATACAGTAAGATATTTCATTTGTCTAGAGATATGACAGAGATAGGGTTGTCTCTAGGATCTATGGCCTCTCGACCTATGTGTATTTGGCTGCTTTTACAGTGCCACCCAGGAGACTACTCCCATTGAGATAGCTGGTGATTGCTCTACAGATAACAGTGCCACCATTGAACCAATAGAAGTAATTTGCTGTGCCAGTCATTATGGTTATTAAGTTTCAGGGCTGTGTTAGACTGCTGACTGACTTTCTCCCTTAGCAGTTTGCATAGTGTCCTCTAGAACTATGAGTGGTAAACCAGTAGAAGGCTTCCAGGTCAGTTCCTCCTTCATTGCTCAAAATCCTGTGTCTGAAGTATGTCCTGTCTGGAGGACTAAGGTCGTATCTTTGGCGTATCTTTATTTCTTCTCTTGAAAACTCTCTATTCAGTTCCTTATCCCATCTTTTAATTGGGTTACTTCTTTTCTTGATACTTTGTTTTTGGAGTTCATTATATATTCTGCATGTTAAACCTCTGCCAGATGTGTCAGTGGTGAAGATTTTCTCCCATTCTGTGGGTTTTCTCTTCACTTCCTTGGTTGCTTCTTTTGATGTACAGAAGCATTTTAGTTTAATGAGGTCCCATTTGTTGATTCGTGACCTTTTTCCCTGGGCAGTTGATGCCCAGTTTAGAAAATCCTTTCCTACGCCTATGTCTTGTAGGTTATCCCCAATGCTTTCTTAAAACAGTTTCAGAGTTTCTTCTAATAGTTTCAGAGTTTCAGGCTTCACATTGAGGTCTTTGATCCATTTGGAGTTGACTTTTGTGCAAGGTTAAAGATAGGGGGTTAGTTTCATTCTTGTAACAGATGGATATCCAGCTTTGTCAACACCATTTGCTAAACATGCTGTCTTTCCTCCAGTGAATGTTCTTAGCTCCTTTGTCAAATATCAGGTGGCTGAAATTAAATGTAATCATATTTGGGTCTTCAATTTTGTTCATTGATCTATGGGTCTTTTTTGTGCCAGTACCATGTTGTTGTTATTACTATAGCTCTGTAATACAATTTAATATCTGGTATAGTAATCCTCCGAGCATTGCTCTTAGTGCTCAGGGTTGCTTTGGCTATCCGAGATCTTTTGTGCTTCCATATGAATATTAGGATGGTTTTTTTCCAATTCTGTGATAAACATCATGGGGATTTTGATTGGCATTGCATTGAATATATAAATGGCTTTTGGCAGGATGGTCATTTTCACAATATTAATTCTTCCAATCCATTAGCATAGGAGTTCCTTTCATCTTCTGATGTCTTCCTCAATCTCTTTCTTTATTTCTTTAAAGATTGAAATTTTTATTGTAGAGGTCTTTAATGTCTTTGGTCAGGTTTATCCTGAGATATATATATATTTTTTTGCAGCTACTGTGAAGGGGAGTGTTTCCGTGTACTCTTTCTCTGATTGCTTGTTATTGGTATATAGAAAGGCTACAGACTTTTGTAGATTTACTTTGTAACCTGCCACTTTACTGAATGTGTTAACAATTTCTGGAGTTTTCTGGTGGAATTTTTGGTATTTCGTAGATACAATATCATGTTATCTGCAAAAAGGGATAATTTGATCTCTTCTTTTCCAATTATTATTCCTTTAATTTCTTTCTCTTGTCTTATTGCTCTGGCAAGAGTTTCAAGCACTATGTTAAAGAGGAGTAGAGATAGTGGACAGCCTTGTTAGGTTCCTGAATTCAATGGGAATGCTTCCAGTTTTTCTCCATTTAGAATGATGTTGGCTGTGGCTTTGTTATATATGGCTTTAATTATGTTGAGATATATTGCCTCCAGTCCAATTCCCTCTGGGACTTTGAACATAAATGTGTGTTGAATTTTGTCAAAGGCCTTCTCTGCATCTATTGTGATGACCATGTGTTTCTTGACTTTGAGCCCATTTATATGATTTATGATGTTTATTGAATTATGTATGTTGACCCATCCCTGCATCTCTGGAAGAAAGTCAACTTGATCATGGTGGGTGATCTTTTTGATATGTGTCTGTATGTAGTTTATAAGTATTTTGTTGAAAAATTTTGCATCTATTCACATTAAAGATATGGGTCTATAGTTTTCTTTTTTGGTTGTATCTTTGCCTAGCTTTGGTAGTAGAGTGATGCTGGCTTCATAGAAGGAATTTGGAAGTTCTCCCTCCATTTCTATCTTTTTGAATAACAAGTAGTATTGGGTGTAGATCTTCTTTAAATGTCTGAAAAAAATTCTGCTGTAAATCCATCTAGTCCTGTGCTTTTTTCAGTCGGGAGGTTTTTTATTACTGTTTCAATTTCCTTATGTGTTATGGGTCTGTTTAAGCTGTTAATCTCTTCTTGGTTTAGTTTTGGTGGTTTCCCATGCCTTTAAATATATGTCCATTTCTTTTAGGTTTTCAAATTAAGTAGCATATAGGTTTTTAAATTATTCCCTTATAATGTTCTGGATCTCTTTGGTGTCTGTAGTGATGTTTCCCCTTTAATCTCTGATTTGTTAATTTGGAGGTGCTCTTTCTTTCTTTTGGTTAAATGGGCTAGCAGTCTATCCTTGTTTATCTTTTCAAAGAACCAGCTCTTGTATTGTTTTCTTTGTTCCTATTTCATTAATTTCTGCTCTGATTTTTGTTATTTCTTCTTATCTTCTTGGTTTGAGTTTCATTTGTTCTTCCTTTTCAAGTGTCTTGAGTTGCAATGTTAAGTCATTTTTTGATGATCTTTCTGATTTCTTAATGTAGGCACTTAGAGCTTTAACTTCCCTCTAACAACTGCTTTCAGTGTGTCCCAGAAGTTTTGTTGTGTTGTATTGTCCTTTTCATTTAGTTCCAGGAATACTTTTATTTCTTTCTTAATTTCTCCTTTGACCCACTCATCATTCAGGAGTGTGTTGTTTAATCTCCGTGTGTTCATGTGGTTACTGGGGATTCTTCCAGTGTTGATTTTAAGCTTTATTGCATTGTTGTCTGAGAGAATGCATGAAATTATTCAGTCTTTTTGTATTTGTTGAGGTTTTTTTTTTTGTGCCCTCGTACATGGTCGATTTTGGAGAAGGTTCCATGGGGTGCTGAATAGAAAGTATAGTCTTTCATGCTTTGGTGGAATATTTGGTAGATGTCTGTTAGGTCCATTTCATAGATGGTGTTGTTTAATTCAGATGTCTCTCTGTTAATTCTCTGTCCTGTTGACGTATCTAATAGTGACAATGGGGTATTGAAGTCCCCTACTATTAATGAGTTGGGATTA
>NW_008332100.1:162124-167453 GCF_000622305.1 Nannospalax galili
TTGCCTGTCCTTGAAGGGAGATGAGTTTCTTGCAGATAACAAAAAGATGCGTTTTGTTTCTTAATCCATTCAACTAGTCTGTACCTTTTGACTGGGGAATTCAGTCCATTGATATTTAAAGTTATTAATGAAAGATGTGTATTGAATCCTGTCATTTTTATTTCTGTTCACATTCTTGATATAGCTGTGCATTTCCATAGGTATATTGAATTTCTTTCTGTAACCCCTTGTGTATAGTCATTCCTTTCTTCAGCTCTTTTTATTGCTTCACGAACTCTCTGAAGGGCTGGTTTTGTGGACATGAATTCTTTCAGCCTATTTATGTCATGGAAGTTTTTTCGTTTGTCTTCAACTATTATAGACATTTTGGCTGGTTATAGTAATCCAGGTTGGCATCTGTGGTCATTTAGAGCTGGGAATATTTAGGTCCAGGCTCTTCTGGCTTTCATAGTTTGCTCTGAAATGTCATCTGTAATTGGGTTTTCTTTCATATGTGACTTGTTGTTTCTCTTTCGCAGCTTTCAGTATTGTGTCTTTGTTTGTATGTTTAGTGTTTTTACTATGATGTGGCATGGAGAGTTTCATTTCCGGCCCTGTCTGTTTGGTGTTCTTTATGCTTCTTGTATTTGTATGGGCATGTCTTTTTTTTAATTTTGGGAAATTTCTTCTACGTGTTTTTTTAAATTTTTCATAATCTTTGCTTGAGTGGTCTAATTCCTCCACTTTATCTTCGAGTCTTGATATTCTGTTTTCCATTTCATTCATCTTATTTGTGAGGCTTTCTCCTGTCATTTCTAATTGGCTTACTGAGTGTTTCACTTCCTTCTTCATTTCACCCTGAGTATTCTTCAACATTTCTTTTGTCTGTACTCATTTAGAAGTTTATCCCTATCTTCTTTCAGATCTTTTATTTCTTTGTTTGTGTGTTCTTTATATTCACTGAATTCTTTTATCATGTTTATAATTGTTCTTTTGAGTTCCATTTCCTGTGCTATCTCTAGGGAGTTCTCATAGTACTCCTGTAGAGAACTATTGGTACTTGGTGGGAATATATTATTTTGGTTTTTCATGTTATTATTTTTTCTTTGTGACTTTGTCATGTGAATTTCCTTCATAGTTTCTGATTCTTGTGTGAGACTCAAGCCTTTCTTTGTTGAGTTGAGATCTGCTTCTTTTTGTAAACTTTATGTGCCTTTGTGGTTTACTTGTTGGGCATGAAAACATGATTGGTCTAGGCTTCAGGTTCTCTCTTTGGATTTTATATTGGAGTGGCCTAATTGCTTCTGTCTTGAGGAATTCCCACAGAGGCCCAAGTGAGATGAGGCTCAGATGATATTAGGCTTTATCCTAAGGTATGGGTCCCTCCAGGAAAGATGCTGCCCTCAAGAATTTGGGGCCTGCCCTTGTATGGGAAAAGGGCCCAGGATAAATGCTGGTCTCAGGAAGCTGGTGGTTGTGCCACCCAGGGAAGTAAAGGGAGGTGAGGGTAGGACCAGGCCTAGAGGGTTCCTGATGGCTGCAGGGAGGAAATGGATTGGTCCTGATGCAAAGGATCAGGAAGCCTTGGAGGCCCTGGGCTGGGAGGTTAGCCCCAGTGTCTGGGGTGCCAAGAAAAGAGATGGGCCTGTACCCAGCCTAGGAGAAGAGACTTGGTTGGGGAGCTGGGAGGGCGAAAGAGGCTGGGGGAGTTCAAGGCATTCTGGGTGTGCTAGACTTACTCAGGGAAGGTGCTGGTACCAGGACACCTGGGGCTGTGCAGCCCAGGAAGCATAGAGATATGAGAGTAGAATTATTTCTTATAACTATAATTTTAATGTTACCTTTTAATTTAATTTTCAGATATCCCTATAAATTCTACCCTTTCTTCAAGGGGCAACTATTTTACATATTGAATACAAAGTTGTTTCTGTCGTTAAAGATATATTAGTTCAACTATTTGTGTATAATTTTTAAGTGGGTTGCTCTGAAAACCTAATTATGAAGTGATAGACTATGGGTAAATTTGTGGTTTCTAAATTGAGTTTTACAAGACAACCTTACTCTACCCAAGACGCCAGGCCGAGTGCACCAAGACCGCGAGAATCCAGTCTGCGATGCCAGCGGCCAAGCCTGTGGCTCCCGCACCTGCTGCGCCCCCGCCACTACCACCCCCAGGCACACATCTCTATGAGGAGTTGGGAGACAGTGCCATGTGAGTATTCAGAGACCTTTGAAGAGTGGGGTGGCTGTGTGGTGAGGTTGATCCCAACCCTATGTGGAAATGCAGCTGACAGCTTATTGCACTAAATTATTTTACTTTTTAAAACAGAAAAATAATTGGGTACCTAATAAAAATCAAGTTGAAAATAGTCAACAAATGCACAAATGTAGTATTCATATTAGAATACAACTGCAGAATAGAACTTGGATATTTTATTTAATCTTCCAGCATTCATGGTATTAGGACAATTTGGTGAAAAAATTATAGATTGTGGCGGAAAATATCAAGCAAGTATTCAAAACAACCATAATGGTAAAATGCTAATTCCTGATTTGAATTTAAAAACTAATTCCAACTTGGTAAACAAACTGAACTCTAGGGCACAAAATTCTATGCTATGGAGAAAGGGCTTAGTGATTAAGAGCACTTGCTGCTCTTCCAGAGGACCGAGCTCCCGCCATGGCAGCTAAAAACTGTAAAGTCCGTTCCAGAGGACCTGATGTCTTCTTCTGGCTTCTTGTGGGCATTGCACACACATAGTGGACTTACATACATGCAGGTAAAGCACTCATATACAAAAAAATAAAAATAAATAAATTCATAAATTTTTCTAAAATACTGCTTTAGGACACTGTGTAAGGAAATTTAAAAATCTCAGTTGTTAAATTCTATACTATTCATGGAACACCCTGTTCATTATATTGCTCTGAGGGTGCTGGGATTAACATTTCTACAGTTTGTAATTTCTAAACAATTTTAAATCATACAATTTGAAACAGCTTGTTAGCTTATTATGCAATGACTTCACAACTTTCTATCAAAAGATGCTGCCCACATAATCTAATTTAATTTTTGTATATACTAAAAAAATTTAAGAACAGCTACTTTGGGGCATGACATATAAAATAACCAGGTATAATATGTCATTTTGAAGAGAGCTAAGTTTAGGAAACCTTTGTTATAAGGGACTAAACCATATACTTATAATATTTCTATCTTACAAGAGTAAGACAAGTTTCAGAAATGAAGGAATTAAATTTTACTGGGAAAACCTATTTAAATAAATGCAATAATATTAATTGCCATATTAATAATATTATGTGTGGAGCTATTTATTTTAGTTTTAGTAATGTTAAAATTGATATTAATGTTATATAATATTATGTAAACATATAATACATTATATATAACACACTATGCAATTATAAATGCTACACAAGTTAAATTTAAAACAGAATTTATACACAGCATTCTGCTTCTAAAATGGCAATACAAGATTCATGTTTTTAATATATATTTATACCTTTTCTCATAGTCAAAATGATGCTCTTTGTTGGATTTTCTGGTGAAATAGGAATTGAGCCAATATGATTTGATTCTCTGATTATGTTGAGTGATTCCTCCTAGCAAAAGTATTTAGATAAAAAAGCATATGTGTGAAGTTAGGAGTGTTCACTTATGAGAATAATGACATATACATTCATTTTAACAAAGCATAGGTAATATAATGTGATCTGGAATCAATAGAGTTTGATGAGGATAAATTGCAGATAACAACACTTTAGGGCTATTTGCACTTGAAAAATTATAGTAGAACATTTCGATATTATGTATGTTGAAATGCTGTACATTTAGTTATCTGATTTTAGGAAATGTTTGTTTTATCTCTTAAATTGTTTAGTAATAATTCTAATAAGTTATAAAATGAACTAACTCCAAATGAGCTATTATTTTTAGAAGAAAAATTCAAAGAACATTTTGAAAACCTTCAAAATGTAATTAATAAGTTCATATAGACTAAATAATTTCTGTAACTCTTGCCTAGTACTGACATATTTTCCTTCTTCAAAACAAAAATAATAACTTCTTACAACTCAGTGTGCACTAACCATTTATTCAAAGATAAAACTTGGTCAGAATATTTTGTGTAATTTGAAATTTCTTTTTCAGGATTGAAATTACCCATGTTCACATAGGTGAATTTTAGGTATCTACAGTAAATAGATTGTTAGATATGATTCTATGTATAAATGTCATAGAATTTTATCTAAAACAATGTTAGACATTTTTGGAAAAGAAATAAAAACATGTATCTTCTTTCTTGGAGATATATATGTATATATATATATATGATATATATATTTAAATATATGTGGGTATTAAGTGTTTAAATCAACTTCCTGTCAGTATTGCATGATCCTTTCCAATTAACTGTAGTTAAACTTTTTTTTTCTTCTATCACATGTTTTCTCTTTCTCTCCTGTGGATACATAGGCATAAGTAAGTAAATAATATTATTCTAATAAGAGGGTGTTAGGAACTAGATTCAATGGAATGTATCAAATGCTGTTACTGTCTGCACAGGAGTCCTCAGCTTTCATAAGGCATGAATTTGTGTTTAAAAGGAAAGTTTCATGCTCCCTACAGAGTTTCCTTCTTACTTTTTCAAATGGTGTGAGCCTGAAACAAATGCTTACAGTGACCATACTTGTGCCTACCACAAAAGGTTTCAAAGTATTCTTGTTTTAAATTCAGATAATTATGTGAGTTATTTGGTCATAAGTAAGGTATATGGTTCTGTAGATTACTTCTTCCAAAGGCAATGGCCATGTAACATTAAGTTAAAAGACTTCTGATGTCTTTATTATTCACACTTCCAAAGTTATTATTCAGATAGGCTGATACTCCAGGTCCACTTGCAAGCACATTTGTCTGCATCATTTAGACATGCCAACAAATTTAGCTTTATAATCAACTAATTACCTAATATATTACCCTATTTTTCAATTGTTGTATAATTCTTATTCACATATTCCTCTTTTATTTTCCTTCCTGTTGAGTGAGTAAATAATATTAAACAACTGCTAAAATAAATTTGTTGTTCTGCTTTACCTCAAAGGCAAACCCTAACAAGGGGCTATTTAATGCACCTGTCACCCAGCCTTTCAGGAGGAAAGGTCCCAATGTTCATAGTACAGGCCCCTGATTTGTGCTGTGCAATTTTTCTACTTTAATTATAGTATACAGCTACTTGTGACAGTTGGTTCAGTAATGATGCATAAGCAGATCATGGAGTGATATCAAAACAATACAATTTTAATAAATTATTGTCACTAAAGAGAATCTCGA
>NW_008332100.1:167520-172355 GCF_000622305.1 Nannospalax galili
CATCTGCCAATATCTATGTTGTAAAATAATTAAGAAGAATTTAAACAGCAGAAATAATTTTAGTTCAGGATTGTAGCATGATGTCAATTTCTCAATCGTGATTTTGAATTCAATGAAAACCATCCCTTCTGTCTTCTGGAACTGTAATTTTTCTAATTTGGAAAGGGGATTATCTCTTTATTCTCTTAAAAAAATTGCCTCGGATCAGAGAGACCATTAGCTACCAGAGTCACTGAGATGATATATAATGGAAAGGTACTGCCTGAGATGCAGCAAACACCTTCTATATATAAAAGTGGGCTCTACCAGCAAGACAGAGGATACACAGTCAAAGGCCGAGATACCTGTCTACACTTTGTAGCAGTGTACAGTTTGTGTAGACCTGGATACTTTGCTCTAATATACAAATTGGGGGGATGGAGGAGTAACCAAGAGGAGAACAAAAAACCAAACTAATGATTGGCATTTTTCAAGGAAAATTTATAATGCTTTCTCATTATTAGAGACTTTCCTGTTCTGCCTTGTTGGGACTAGGAATGTAAAAGAAATGTTATGCTTCAGTAGATTAGTTAGGCTGTACTTTAAAATAGTAATGATATTCGTGAAAACATCTTTCTCATGAAAGCTGTGTCACAACCTGTTTCCTTACGTTTCATTATCTTCTTTTCTTTCAAGTCTTTTCCTTCTCTACCATTTTGAACAAAGCAGGGGAAATAACTCAATCCCAGAAGACAGGACCAGTCATCACACTGGGATGCCCTTTTCTTCCAGTACCACTGAGGCTCATGAGCCAGCTCTGGAGGGATCATTTAAGAACAACCAGCCCAAACCAGCAAGAAAATTCACATTTCTTCCTGATGAGGATGACTTAAGTGCCCATAATCCCTTTCCTAAAGAAAGTATCAGTCAAAGATCCACAAATTCAGACATTTCACTGAGAACAGATTTTGAAGACCTATATTTACCCCAAACACAAGTCAAGAGTCAGTCTCTGAGGGGCCCAAGAGAAAAGATTCAGAGGCTATGGAATCAGCCTGTGAGCTTTCCTAGGAGGCTGATGTGGAAAGCTCCAAACAGACCAGAGACCATAGACCTTGTGCAGTGGCAGATATCCAGGCAGAAAGCTGAAGGCGGAAACACTGGACTGCACCCAACCCTGAGAGGTAGCAGCAATCCACTTCTTACAGCGGAAGATGCCGGTCAGTCAAAGAAAGAAAGGAGGCCCAGAGAAACCCCGATTACACAACAAGCAGAACAGCTGAAATCTCTCTCTCCAGACTCTTCCTTTTCCTCTTCTTGGTCCCACTTTTCATTCTCCACTCTGCCCACTATTTCAAGAACTGTGGACCTGCATTCGGAACCTCAAGTCGTCAGTTCTGCTGACGGCGCCTTGGAATGCTCTCCTCCAAGACCTGTTTCAAATTCTCTAGTCTTTAAGAGAGATGCCCCCACTTGTATGTTAGATACAGAAACAAAAGGCACTTTTGAAAAGGTTTTCCATCCCCCTAACTTCGCTATTTCCTCTCCTTCCCCTGCACAGCCTCCTCCTCCTCAACCGCCTGCTGTTTTCACTCCTTCACCTCTGCCCCTTCCTCCTCCTAATCCTCCACTTCTTACAGTTTGTCTTCCGACTTCTGCACCCCCTGCCTCTTGTCCTCGGCATCCTCGATCATCACTTCCCCCTGTTCCTCCACCATCAGCTCCAGTTCTTTGTCCACTGCCTCCTCCAGCTTCGGTTCTGCCCACAAACAGCACCTGTATACCAGCTGTTAAATGCAGTACCAGTATCACACACGCCAAAGAAACTAAATTTTCTATGGCACAACCACCAGCAACCAAACCTCGGTGTGCTACGGAGCCCCACAGACAACCAAAAGGCATCCTCAGACACGTGAAAAACCTAGCAGAACTTGAGAAGTCCGTGTCTAACATGTACACTCACATAGAAAAAAACTGTCCACCTACAAATACCCCCAAACTTCATGCTGTTTGCCCTCCTCAGAAAACAGATATGGAAACCAAATGTGACCAGAGTCATGAGACATTAGTCAGGGTTGTTGAGGGAATTGACAAGGAACCTCAGAGTCAGTCAACATCAATGTAATGTTGCTTCTCCTGTTTTAACTGGGAAAATCTTTTCTTGATCATAATCTTCAAGTGGAACATCAAACTTGAACATCAAAGAAGATTCCACTATTTTTATCCCAAACTCAATGCAATGCTGTTTGTTTCCACATTTTTAATTTAAAAGATTATTAAATCATCACCACTAACTCATAGAGTAGATTTACCTTAATTTTCTTAACTTCGAAGTAGCATTATTTGTCCTACATTTATTTTTAAAAGTAAGTAATTTTAATCTGTTTTTATTGGGAGATATGGGCATGGAAGTTACTGATCCCCCTAAAACCAAAGGCTTGTGGACTTTGTGGATGGGGTGATTTTCTTTTTCTTTTTGACCATAGCCTTAATATGAATGTTCTGGTGGGGTGGGGGGGGCAGAAAAGCAAACTGGTAATAAGTGAAAAGCAACCCCCTGGTTTATTACTTTCTTCAAATCTGTGTATTTGGCAAAAAGAAACACTTCCAAAGTAAAATGTAAACAATGACAGGCAGCAAATACTTCAAAATTAATCTCAGGTGCTTTAATACAAATTCATCTGCTTTCTTATGACATCCATTATTCTGGCTTGTTTTTATCTTACTAGTATGCTTATATAGACTTGATAAATATCTTACGTTTTTCGGCTGCTGTTCTATTTATTTTTCATAGTGTTTCCCTTTTCTTCTTTATAATGAAAATAAATCTCATGTTGTTGACTTTTGTAAAGCGTTTCATTTTTACCACAGGTGTCAAAGTGATATTTGATTTTGTCTTTTCATGTTATGATATCATCTCCTTAATTATATTTTATAATATTTTCCTTCAAATAAATTATTTCTTCATATCTAGTTTAATAAATGAAATAAAATAACTTTAATATCAAGAGTGATAATACCTGGTGAACTGTCACCTACTTTATATAAGCCTTTGCTCCTTGTTTTAAGGCAGAAGATAAAATTTTTTACTACAGAAAGAAATTTCTGCATTTGTAGTAATTGTACTCGTTGGTAGAGTCTTACAGATCTTAGCTAAGCTGAACATTGCTGTCTCCCTACTCACTTCATAAGTCATAGATATTCACTAAGCTTAATTTTAGCTCAACTCCATGTTTATTCATATAGTATATAGTCACAGAATATTTTGTATGTAACATCAAATAATTCATTTGTTTTGCCCCATGAAACAGATGGAATAATTTTAGTACCTGGAAATCCCCAGTTTAAAACAAACACCTCTATTTGTTTAACTCTAGAAAGTTAATAGTTTACAAGACATAATTCTGCACAGGGAATTGGTGCAGGTCCAACATAGTTCTATGTAATGTTCCAGGAGATGGGCAATCACTTTTGTGTATCTAACACAGGCTGAGAATCCTGTGCTGTGTCCTCTCTGTGGTTTTGTTTGTCTCCTTTTTTGTGAGAACACTTCAATAATTTGATCTTCCAATCCTAATTAACAAGATTAGATAAAAACTGTAAGTACATTTATTTTCACTAGACTATCTGCCTCAGATATTTTTCCTCAAAATCAAAAGTTACTTATTTGGGGGAAGGGAGAGATTCTTGAACATGATTGTTTTCTCTCTTTCACTGAAAAACTTTAGTTGAAGTTTTTGTTATCAATTAGTAATATGCCTGAAATCTTATGCTTTATGGAAGATTCTAACATGGTGTTACTGAAAAATAATCAGTTAAAATATCTTCTACATGAGACCGATAAATGTTATTTGGATGTATGAGCCTAAATATTCCTCTTCACATCAATGCCACAAGCTTACAACCTGTCTGCAGGAAAAGCACAACCTTTCTTCTGCACTTGTTGAGATACATTTGATGCACAAGGGGTGGCCAGATACTTTATTTGAAATACAGACCTAATTAGTATTCATTTGTCATTATTAAAAGTAGATGTATTTCCACATAGAGCATAAAATGAATAATTACTACACATAATTTAAGAGAGCTACATAAAATGTTACACTGATATTTGCTTTTATACCTATCAACAATCATGTTTAGAAAGGACACAGATAAATTTAAATATTGGTTGTTTATATACCTCTTCTAAGTATATTTCTGACTTTGGGCTCAAGCCACAATGGACTTACCCAATTTACATATATACATATATGTATGTAAATTCTTTTTTGAGACAGGCTCACATTCTGTGGTCTTGAACACACAATGTAGCCCACTGACTTCAAACTCACATTGTGACCCACACTAGCCATACAGTCATGACAGTCCTCCTGCCTCAGCATCTCATGTGCTGGGATTATAGTCATGGGTTTCTTCCTTGGGATATTGGGGGTTTGGGCATATTTAATGAAAGGAATCATATAATTATCCTAGAAAACAAAATTGCTTTGTTTGGGTATTTTACATGACATATGTGACTCAATTGGCAGGATTAAAACCTAAACATGAGCTGTTTTTTTACCTCTAATGAAAATGACTGGGCAAATTTGTATATGTACAAACATATACAAGCATCAGAAGGATTTTGATCCCCACATGTATTGGAAGAGCACTCTGCAAAATTCACTATAGATAGAGCCCCATGTGAAATAAATTGTTGACAAGATTACCTAACACTGTATGTGCCTTATTACCAACAGCCACTTAAGACACATTCAGATAAGTAACTCATCCTGTAGAGGCCTTGAATTTTAAAATGTGTCCTATATAGATAGTTTTGTTGATCTTTGGAAAGCCATGCCTCCTCCTCACTA
>NW_008332100.1:173372-177951 GCF_000622305.1 Nannospalax galili
TTTCTTTTTGCTCTGGCATGTTAGTTCTATCATTCTCTGTGTAAACAAAAGTCAGTGGCTTACATTGTCAAGGATGATTTTTGTTCTGAGTTAAAATTTTTAGTATTTTGATATCCTCCCTAAATTTATCTTTCTGATGCTACAGATAAAATTTAAAATCTGTAGTGCTACTTGACATTGCTTTGTTTTTGGTTTTGTTCTTTTTAAGGGAGGGTCTCCCCGGCTGGCCTGGAGCTCACTATGTAGACCAGCTGGCCCTCAATATCGCAGAGGTCTTCCTGCCTTTACCCCCTGAGTGCTGGAATTAAAGATATGCACAACCATACTCAGTCCTTAACATTGTCTTTTTTTTTAAATAGTCTGTGGTCTACTTGACATTGCTTTGTTTTTGGTTTTGTTCTTTTTAAGGGAGGGTCTCCCCGGCTGGCCTGGAGCTCACTATGTAGACCAGCTGGCCCTCAATATCGCAGAGGTCTTCCTGCCTTTACCCCCTGAGTGCTGGAATTAAAGATATGCACAACCATACTCAGTCCTTAACATTGTCTTTTTTTTTAAATAGTCTGTGGTTCTATCTATTCTCTGAATCTTAAATATCTAAGTCATATCTCTAGAGAGCTCTGTGTTTTCGACATTACTATTACTCAATTTCCAGAGAGCATACTGAGGATTCCGACAATAGTGTTGAGTGAGATGTGTGTGACATACCAGTGAATTGAATGGTAACATACTTTGATTTAGCACACAGCTTTTCAGTCAAGAAAAAGAAATAAAGACACTTTCTAAGTAGCATGTACTACAGAATGCATATATCCTAGACTATATAGAACCAGCTCAAATGCCTATAAGAACTGGTTTGCAGGGATGATCATACAAGATAACAGGTTGAATCAGACAGAGTAGCTCTAATCTAATCTTACTTCCCCTTTCAAAGAGTAACTTAAGCAGGGTCATGGAAACTGCCCCCCACTTCCACCTACACTTGTCCTAGTGCTCTTTCTGAGCAGTTGGCTCACAGAGGGAATCATTTCCAGGGCTGCTTACTCAACTTCTTAGGGATTAAAGTAATGTACATTATGTCAAAATTTTAAATTGTGTATTATTTCCCATTCTGTTGAAGCAAAAGCTATGAATCCAGCCAACAGAGTCTTTAATAAGATTCATTAACTAAAATTTGTAAAAAGGGAAGGGTGGGATGGCAATCTCACAAAATCTGAGAATGAACAAATTCTTGAATCACAAACATCTCTGAAAATGCTCTTGAACCTAAGCCATCCACCTATGTAAGAAAAGGGAGGAAAGAGAAGCATGGCTTCCACATGATCCTGAATAAACTGCACCCATATAATTACATGTGTTTTATTATTCTTCCCAATGGATCTGATTATGCTTAATATGATGGGGAGGGAAATGAGGCAAATTTAGAACAAGGTTAGACTTGTCAAAATAGCCCTGTGGTTTTTTTCTTCAGAAGTCTCAATATTCCTTCACACTATGAAGCTTAAACAAAACCATCTTTGTAGGACTTGTTTATTAAGGTTATTACATTTTGGTTAGTTAGAGCATTCATGAAATTAAAACAACTGGATTCCTTGTTACTTTATGTTCATAAGTAATTGTCTAAAATATCATTTCATAGTTTTGGTTGCCATCACATGAATAATGAATCACAATCCTAAAGTAACAAGTTTTAAGTTGCCTTCTTTCCCCTCCTCTCTTTTCAATCTTATTCTGTTTCTTATCTAATTATTTTCTAAATTTTTTTCTGTTTTAATTTCCTTTGGCAGCATCAACAATTGCTGAGGCCTTCTCTTCTTAAACCTGAGGTATTAATTTTACTTTCTTTTCAACCTCACTAAACCTTACAGATACTTTTATGTCTATATGTCTATGTTTCCAGTGGCTAGAGTGGGTGGTCACTGATGTACAACATACTAGCTAACTAGAACCCAGTTTTCAGATTGAAATGAAAAAATAAAAATAAATCACCACTCTATTGCTTGCTGATGGCTCAAATTACAATTTTTTTTTTTTGCTTTCTTCTTTAGAAATTAGTCAAATAAGACCATTGCTGGCCCAAACTCAGCTATCAGTGCATGACGCCACTCCTGAGGCTGGTCAGTAGTCAGAGAGCAGAGACTATGTCCTTATCACATTACTCCTTATCAGACATGAATCAGGCAGAGCTTGAAGTGTGGAATTCACCCTACTCCAAAAGCTATCTTCAGGCACATGTCTATTGCAGAAAAGGAAAAATATTTTCAGTTATGCAATAAATACATGGTAATTTATTTATTATATGCCTCTAAGATTAAAAATGAAAATAAAGTAATCCTTGTTTGAAATACTTACATTCTCTGTGATAAATTTAGATTCCTTAATAAACATTATTTTTCTCCTAGAACAAGACCCTACAATTACTAAAAAGAAGAATTTTTGGTTTAGAATTTGTTCCCCATATCTAGAGACTGAAAGAGGGGCAGTAGTATGTAAGTTTTGCATAACATTTTTAATTAAAAACTTCCATAAAGACACATGGCCTTAGTCACAACATACATTCTCCTGAATATCAATTTCATCTTTTAAAATTTTTTGGCAGTCATATCTAGTTCATAAGCTCCTAGACCAACAATGTGATCACAGAAGCAAGAACTTCAGGAAACAGAATTATAATTATTTGGATTTGCAGCAATTTAAATCTTTATAATAATAAGATTCTGAGTTAGCTTCATCTTCTCTGTAGGGTCAGCAGCAAAAATGAATTTTAAAAAAACCATTAAATATTTGATCTACTCATACAATAACTTTTTAGCGTGCTCCCTGGCCCGATTCTCTAAAATTTAGATTCACAAACTAAGGGGAGATCTTTCTGTCTCTGTCTCTGTCTCTCTATGTCTCTGTTGCTGTCTCTCTCTCTCTTTGTGTTGTGTGTGTATGTGTGTGTGTGTATGCACGCGCACACATAAGTCTGTGTAAAGAAGGCGTGGCAGTCTGTTCTCATTCCTGGGTGATATTAGTACCCAAGAGGCACATTTTAGTTGTGTGTGTGTGTGTGTGTGTGTGTGTGTGTGTGTAAAGAAGGTGTGGCATTCTGTTCTCATTCCTGGGTGATATTAGTACCCAAGAGGCACACTTTAGTTCATCTTCCCTGTAGTTTCTGCCTCTCCTGACCCAGCTCAGAACTGTGGAGTATCTTATTGCATGCACTACTTTGTTCCTGGCTAACCTTGACATGTTGGAAGTAGCTGATGTGGGAACATATTGCAGCTAGCAGGACCCATACCTTTTTCTCCATTTAGGAACAAAAGGATACTGATATATATTACTACTAACAGTTATTAAAATCATGTTTAAAACCACTTGGAGATCTCCTCTTGATGTCTTATATGTACTAGATTAAATATGATTGGCCAGTATTGTAAAACCAGCAGTTCTAAGACTGCTTTACCAAAACTGAGGTACTACGTTATTAGTCACTTAAAAGTCTGAACTTACCATTGTGAAGCATATGAGTTTCTCAATGTAACTGACATCTAGACTTTAACTTTGTTCCAATTTTTCACTGCTCTGCCTTAACCTTATTCC
Organism: Nannospalax galili; assembly: GCF_000622305.1. Taxonomy (NCBI): domain Eukaryota; kingdom Metazoa; phylum Chordata; class Mammalia; order Rodentia; family Spalacidae; genus Nannospalax; species Nannospalax galili. The sequence goes on from NW_008332100.1 coordinate 176,955, forward strand.
CTGCTTCTCCTCCTAAAGAAAAACTTTCTCCAAATAAAACCTACAGCGACAAAGCCCAAACAAATCCATCTTGGGGCTAAATTTTAAGAATGTGCCCATGACTGGTTCTCTAGACACCCTGCTTGTCAATCTTGAACACCAGTTTACGTTTCTCAAACACCTGCCGGGCTTGTAACATGCACCATGCACTTGCAGTCTTTTCTAAACTCATTTCATTGAGTTCTTGCTATACTTGACCTCGGGTTCATGTGCCATTGTTCTGTGCTGTGTCATGCTGCAGTGGGTTTATTTCCTAGACTTCCATGTTGCTTCTGGGTTTTGACTATTATTAATAACATATTTTGGTATACGTTTTCCAAAAGGTTTTACAAATTTTTGTTTTCTCCAAAATTTTATAAGATCTAGCTGTCCATATCCCTGATGAAACTTGATATTGTTAATTATTTTGTAAATTTTTATTCTAATGGAATACTAAATGAGTTTTAACAGCACAATTAAATTCCTCTACAGTTGGTTCCTAAAGTATTTGTAAGTTATAAAGTCATTTGGCAGTATATTAGTGTAGGTCTGCAGCAGTTGTAAACTCAGCAACCACAGGAACCAGACAAGGAATGTGAAGGAATAGACTTCCTGATGCAAATGCAAGTCAAATGTCAGACAGCAAGGTGTCACTGAGTGCAGACATGTGGCAAGAATTTGATGGAGGAGTAACCAAGAGGGAACTTGACTTTGGGAAGGCATAGTACCACCCCAAGATTCCCTACATATGAAAATAATGCCACTCTATCCCCATACTTTTGTTTTTCAAGAGAAACTCAAACCTAGATTTTCAGTGGAATGCTTTGGTTAGGCTTAATCACAATTGCTTCTTTTAAACAAATTTGTCCAGTCATTGCCTAAGATTCACTGTCCATATTTATCACAATGACTATAGATTTTTATACCTTATAAACAATATATCAGTGCAATATTTCCTGATTCATACTACACCTACATT
>NW_008332100.1:178012-178212 GCF_000622305.1 Nannospalax galili
TATAGTTTCCACATTTTCTTCTCTTATTCTGCTGAAAATGTAATCTGTTTAACCATTGCCATTTAACCTGATTAATAGAATGGAATTAAAAAGGAATGTATGGAAATTGAATTTAATAGTTATTTAAACTGCTTTTATATGTATGTCTCAGGAAAACAAAAAATTTGTCTATAAGTGCAAAGTTTAATAAAAGTATTTTC
>NW_008332100.1:178257-178913 GCF_000622305.1 Nannospalax galili
TTATTTGTTTAAAATAGTCTTCAACTCCAGAATTAGCATTAAATGTTTTTATATGTGAACATCCTTAGGAGATAACATATATTAATACAATTTCTTATTAGTGTGTCATTTAATATAGATGATATTATAAAAATATTTTAATGAATGAAAGAACACTTGGTGCCAGAAACCCATTAGTAGAAAGACAAAAACAAGTTAATGTAACAATTTTCCTCAAAGCAAAAGTCAGTAAGTTAAGATGTAGTTCAATATTAACTTTTAATTTTTAAAGTTATCTATTCATAAGCAAGTGAAAGTACTCACCTGCAAATTTCAACAGTTTTATCACCAAGAAAAAAGTGCTCTCCCATTTACATAAGATCTAATGGACATAAGTGTATTTGATGAGAGATATGTGCAGCTATTAAAATGAGAATGTGTTTAACTAACACCTGTAATTAAAGTTATTTTGGCAGGAGCATTTTGGCAGAGACATCGAATTGTAGGTGTGGAAGGCTCACTTTAAACTGAAATGTATAAAGACTTATTTTCAAATGCAATTTCTTTTTTTTTTTTTGAATAATAGGAGTTATCCGTGGAATCTGGGATTGATCCTGGCCAGGAATATGGACAAGATTATTACAGTTATGAGCATGGGTACATCTTCAGATTTTTCA
>NW_008332100.1:179090-245393 GCF_000622305.1 Nannospalax galili
CTAAAAATATGATGAGAGTATTCATAATTATAAGTGGAAAATAGAAGTCAAACATATTTGCTCAATTCCTGAATTCACCATTTAAATCATATGTTGTGCTTAGCATTTTATCTAATTTACCTGAAGTTTTGCCTTAGAGCAGTTAAAAACAGAAAATTTAAATACTATAACAAGTATGTAAAGAGTTAATTCTGTACTCATCAGTTAACTGCTTTGAAAAATACAGAAGTAGGTAAATACCATGCAGGCCGTGTTCAATGTAAACTTTCTTATAGAACATACATGTCACATCCTGGATGAGATACACACTTGTATAAAGATCCTCCCTTGTGCCCTGGGTTCTTCAGTTAGTCATGAAGTGTCACAACTTTTTTCCCCAATTCTAATCTTTCCCAAAACTTACATGTGAAATAACAGTTCTCTTCCCTGAAGGGCCAGGGAACATTTGTGGGAACAGTCTGGCCACCAGGGAGTAATTTTTTGCCGGTAGTTTTGGAATTTTTAGGCTCCTAACCAATCTTCTTTAAATACCTATTGACTAAATGATGAAGAAAAAGAAGAAAGCAGAGATCATTATGTTAGATTCCACACACATGAAAAAAGTCTCAGGTTGCAAGTTTGTGTTGCAGGTACGAAATGCCACAATATGGAAGTCGCCGCCGACTGCTGCCCCCAGCTGGGCAGGAGGAGTACTGTGAGGTGGTCGGTGAAGCTGAGGAGGAATATGAGGAAGAAGAGGTGAGTACCAGAACTGATGAAGCCGTTTGACGTAGCAGTACTGCAATGCTTTCAGTCCTGTTCGACTAACCAGCAGTAGAGCAGTCCACTTGCCAGAGCACCCACTCATTTACTATTGTCTTTCCAAGAAATGTACCACTGCTGGACATTCCATCCCCCTTGTCTATAGAAGGAAATTCCTTCTTTAAAGTTTATGTCCTTCTACATAAAACTTTAAATGTCTGGAAGATGTTACAATAACATATGTTTTCTAATTCCCAAATATTGCTCTATAAAGAAATTATTATAACCAAGTATATAAAAAATATAGAACATGTGGATACTTTTGTTTCTGCACTATAGCATTACTAAAAATCATGAAAAATATAATCAGCCTTTACCAGAGAGTAAACAATATTCACCAGTATCTTTTAAATATCATGTAATTCATTTTTAAAATAGCCTGAGTCATTTCTTTCAATTTTTTACACTTTGCCTGAAATTTTTATTTTGCAAATAATCCTCTACCTCCAAGAAATCAGTGTTATTGTTATTGCATTTCTAACTGGTTTAAAATTCAATAAGATAGTTAGATTTTCCCTAAGCTTTAAAGTTAAGTAACATGTTTTCATTATTTTTAAAAATTCTGAGACTTGGCACAAAGCTCACAAGCTATTATCTAGATTAAGAGAAAATTTAAAAGGCAATGATTATTCTTTCTTAATCTAAGAAATAAAAGAAACTATGAAAAGAGAACTCATTACATTTTTGATACTAGACTATAAAGCCAACAATAAAATAATCTAATGTCTGCCAGCCAGCTTGTCTACAAAATTTTGTTTTTCTTTATGGAAACATCACTTGTGTGAGGCTATCATCCAAAATATTAATTTCTGCTTAACCTATGAGGGACAAAGCCATCAGCTAACTATACCCAACCCGTCATTTAAATTGCGTTTTCAAAATTTTCAGGAAAAGCCAGAGAAAATAAAAAAACCAAAAGTTGAAATTAGAGAGCCTAGTGAGGAGGAGGTAGTGGTGACTGTCGAAAAGCCGCCGGCAGCCGAGCCCACGTACCCGGCCTGGAAGAGGGCCAGGATATTCCCTATGATTTTTAAGAAAGTCAGAGGACTTGCTGAGAGACGAGGCACCGACCTTGAGGACGAGGCATGGAGAAGGCCCCTGGAGGAAGAAGACAAGGATTATCTGAAACTGACTCTTGACCAAGAGGAAGCTACTGAAAGCACCGTGGAGTCCGAGGAGGAGTCCAGTGACTACACCGAGTACACGGAAACGGAGTCTGAGTTCAGTGGGTCGGAAACCACCGAAGAGTCGGAGTCGGAGACCCAGTCCGAGGAGGAGGAGAGCTCCACCCCGGAGTCAGAGGAGTCGGAGTCCACCGAGTCAGAAGCAGAAAAGGCGAGAAAAAATATCGTGCTAGCGAGAAGAAGGCCCGCGGCAGAGGTCAGGGAGGTTAAAGGCGCGAGAGAGGAGCCGCCTCCAGAGCAGGAAGCACCTCCCAGGGACGAGGAAGAGGAGGCGCACCCAGAAGGGGAGGAAAGTGAGCCGTTCCCCGCGGAGGAGTCCGTAGACCTGGAAGCTGGAGATGTCCTGGAGGAAGGAAGCGCACGATCAGCCTCCGTGGAGGGAGGTGTGGAGAGTGAGGAGGAGTCAGAAGCCGGCGGCAGCAGCAGCAGCAGCACTAGCGAGAGTCTATCTGGAGGTCCGTGGGGCTTCCAGGTACCAGACTATGTCAGACGCAGGGACACAGACCAAAGGAAGTCTCCAGGAGCGAACTCCGAAGGTGACAGCACAGCCCTTTAGAAGAGCTCAGAGTAGGTGGAGGTTTGCTGTGATGTGTGCGCCTGTGTGCTGTGCCTTCTGTGTGCTCTCTGAAACAACTCTTGGCAGGGTGGAAATTAGCCTTAATTTTGCTCTGACAAGATCAAAAGTATGCTAAAAAAAAAAAAAAGTGGCTATACATGCTACCAAAAATAGATATGCATGTTGGAACATGTTCTATCAAAACTATTTTTTTCTATACTGGCAAATAGGAAAACATGCCAGCTAATAAGTAGTGACTGTTTTCTGTAATTTTTACTGCACAAAGTAGTGTCCTCAGTGATACCTGTTTATTGCGATGGAAGATATACACACACATGCATGCAGTATATGCCATTTTGGTAGCGCAAACACTAGCAATGGCAAGCAGCAGCAGACTAGATCACTACTTGCTTCTGCAAAGTTTGGCCCCTGGCGAAGGCATTATCAAAGATCCTACATTCATCTAGTTCTGTATCCACCACTTTCAAACACTAGGAGTTAAATGAAGCAGACTTTTAAAAATTAAAAGAGACTACAATTTATTTTCTGGGTGGATATGAGTTAATTGAATTAAAAAATTATTGTAATGGTTACAACCTCTCCTCTGGGTAAGTACACACAATCATTTAAAGTACTCATCTGGAGACCAGAAAGTGTGATTTACTCACCATAAAGTATATAGAGGTCAAATTGACCAAAAATTGCCTTACTGTTTTTAGAATGAATAGTGCAGTATTGTTTAACATTTGCTCCTGGCCATTTCTGATGCTAGTTGGTAAAAGACAACTGAGTTGGAATAAATGTTCATTGTATTTCAGTTGCTTGAAAAAGGAGCATTTCTGTTTTGTGTCCTATATAATCATGCACAATGGGCAGATATTTTCCTTTAAGTAAGCTAAGTTTAAGAGAGATAACCCAGAAAACCAAGATGCTTTATCTGACCAACAAGATTGAATGAGTTACAAATTAAAATTGTGTGCGTCTAGAAATATCTTAAAACTATCAGGAGAGGCATTAAGATGAACACAATATATGACGTCTGGCCATGGTTCCCATGCAACTTCCTTTGCATGGTTGAGCAGCTCTAAGACAAAGGCTTGGATCCTTAGCTAAATATGGATAGGACATTTTTGTTTTCATATTGCAGAGTATTTTTATGTAAAGAAAGTTTTCCTGTTATGCTATTTGCAAGCTCAGTAATACTTTACTCAAATATTTTAAACTTTGAGTACAGAGTGGGTGAAAGGACGGGGCCTGGTCTCCCTCTTGATGGTTTACTGTGACACCTTTCCAAATACTGTTTTGGGTGCATGGACCTTTTGAGAATGACTGGCGTGTTGTTGCTTTTCATTTTCTCAGTGGTCAAGAAAAAGGATGATCAAGCTAGTGGTTGACCGAGAATACGAAAGCAGCTCCACAGGGGAAGACAGTGCTCCCGAGTGTCAGAAAAGCCATCCTCAAAAGCCCTGCAGCCACAGCAGCGTCAACGGCAACATCTACATCGCACAGAATGGCTCTGTGGTGAGAACACGCCGTGCCTGCCTCCCTGATAGCTTGAAAGTCCCGTCCCCTGTGAGGATGGGGAGGCACTTTAAGAAACTAGACAATTTGGCAGTGACACACGAGGAGAAAGTGCCCCTGAACACACTGTCCGAGGGGCCATTTTCCACGGAGAAAGTGAACCGAAGACCAACTCTGGTCACGTTCGCCCCATGCCCGGTGGTGGCTGACCGGTCAGCAGTGAAGCCACCAGGGACCAGACTGAAGGACACAGCTGAGCAGGAGTCCATGGTGGACAGCAAGATCACCAGAGAGACGGTGGACCTCCACAGCGACCACACACCATCAGACGAGGAGGAGCTCTGGATGGGTCCGTGGAATAGCCTCCACATACCAATGACAAAACTCTGACCTGTTTTTAGAGTTATTTTAATTTTTAATTCAGTTTTTAATGAACTGAGCTTTGTATTGTCACAGAACACAGTGTATGGGGTTTCTATCATGCACACAAGCTAAAACTTTGAATGATATGCTTTAAAATTAAAAAGAGAGATTTGCACTTACATTTGTATGAATTAATTCTTCACCCTAGAAAATCTTTATGGACATTCACTAAACAACATATCGTTTAAGCATTTAGCCGTTTTCTTGGATCTTGACTTATTTTTCATTTTAATAAATAACTTACTAAGAAATCATTTATATTTTTGGTTAAAATGATTGTGCTCCATTTCTAGAACACAGCACATTTTTTTCAGTACATGTAATTTTATTTTCTATGGACAAATGGAGTTAAGGATTTTTATAGGAATCTGATTTATACAGATATTGTCTGACTGTGCTTACTTTCTAACATGAAAAATAGACTTGGAAAGTAACAGTACATATGGACATCACTTGTAAGATTTTATGTTCAATCATGAAGTTACTTTCCTTATTACCCATTATTAAGTTTTACAGATTTGAAGGAACATGTTGTCCTTAGAAAAGGATACTTGAGGTCATAGCTTTTATAAAAATAAAATTCACATCTTTACCCCCGCCCCAAACACACACACCTCCACGTACACTCTATCCATCCAAAACACAGCAAATAATTTACCCACATGAAACTCAATAATTGTTTGGAGCAACCTAGAAACTTCACTCTCAGCAGAAGTTTACTGAGAAGTGTAAAGGGTCGAATAAGCAGTAATGCATTTAGAACCGAGGTTCAGTGGACGAAGTGGCAGGCCAGAGAAGTCTCAATTAATGTCACTGAACATGAATATTTCATAAGGCCAGCATACAGGAATTTGTCAGGGTCAGATATGTGAAAGTCCTATGCAGGCTATAAATCCACAGCTTCATTGCATTGGTGCATCCAACCTCTCTCGGCTCTAGTTGATTTATAGATTATTTTAATGCCCATATTTATACTCTACAGTCCAGAGCCAGAAAATGATTGCCTTGTCATTTTTTAATCAAAGAATATGTTCTTTATTTTTCACCTTTGAAAAAAGCACAGCATTTTAACACTAACAGAAACAAAAAAAATCCTTTAAAAATCACCTTGTGTGTTACACATTCTTCAACTGTAGAAGAATGAAGCAATATAGCCTAAGAGAATTCAGAATTCTATCAAATATGTCTTTAGTATGATCTAGATAGAGTTAACTTTAAATTTTGCACTGTATTGAAAAAGTTCAGATTTCAACTAAATTCCCTGATGCATGTTTAGTCTACGGTTGAAGAAGTAAATAATGCATTATTATTTATCAGCCTTACATGCTTCACATTTAAAAACTGGTTTTTACATGTTACTTTATTTCCAAGATAAGAAAATTACATTAACAAAATTTCCAACTTTTATGACTAATCTGTTTTTATTTCAGATTTCTGAATGTATTTGAGATCAAATCTCAACATCTCATTTATCTAAATTTATTAGAAATCAATGCCTTCTTAAACCCTTAGAAAACGCATAACCATTAGTTGGTATATGTTCAAAGTATAGTGTCAGGTTGACACTCACAGGTTTACCAAACAATAATCTACATTTTCGCAAGATCTAAGATGGCTTGAATGCATATTGAAGTTTGAAAAGCAGTGATGACATCTTTCTCCTTCAGTCACCAAAGTAATTGTTTGTGATATAAAATATTTTGTATAGTCCACAAATTAAGCACTTATATTTCCCTATTAGCTTATTCTGAGATCACTAAGTATAATTTAATATTTTTGTGCTATCCCAAAGTACTCTCTACTAGCATCCCATGGTTTTCTTTGTGCATACAACTGTATATTTTTTTATTCCTTTAGCTTTGACTTTAACTTTAAATTTTGTTGCTGTCCTTTACACATTTTTCCAGTTACACCTTCTTATATTCTGATAGGAAGGCTTCTAATATTTTACATTTTGTTATTGCTATTGAAAAGCATCATTAAATCTAAAATAGGGATAAGATATGAGGATTTCAGCAAAAGCTGTATGAATGTCAGAAATATTCCATGGCCATTACTAAATCTGAGCAGTTGGGCTATCAGATGTTGGCTGAAGATTAATGTCCTAACATACAACATTTTATGTCTTTATGCAAATATTAAAACTCAATTATCATGCATATTTCAGCATTTAGAAGATGATCATTTAAAAATATTCATGATGCCAATGTTTCCCTGAGCTGAAATAAAGATGAACAGCCTTTACAAGGAGCAATCAAGTAAGTATTTGGTCTGCATATTTGGAGAAAAGAAACAGCAGTAAAATTCGACTACCTAAATTTGGAACAGTATTAACTTTTGTTAGGAGGGCTTTGAATAAATCCTATAGAAACTTAACTCAGGATTAAATCTGTAAAATACAGGTGAAATACCTAGGTACATTTTATTTTAAATGTGAATATTTATAAGGAAATTTATGGCAGGTTTTTCCTAGAAGGGCACAGGAAATTTCTGCTGCTTTTGTTCTTAATCAACACCAGATTTCAATATGGCAGAAAACGCTGCAGCTCACAGTGGACGAAGACAAGAGGCAGTGATGTCACAGTCCTGTAGATAGCCATGGTTTCAGGAGCCTTGAGGACATTAAAGTCAAAAAGGAAAGAGGAAAAACCATCATGGTAGTAGGGCATTCACCACTCAGTGACCATTGGCACACAGTGTACCCTAGATCTGTCTTTTTCATTGGTTGCAAACCCTGAGAGTTGTCATAGAATTGTAATTATATATCAGCCAAAACCAACTCTTTAAAACATAGGAAAGAGTTTATCTTGAATTTCACATGTAATATGTTCACATTGTTAGATGGGTTGCTAAAACATGATGTTTGCATTCTGTTCTTCCAAGTGGTCATGACAGACACAATTACAATATTGTTAGCAACAGTTATATATCACAGAGCCAGAAATAACTGAGTACTGATTTGTGAAGGAAGCCTTTTTCTTTCCTCTCACGGACCTGGTTTTCTCTCTTATTCTGTCTCATTCATTCTCTGCACACAAAGTAGAACTTATGTAGTACTTCCAAACACTAGCAAAATGGGCAGAGATGATAATAACCTATTCTCAGGGCAGATGCCTACTGGTGCCTGCAGACAACACAGCAGTGTGACTGAGGGGTAAGTTCATATCGTATTGAGGATCTCTATTTTGTATAGAAAGTTTCTCCCTATTTCAAAGTGATATGTTAATTCCTTGTATTTTTCTCTGTTGATTTATCATTAGTTGATGCTGAGTTTACATTTCCTTTCATTGAAGTCTAGCTTAAATTTCTGGTAAGTTAAGCACATGAATGGAAAATGTGAACATTGTCTTTAGTTTGAAAAGTTATCGATATATCCACAGTTTCCTGATTTCTTTTTCCAAACACCTGCTCTTCTTAAATATTATGTTACTGTATGAAGAATATGAATTATGAGGTTTAAGTTAAAATGCACTGTTATACATTACACAATGTTTTAAAAAATAAATTTTCATTTGAAAAAAGATGTCTCATTTTGTCAAACAGCGATGAAATCATCAGCTCTTTTCCCATTTATGTGTGTAATAGTTCACTTTAATTTTATAAAGAAAACCATCTCTGTTCACTCTTACCTTAGAATAATGTGGAAAAAAGATGTGCATTTTAATTTTTCTACACATTCATTTTCATTTCAGTCATGTATCATGTCACCATGTTATAGAAAGAGTAAGTCTAAATTTCCTAACATACTTATTCATAGAAGCACTTTTATAATGGCTTAAACACTAATGTTTCCACATATATTCAGCCTATTATGTTTACTGAAATACCAAATTACAGAAAAAGAATATGTGATGGAGTATAGTCAACATGACGCTGTGTGACGTATATTTACCACTTTTGAGTATGGTGTTTCAAAGACAAGTGGATTTATTTATCATGGACCTACTATCTTTCTGTCATCTATTTGTTCATCCAAATATAAACCTATCTATCTGCCTTTCAATCACCTACTTATCTACCTGCCTCTCATCTATTTCTACCTTCTGTCAGTCTGTCTAAAATCTATCATCTAGTTGCTCAAGAAATTAGCATTTTATTCTTACCTTTGAATAAGAATATATAGTATTATTTTCAGCAATGTGCTAGTAATCTCGATAGCCAAGGAAATAAAGGGAAAGAAAATGTCCATGTTGTGTTTATAGACTTGTTCATATAAATATTCTCAACAAACTCAATTTCAATCTACTGATGGCTTAGAAGTCAATTTCCAAGGCTGTAAAACTTAGTAATTGGCTCCTGCCAGCTGTCATGGGGTTTATCTGTTTTGCTAGTGAAATTATCAATAACACCTCCTCTCTGTCTCAGAAAATGACAACAGAAACTTTCTCTAGAAATTATGAAAAGCAGGCTTTACTGGAGGACACGTAATTATTGGAAAATAACTGTGGTCAGAGGCAAGTTATGCAAACAATGACGGGGTGGGGAAAGAGAGGCCAAGAGGATCCAGGAGGATGCCAGTCAGATAGAAAGATCATATTTTTTCAAAGACAATAAAGGTAAGAGAATAAGATTATCAAAAATATTGATTTCATATTTTCATAAGGTATAGCACAGTACATTGATATCTGGAAATAAAAAAATTAACCTAGTGTGAGATAAGAACTCTATCATTAGTTAACTTATTTTTAGTCATTCAATGAGCCTATATTTGTTTCTCATCTTATAAGCTTTGAGCAAAAATCCAAACAAGAGAGCATATCACTTAATTTTGTATGAAAAACAGAATATAAATGATTATAAGTAATGCAAAACTGAAAATTTCAGCATTAAAGGCATGGTTCAAATATCAGCCCAGACAGGAAGCAGAGGCAGGAGGATCTCTGTAAGACTAAGGCCAGTCTAGCAAATTCAAGTCCAGCTAGGGCAACAGCAAAACAAAAACAAAAAATAAAAGCACCCAAATGTCAATCTATCAGTGAGTTCATTAATGGGCCTTTCTTCTTCCTATTTGAAATAACAACACTTTTGCTTTGTATATGAATCTATATGATTTCTCGCCATGTTCTATCTTCCAAGATCTTTTCATTCAATTTCATATCTTACCTACAAAAATAATTGAGTAATATTTTGAAAATATGAAATTAATGAACTTTTCATTCATGCACAGTTCATGTTTTTTTCATAATTGTTCCACCCAAACACATAACAGAAGGGGCCATAGCCTAGCAGGTGTGCTTAGATTTGAGCTAATCTTGTGAGTGATGATCCTAGCTGTGCTAGCAACCTAGCAAAATCTTTTAACTGTATGTGAAGATAATAAGTATCTTGTGTGTTGCCATGTGGGTTAATTCAAGTTATTTGTGGAGAACTCTTAGAAAAATGCTGGCAAATATTAAATATCACATAAAGAGAAATATGCAGGTTGTGCCTTCACAAAGGGAAAAAAGATTCTCAGGGAGTAAGTCCCATCCAGAGAACAAGATAAAGTAGCAAATCTGCTTACTCCATCTGCAGAAAGGTTGGAGAACGAGGAGGTGACAATACACTTACTGGTATTTCTTAATTCTAACCCTTCCTTCAGGTTTCTGAATAGTGAAGTAAATTAGAGCACATGAAAGTTTTAAATCTGGCCCTTATTTGAGAAGTTGGATGATGTGCTTTATGCCAACATGGACTGGTTCAGAATTAAAATGAATTTCTGTAAAGCCGCTTAGACCAAAATTCAGGTCCCGGGGTTCCATGCTGGATTTCGTACAGGAGAGAAGATATTTGTGTGTGCCCACAAGTTCTTTGAAGTAGTGTGGAATGCATCAGAACCTTCAGATTCCATGGACTGGGTCTTGAGGTAGGTCAGTAAGACAAATGCTGTAAAGAGAAGTCAAAGACATGGGGTGCCAGGAAGAATGGAGTAAAACCTGGGTCATCAGTGACAATCAGAAGATGAGACAAGAAAGAATGGGCTTACTATAGGAAGAGCTTGACTTTCTATTCCACTGGCAAAACTAATCAGAAGACAAAGGGAAAAAGTCACCAGGAAAAATGTCCCAGAAAACAGTGATGTCTATACTCACATCCAAATTCCTGCCTTGAAATCATCAGGGGAGAAAGAGCAACCCATTCTTCAGGTAGTTCATGGAGTATAGATACCTACAGTAGGTCTTGGGATGGACAAGGGAAAGAGAAGCTGAATATCTGAGCATTTGCTAAAAGGTGGATGATTTAAACTAGCAAGCATTGTGACACTTTTAGAAAGCTTACATGTCTTCTAAGCAAGTGAGCTGCAAAATTTCAAAGGGTGTAAAATCAGCTGTACAAATTTAGGGGCAACTTTTCATATTTATGCCATAGCAGCCTTTTTTATTTTATTTGTATGAGTGTATTGCCTCCATGTATGTAAGTGCACCCGTGTGCAATGCCCAAGGAGGTCAGAAGAGTGTCATATCCCCTGGAACTACAGTTACAGATTGTTGTCAGATGCCATTTGGGTGTTGGGAATCAAACCCAGGTCCTCTTCAAGAGCAGCCAATGCTCTTAACCACTGAGCCCTCTCTCTAATCCCACTATAGCAATCTTGGGGATAGAGATTGTGGTGGGGGTTATTTCATTTGTTTTTGTTATTTCATTTGTTTCTGAGACACAGACTTATGAGCTTTCAAATATTAGATTATTGTTTTCAAATGTTATTAGTCCTTATAAATGTTTCATGTTTTTAATTTTATTTCATTTCATCATACAATCTAATTTTATTTCTTTCTGCTTTTGTTCAACAAATCTTTCATCTTTTCCCTTCAGAAAAATACACATCTCAGAAACTAGATTAAAAAATATAGTCTGTATGAACCAAAATTTTGGATATTTTTGTTTCTTTGCTTATTTTGTTTTGACTCACATAGATTATTTGTATCTGCACAGCCTCCCAAAGGGTAGGTTGTGCACTGTACAAGTCTCATTTATTTATTTACTCAGTTCTTCCTGAGGCTCTCAGGAGCTTGTGTTTGGGATATAGTGCCTCCCTCACCAGATAAGTCTCCAAAGAGCTTGGTATTTACTCCAGGATACAATTAGTGTTAAACATTTTGAACAAATATAGGCAAATCAGCCGGGCATGGTGGCATGCAACTTTCATTCCAACACCCAGAAAATTGGATCTCTATGAGTTTGAGGTGTGCCAGGTGCATAGTGAGATCCTGTTTCAAAACAAACAAACAAAAAAATAAGCAACACGAAACAAAACAAAAGAAAAAAAGAGAAAAAAAAATCAGGCACTCATATACAATTTATCTGTGTAAAGCTGGTCTAAATTTTCAGTCACATTGAACCCAAAAATCTTCTGCCACCTGGGAAGTAGTGTACTATATGCTATAAACGAGGAAAAATGCACACAAATAGCCTGCTGCTCATTTTCTGAGGTGAGACTGACACTGATTCTTATCTCTAATATCTCTCCTGAGATCGGTGACCACATATCACCTAGTAAATGGGATGGCGTTATTTCCTGACTAGACTGGGATAGTCCAAGTTTATGTCAATGGCTGTTAATAACTATGTTCAAGTGTTCCTTTTCCTCTAATGTACAGCCACTTGAATGATAGACACATTTCTAATCACTCTACTGATTGACATTTTCCTCTCACATTTGCTCAGCAGCTCAAATTCATCATATTCCCAAGAAAGAGTACTCTGACTCAGCACTTCCCAACTTCATTAGGCACAATGTTCCCATCTTTCCCGCCCTTTTAGAGCTTCTGTGCTACTCTAAGGTGTCTATGTTTCCATTTTCTCCATTACTGTTCTCCCTCCCTCTGTGTGTCAACAGTGTCAGCTTGTCCTGTGGAACTTTTTACTCTCCAAAGGAGTCATTCATTGTCCATGTTTGCAGTTTTCACCCCTGACCTGAGCCTGAAAACCCCTGGCCAGAGCTAGGCCAATCAATTTTGAATAGATTCCTCTAAGCTTCTTTTCCTACAGAACAACTTCTTATGTGATCTTAATGGAATTCAAATTTATCAATTAATAGTTTTGAAAGTATCTCTGAGTTTTCTCATTGCTTAAAACTTTCAACCCATATAGTATTGTTTACCTTGAAACTATAGCTCAGCCTTCCTCTCTAGACAAAGCTCTCATCTTAATGTCGAGGAAGGAATCCACTCCAGGGTACAAATAGTAAGAAGACTAGAAACCAACCTTACAGATCAAGAGAGATCCTGTTGCAGATTCTGGAATAATCTTGAGTGAGGAAATAATCATTTCTAATCATTAGAAAGGCTTTACATTAGATAGTTCCAGCCTTGATTTTAATTGAGCATCAAAGTTTCTTAAGCCCTAAGTACTACCTGACCAGAGGAGGAATATTTTGTGGAAAACAAAGAAACATGTAGGCCAGGATTATGAATATCTCAGTGGCATTAAATTGATAATACAATGATCAAAGGACCTCTTACTTCCATCTTTGCATTTAACAAAATTCTAAAATAGCCACAGGATTCATGTACTCAAATAACCACCAGGGCGCATGAGTATTATTATTGGCTGCAAATGAGACAGCTTACACAAGAAAAAGGCTTAAGGAACAGACCTCTGAGTCAGAGCATTTTAAAGGGAAGGACATCAGGGATAGGTGGGACCTACCTGGGGACAAAAACACAGTAAAAAGCTTCCAAATCCCTTCTTTCTCATACCAATTCTCTACTATACCCACCAACGCATCCTCTAACCCACCCAAATGTTCAACTTGCTAAGCCAGGGGTAGTGTAATATCTTGGGAACTGTTTCAGACTCTTATCACAAGTACAATCTCTATCCTCACTGGAATAAAAAGAAGTGCCAGAATCCAATAGATATTAAGTGCAGACATCCACTGTGTTTTAGTATGTGATGATGAAGGAATAAATAATTGGTGTGTCTTCATGTTTTTACTCTAATCACTGGCAAGTAACCTTAGAAGCATTGCCTGTTCATGTAGAGAGCTTCACTAGACACAGGAAAATGATGTTTTTAACAGGTATAGCTTATCACCTTTTGTTTCACACAAAGCAATGTCAATTATCTCCTTGTCAGAAATTTTGTCTTTACTCCCCGATCTGAGAGAAATCCCTGGCTCAAAGTGGTCCTCAGAGATCCCCTTGGTAGGCAGACATGTATCACTGAGCTCCCATAAGCTGGATCTGATTCTGCTCCCTCAGCTGCAGTTGTTTGACTATTGAGCCAGGAATTAGGGTGGCCTCACGGGTCAGCTGAGGTTGTTAGAACTCAGAAGTGGAAATCAGGGTGGTCACATGGCTCAACTGCAGCTGTGTAACGTGGTCACCTTTCAGAAGGTGAAATTCAAGTCATGCCTCTGTCCAATATTCACTCCCCTTGTCAAGATTTTCTTGTTTCTATTCACTCTTGAACAGGAGGATTATAGGTTACAAGATGAAACCCTCTACTTAGGATCACAAATTATGGAAAGAGCTGTACCACTGATCAGATTGTCTGGTTTACAAGTATGAGATAACTCATGGGATTGCTCCACTTTCTGATGAGCTATAATTGGGGTTGCTGATCAAGAACCCAATAGCCAATGTCAGACCTGTGTCCCATTCCCATTTCACTGGATGTAAATGAGGTCACATTTCAGGCTATGGAGATGGCTCAGCAGGTTAAAGGTGTTTGCTGTATAAGCTTGGGAAAATTAGTGTGATACATGCTGGCCAAGGTGTGGGTCCCTGAACAGACTCCTGTATTAACCCTAAGCTACCCAGAACTCAAGGACCATTGGGAAAGAGGGGCCAGGAAGATTGTAAGAGCCAGAGGAGGCAGAGCATAACCACAAGGAAATGGAGTCCTACAGGCTCCTAGGATCTTGCTCATATGAACTTATAGCAATGGTGTCAGCATGCACAAGACCCATGCAAACTCAATCAGACAAAAAACAAGCATAGAACTGGAGAAATGAGTAGCAGGCCCCTACCTTAGCCAAAGAACTACTGGAAACTGAATACTGCTGTGTGGGGAGAGTTGATATTCTTTAAAGGAAAGACGCTAGATAGACTGTCTAGACCCCAGGGGATGAACTTGCACTGAGGGACATCTGAGTGTACTAACTTGACTTGATAGGACTTAACATATATGATAGAATTCATTAAGTCCTGTGGGGGAGCTTTTTGAGGAGTGTGGAGGGGACAGGATATAAAGATGATTAAGACGTTTTATATAAAATGCACAAAAATTCTATAAAAAATATACATCAAAAAAAGTAGGAGGAAACTAACTCCATAAAGTGTCTGACCTCACCATATATACTGTGTGTACCCACCCCCCCAACACCAGGTGAACACACACATTCTCAATCTATATCTCTCTCTAATAGTAAATAATTTTTTGAAGATACAGTATGTGATATTGACACTGCCTACCCCCACAGGTAGATTACAGTGTTCTTTTAGCCCTTTCTCAGGGATAGAGGTCGAGATTTCTACCACTGAAAATCTTAAATTACAGTGGTATTATTTCGGCTTAAGTCAATCTGCTCAAAACATTAATTTGCTCCTTGAAACTAAGGTAATTAGTACTTTCGAATTTTGGGACTCCTTACTGTTTGAACACATTTGGTCTTTTCATATAAAACCAATCAAGACAGTGTCCAGTAATCAAAGTATTTAATGGGAAATTCCCCTGTAACCTGGAATTGCAGTGCATCAATGTGCCCTTTTTAAAAACCAGCCTAAAAACTGTTCTATGGTTTGCCTGATAGCACAAGAGACCCCGAATGACTGTACTAATGGTGGAAGGGGAATGATTCTGTTTGGTATAATGATAGGTGTCTCTTTGACACACTGATTTCATTTCCTTCGGCTGTGAAATCAGGCATCCATTTGCAAGATCATGAAGTACGTCTCTAATGTTTTTGAGGTGACTTCATGCTGTGTTCAGTAATGACTGTCCTCATAAATATTACCAATGTGTGAGAGTTCATTTTCCTCTGCTTGCTTGCCTGCACATACTGTCCTTGCCTTTTGTAGCAGCTAACCCAACTGCAATGAGGTAAAAGCTCATTGCTGCTTTGCTCCTCCTTGATGGTTAGTGATGGTGACCACCTGTTCATACACATTGGCCATTTGAACAATTTCTTTTAAGAAGATATATCCACATGGCTGGTTTGGAGTTGCCTTTTATTTAGGTATCTTGTAAGTTTTTTGATCCAGTCAAGAAGAAAGTAACCATAGGATTTTGTTGTTGAGAAATTCACCAAGACACTGAGCATCTTAGTGATGCTCACTGAGCCCCAACCCTGAGAAATGCCCTCAGTAAGTCAGAAGTAGCAGAGACCCTGACTGACCTGTCTCTTCTAAGAGCATTTAACATGAATGCTTCCTGAAGAACCCCCCCTCTGAACATCTCTCAAAGGTTGACAGCAAGTTTCAGTTGGAGATTACAATGCATATCCCAGGCAGTGCTACTATATTCTCCATAACACCAGAGGCAGTGCCAAAGCACACTCCATGCCATCCCAAGCAGTGCCACAGAATCAACCCTGACACCCCAGGCAGTGTCACAGCATCACCTATGTCATCCCAGGCAGGGCTACAGCAACTCCCATATCATCCCAGTGCTAAGAGTAGCAAAAAGCCCCATAAATATAACTGCTCAAGACTGTAAATCTCGAGTCTATTTGCTGAAATACCCACCTTTCCAGTTTCACAGGTCAATCATGTGATCATAGAACCACCCCTAGGAAGGTAGGTTCACCTTAAGTTATGCTGAATAGATGAGTGGAATACGTAGTGCATTAATGAGATAGTGAATTTTTCCTGTCTGGAATCATGTCTCCTAGTACAGAACTTCTGGACCAGCCACATTCATGTCTGTAAGTCTTCCGACTTTTCTGAATTCTTCAGAAAAGCATAATCTCTCCTTTTCTCCTTTGTGGCTTTCTTACTAAACATGCTTTCTTTAATGCTTTGGGCTGCCCCAACATCTTGTAGTTCTTTAATTTTTCCTAAAGCTTCCTTCTCCCCCTCATGAGGCTGCTAATCAGCCACGTGCCTGACCTCTATGCAGGCTCTAAACCTGCGTGGCTTCATGGCTTTCTTTCCTTCTCCCCTCCCCTCTTGTTCTCAAGGCAGTTGCCAAGATTGCCAGCTCGCCTACCCTGAGGATTTTTTCTTAAAATTCTAATAAAATTGTAAAAGCTTCTATTTGCATCCATTCTTAAATTCTTTTACGAATGAGACTAAGAACCATCTGGGGAATGCTGCCCATTTCACCAGGCAGTGCCACAGCACCCCACATATTATCCCAGGCAGGTCTACAGAACCCCCTCCTTCATGGAACCAATGCCATTCATTAACCACCATGTTCTAGGGGATGTGCATTATTCTCTCACTTTTGAGAACTGTGCTTGTAGTCTGTATATATTCCACATAGCTGATATTTTTTATATGTTATATCTGCTATTATGATCCTTTGAGTTTTCTCTACTGGCCATTCTCTCCTTATTCTGTCTTTGTTTCCATCATTAATAGTGAACTATTCATCTAAGTACTATTTGTTTACTGAAAATTGTTTTATACATACATCTATGGAAGTTTCATTTCTTAGCTATCATTTCTAGAGTCAATGCTCTTTTAAAAATATATTTTTTTTTTATTTTTTTCTATATGAATATTTAGCCTGCATGTATGTAAGTGCACACATGTCATGCAATGCCCACGGGGGTCAGAAGAGGGCATTGGATTTCCCTGGAATTGGAGTTACTGATATGGTTGTCAGCTGTCATGTGGGTGCTGAGAACGGAACCCAGGTCCTCTGCAAGAACAGCAAGTGCTCTTAACCCCTGAATCATCTCTCCAGTCCCGTGCTAAAGGTCTTTTAATGTTTCTTAAATATCATTTTTTTATTAGAAAAAAAATATTTTTCAGATGATATAATTTTAGGAAAGTTTGTTCAGTTTTCTTCAGCTGTAACTCTCTTACAGCTCTGAGACTGCTCTCTCTCAACATTTTATGTATAATACATGCATATGCATATTTGATATGTAAATAGACATATATTAAGTTATATTTATATTGTTCTTTTGTGTTGTCATATGGTTATAAATGTAATTTATGTTAAATGTGGCTAGTAGAAGGAATTATCTAGGGTCTTTTGATAGTTGCTGTACTGTGTAAAATATAAAGTAGGGCTATTGTTTGTCATTTTATGTATTATAGTTTAACTTTTACAAAATAAAGATATTACGGGTACCCCAAGGAACACTGTTTGGAAAATTAACATACTTAATATTCTAATTGGCTATTTGGAAGAGAGGACAGCATGGCTTAAAATGAAATATTTAGCATGTCTAATTTTAAAGGTGTTAAACACACCATTAGAGACCAGTAAATCTTAAAAAGTAACTTCCAAAATAAAAATAGTTAGAAAAAGCTTATATGTTACACAAAAATCATAAATATGTTATATGTTACATAAAGGAAAAATAATGCCCATATACTTGCAAAAGGCACAAGACAACATATTAAGAAAGTATGATTTTGACATAGTAATGCAGACCTATGATCCTGCCACTCACTTGGGAGGAATATCAGACATAAGGTCATCCTTAGTTAAGTAATTCTGATGCCAGCCTGGGCTATGTGAGACCTTGTATCAAAAATAAAGAGAAAGTGAGGAAGAAAGTGTCAAACATAGCATCAGAGTTTTTACTGATTTTGTGCGACATGGTATATATGTTTGGGATAGAAACAAAGTTTTCTTTTGGGTTAAAAGTTTTCCTTTCTCTTCCATAACAAAACAAAAAGATTATAGACTTATTCAGCACCTGCTATCCTGGATTATGTGGTAATTCTGCTACCCTCTTCCCATTCTGGTTTCTGAGAATTCTGACTCATATCCTCCATTGGTTTATAGTCCCAAACTCCAAATTTGTTGTCTTTCTGACAGGAGAGGATGACTGTGTACTGGTTCCAGTGTGCACTCTGCTACTCATTAATCCCGTTTCCTCTAACCCTCAGAGGTACTCTACACAAGCTTTTTCCTTTAAATACTTGTTACAATTTTGTTTCTCATTAATTTATAAAGGTGTATTTTGTTGTTGTTTTTGTTGTTTTCTTTCCACATTTTTATTGAGCTTTTTATTTATTTATTTATTTAAATATTTTATTGATTTTTTAAAAGTATTTTATTCATTATTTTTATTTTGTGCGTATGAGTATATTGCCTTAATGTGTGTAAGTGCACCTGTGTCATGCAATGCCTGCGAATGTCAGAAGAAGGCCTTGGATTCCCCTGGAACTGGAGTTACAGACAGTTGTTAGCCACCATGTAGGTGCTGGGAATCAAACCTGGGTCCTCTGCAAGAGTAGTCAGTGCTCTTAACTGCTGAGCCATCTCTCCAGACCCCTATTGATTATTTTTATTTTATGTATATGTGTGTATTGCCGGCATGTAGGTATGTGCACCCATGTCGTGCAATGCTGGCAGAGGACAGAAGAGGCTGTTGGATCTCCCGGAATGGAGTTACGGACAGTTGTTAGCTGCCATGTGGGTGCTGGGATTTGAACCTGGATCATCTGCAGGAACAAGCAGCACTCTTAACCACTGAGCCATCTCTCCAGCCCCTTATTGAGCTTTTTAAATTTCATATATTTCCCACTCAAATCAATCCAGACCTCCTTCCCCATCCATGCCTCCACCTATCCCACCACCAAACTCTATGCACTCTGCCATCCATGCTGAGTCTTATTCGTTCAGGAGTTTGTACCCAAATGTCCTTCATTGTAAATTCATCAGTCTACTCAGTCCATCCAGTGGTCATATGTAAGTCATATTCTCCCTCACCCAGCATCAATCAGTCTCAAATAGCTCTCAATCTAGTGCTGACCCATCACCTATTTCTCACCTCCCCTTTGGGCCCTTATTTAATTGAGCTGACATGGGTCCTATGCTCCACACCACCACTGCCACAGACACACATGAGCAAGCCACCAGTGGTTTGGAGGCCTCCACCTCCCTGTGTTCATGAACCAGCCCAGGCTCTTACAATCTTTCTGCCTCCTCTTCCACAATGGTCCCTGAGCCTTGGGTGGATGAGGTTCCATATTGGAGTCCCATCCTACACTCTACAGTCTCTTATTCTCCAAAACTTGGCCAGCTATGGCCTTCTGTGCGCATTGCACTCTGAGGTACATGGAAGCCCCACTGGTGAGAGCCAAGGGGTGCATTAGCCATCTATCTTCCCCTTATTCACTATGGTCCATGAGCCTGAATTGTAGAGATACAACTGCAGGTGTGTGACCTAGCACTGGGAATCTTCCAGGAGTATGTTCTCTGTGTCTGACGAGATGTTCAACTCTGCAGAAGCCTCCATCTTTTGCAAGAAAAAGCTTCTTTGATGAGTGCTGTATGACATGTTTGTCACTCTAAGGGAGGGCTCTTCTGACACTGCATTCCATGCCAAGAAGCTCCCAGGAATACATATGCATTAATGTTCAGACACTCTATGTGCTTTAAGACAGGGTCTCTATGGAGCCCCACCTGGCCTGGAACTCCCTTGATCTCATAGAGAGCCTCCTGCCCCAGCCTCCTGAGTGCTGGGATTTATAGTGTAGGCCACCACACCCAGTTTAACGGTATATTTTGTTGCATAAATATTGCTAGCTCTTTTTTGTGTGTGTTATGAAAGTTTATTTCAATGTACATTATACCTTTCAGTTTCTCACACATAATTTTTCATCATGCAATTTGAAGTACACAAATTTAAAAGACTTTTTTATTTTTATTTTTATGTGCATGAGTTTTTTGCTTGCATGTATATACTACATCATGTGCATGCAACAGCCACAGAAATCAAGAGTGTGTTAGATCCCCTGGAACTGTAGGTGTCAGTCGTTCTTAGCTACCATGTGAATGCTGGGAACAGAATCAAGGTCCTCTGCAAGATCATCCACTGTCTTAACCACTGAACAATCTCACCACCCCCAAATATACATTTTAAACATACTTAATTCTTTTTATTTTTATCTAGTCTTCAGAAGTTTTTCTCGAACCCAAAGTTGAAAACATACTGTTTTACTTTTTTTTTTTTTTAGACGTCAGCTTATTTGTTCAATAGCTGTCTCTAATTTTCTTCAAGAGAGGGAACAACAAATCGGGTAATAAGATCAGTTAGTCAAGAGACCTGATTCCGCTCCAATACTTTGGGAGGTATGCTTAACTTCTCAGCACCCTAGTTCAGGACAATCATTTTACTTTTATTTTTTATATTTTATTTATTACTTTTATGTCTATGATTGTATTGTCTGCATGTATGTAAGTACACTGGTGTCTTGGTGTTGTGTAATGTCCACAGAGGTCAGAATAGGGCATCAGATCCACTGGAACTGAAGTTGTGGAGGATTGTTAGCTGCCATGTGGGTGCTGGAAATGGAACCTGGGTCCTCTGCAAGAGCAGTCAGTGCTTTTATCTGTTGAGCCATCTCTACAGCCTCAGTATAATCATTTTCAAAGCAGTTAACTCTAGGTTAAATGAAGCAGAGCATTCTTTATGATGTGTGAGGATGCTTTAGAGGGCATGTTCAATGTGGAAGACCCTATGATTGCAAACGCTTTGAAATCTCAACAGTACCCTGTAGGTGATGTACCCAGTTTTGAGATTCCTCCAAACACATAGGGTTTTGGCTCATAGAGAAGACATACTCTACATGCCAGAGCTCCTCAGCCTTTGGTCCATGTCCATTCCATATAGTAGGGGGTGGAAGATCAGGGTGTTGTCTGAGAGAGAAAAATAGAGAACCAACTCCTCATGGATTTTGTCCAGGCTCAAGAATTCTTGTCAGAAAGGCTTTTCTAATCCTAAGTACCAGTGGCAGTCTTGCAAACCTCTCACTGTGCACATGTTTAAGGATATTTCTGTTCTCAAAATGCTCATACCTGCAACCCCCAAATGTAAGCATTTGGATGAGATGAATGTATATGATCTTCCTTCATTTGAAAGATACATGTTGGTGAAAATAGAGACCACACATTCACAGCAGTGTGTAGTTCCTGCTGCAGATAGAAGAAAGCGGTGTGGACTCTGCCCTTCAGAAGAAAGCTCGGTTCCATTTCTTATTGTTGGAGACTGCAGGAGTCCTAACTCTCCAGAGGCTGCAACTTCAGGCAAGCAGGGATGTGCAACAACATGATGTGGTTATAGGGACTCACTTAATGGCATTGCAAAGTTTTACAAAGAGGAATTCACACAAAATAGGTTATAAAATGTGTACATTTCATGAAACTAATTTCACTTACACAATTCAGAAAGTTTCTGAGCACAAAGTCCTGAAATGAACTGAGGAGAACATGGAGTTAAGGATGCTTGTCTGCTGACTCTGATACTCCAATAGAAGATTCTGATTAACTTGGAGTGGCCTTCCAATATTGTCATCTTCCTGAAATTTGCTGAATTTATACTTATTTTTTGGCTCTCCTATTCTGTTTTCAAATAAATTTTTGATCACACATATGTAGTTACCATCCCCTTGGACTCAAATAACTTAATCAAGATTCTTATGTAAATGCTTCTAATAATCATACTAATTGTTTTGCATCCCCCATTTAAAACTGTACTTTCAAAAATATTTCTGTTTTTAAAAATGTGAGATTTTTAACATTGAATTAGCATGACAAAAAAACCTTTTCTGTAAAATCTTCAAAAATGCATTCTACTGAATTATGTAATCTTTTCACTGTTCCATTTGCAGAAACAATCATCTTATTTACGTCTTCTCTTACTGCTTTTATCAGAGGATTTTAACCTTGACAAGCACACTCAAAGAACCTCAGCTTGACTTACGCATGTTTATTTATCAATGGGGACTCATCACACACTTGTTATACAAGGATGGATTTATAAGTAAGTGGCAAATGTGTCCCAGGTGCTTGATACAGTGCTAGACTTCTGTAGCTGAGAACAGTTCAACTGAACATACATTTCATTAAAAATAAGCAATTGGGGGCTGGAGAGATTGCTCAGTGATATTAAGAGCACCAACTGCTCTTGTAGAGGACTCAGGATTGAGTCCCAATAACCACATTATGGCTACCAACTGTCTATAACTTCAGTTCAAGAAGATCTGATGTCCTCTTCTGGTTTCCATGAGCATTGCATGATATTGGTGCACTTATGCACATGCAGGCAAAACAGTTATACACATAAACATAAATAAATATAGTTTTTAAATAAGCAAGTGACTTTTTAAATAATCAGTTTCTCAGTCAGAGAATCACCCTGATGCTGAACCACACATCCCACTGCCATGGCAAGAACTGAGCCACAGCTAATGAAGAACTAGTTTCTACTGGTGAATAGTGGTGCTTGGGTTTCCTAGAGAGGATTCATGAGCATTTAACAGGGAGAGAGCCTTTAGTATAGCTACCTCACTTGGGTTGCTAGGGAGTCCATCCAAGAGGCTACCTTTAATCAGAACACAGATTAGCTTCTTTCATTAAATTAGCCAATTATCTCCTAATATGCTGTGTATTCATTATGCATGTCATGATCCCAGCCTTCTGATGGCTCCCTTTTTAATTCCTCTCTTCTTAAGGGTATTTTGCTCCTGTACTTATGTGTGGCCGTTAAATGTTCTCCCATTTGGGGCATTCTCTTCCTTATTTATTCCCAGTTTCTGCCTCTCTAAGACTGTTTGTACTTGGGTTATGCGGGAAGCTAAACCACCACTAATAACAACAGTTATCACCAGGAAAGTATCCAGTCTTGGTAAGTTACATTATACAACACTATGAAAATGCTAACCAAGTTATGTCTGTTTTAACTTGCATTGAAAAAGGTTATATTTCTCACTCATTGTTATAGTTACTTATTGAATAACTGGTAAATCAAGAACTGGGAAGCCAATGTTCTGATTCCAAAATGAGTTTAATTATTGAACTAATAAAAATGTGACTGGATGAAAATTCACAGGTGTATGATGGGAGGTCTTAGAAATGTACTTTTCAAGTTCTGTGGGTCATCAATGCAGTTTCTGCTATGAGGATGGGCTTAGGGAAGGACTGAACTTCATTCAACACTTGAATCTGTATGCCTTGGGTATTTGCATGGCAGACACATGCTGATTAGATATAGCTTGGAAAATGAACTTTAGATCTTGGAGTGGGGACCATGTTAAACCCAGGGTCTCTTGTGTGCTGGACAAGTATGAGCTACAATGCTAACCATCAATATGCTTAATGTCTTTATTTTTATAAGACAGTATCTTACTCATGAAGCCCAGGCTGGCAGGGAGCTCATAGTCCTTTAGTCTTCCATGAAGCTGGAATCATTGACATGTGATATTGTATATTAGTAGAGATTATATGAAAGAAAAAAGTACTGTATTGCAGAAGTTTCTTATGTTTGCTCATCTGTCAGTTAAAAACATTCATCATTTTAGAAGGACGTAATAATGGCTCATGTATTGAACTTTCAGATAAACTAGATTTGTTCTACTTTACTGCCTTCCTCATATGCTTTTTTTGCTACCATGATTTCTCATTAATGTTATAGAAATTAAAGTCTGAAGGAAGCTTTACTTTTTAAAATAATTGTACGGGGTACATGGATCTCTTGTTAGTGTGTCCCATATGAGTGTTAACACAGAATCTATCCTTCATTAATGGAAACCCTAGCCAGAAATTGCCCATGTAGTTGGCCCTAAATTCATCTGAACTGGAAAAAGAAGAACTTGCTTTATGGAAGGCACTCATGCCTAGCTGGTATTGTGGATGTGGAAAGCTTTGGCAATGTGATTGTAATTAAGAACTTTTCAATAAGGAAAACTCTTAAGACACAGGAGGGGGGAAGTAAGCAGGAGTCTCCCCATCCTGGCCCCTGTGGTTGACCAGGATGGAAGTCTTCCAGTTTTCACATTCCTGTAACCTTTGTGGCCATATGTTACCTTGTGTAATTATCACATGTACCTTTTACTTAATTGTCACCTAGGCTCTGTTTTGCCTTTTGTTTGCATTTCCCCACACATGAGTATAAAAGCCCCTCAAACCTTGAGCAAAGGGTCTGACTCTTTATTCATGGCTAGTGTAAAATTAAACTTCCTCTCTTCATCTGACTTCAGCTGTTGGTCTCTGATTTTTCCATAACACTGGGATAAACTTGTGGAACATGACTAAAATCACTGCCCACCTATTTCTCATCCTTTAGTATTTGGGCACATAAACACCATTAGAAGACTTGTTAGGTGCATCTTTTCACACTGTCAGTATTATAACAATCATGTATAAATCTTCAGTGATGTAGTTTTGTCTGCTGATTTTTGACAAACAGGATCCGCTGCGGTAGATCACACATTCACACAGAAACCAGAAGGAAGAAACCCAAGGAAGATGCAGCAGAACCATCAGTTCCCTCGACAAGCTTAGAGCTCACACTTCCTGTGAGTGAAAGACAAGGTGAAATTGGTCTTTTTGATTTCCATCTGGAAAGTGAAGCAACATACATCTAGTGGATGATAAACAGTAATTTCTGGTTTTTAGTATACACGGCTCTGCATTACACACTGAGAAATGTAAAATCCAAGTGTTACACATCTTTTCCTTTCATTTAAGAATGTCTGTAACCCCACAATCCCAGAGGAAAGAAAAGGCGTGCAATATCACTTCATCCTGCCTACTGCTGGTCCAGGATAATAAATTTAATAAATTATCAGCAGTAACCTATCTAGGTAGATACTCCTCACTGAAATGGGGAGAAAGAAGATCCCCTAGAGGTTCTTAGTCTCATTCATAAAAGAATTTAAGAATGGACTCAAATGGAAGCTTTTACAATTTTATTAGAATCTTAAAGACAAATTCTCAGGGCAGGCGAGCTGGCAGGTGAGCTAGTAATCTTGGCAGCTGCCTTGAGGAGGTGAATAGTGGGAAGAAGGAAAGAAAAGCCATGAAAGCCATGCAGGTTTAGAGCTTGCATGGAGGTCAGACAAGTGGCTGACTCATAGCCACATGGCTGGGAGAAGGAAGCTTTAGAAAAAAAGTGAAGAATTAAAAGATGCTAGGTGCAACCCAAAACCTTAGAGAAAGCATGTTTAGTAAGTGTCCTAATTTGTTTCACCATTGCTGTGACAAAACACTCTGACCAATACCAACTAGGGGAGGAAAGGGTTTATTCAGCTTACATCTCCCAGGTCGCAGTTCATCAGGGGGCCCCAAGGCAGGAACTCAGGGCAAGAACATGGAGGCAGGAGCTGGAGCACAAGCTGTGGAGGAACGCTGTTTACTGGCTTGCTTCCCTGGCCCCTGCTCAACCTGCTTTCTTATGCAACACAGGCCCACCTGCCCAGGGGTGGCACCACCCCCAGTGGGCTGGGCCCTCCTACATCACTCACCAAGAAGATGCCCCTCAGACATGGCCACAGGCCAGTCCAATAGAGGCAATTCCGAAACTGAGGCTCCCTCAACCCAGGTGCATTAAGCTGACACTAAAGCTATCCAGCACAGTAAGAAAGGCATGAAGAAGAAAAGGAGAAATGCTTTCCTGGAGAGTTCATGAAAGTGGACAGACTTACAGAGACCTACATGGCTGTGGCTGGTCTGGAAGTTCTTCAGAGATCTGTGCTAGTTCCAGGCAGGAAATATTCACTACATTATTAATACACCAGGTATTCTGCCCATTTATTTTGCATAACTTAAGGTGAACCTGCCTTGGGGGGGGGGCGTCTATCACCAGGTAATTGACCAATGACTCTGGAAAAGTGAGTCCTCCAACAGATAGACTAGACATTTTTTTTTATAATCTGGACCAGTTCAAAAATTTATAGGGCTTATTGATACTCTAACATCACTGCCTGTAATCTACTCTGAAATATTTTCCCATATTGTATCAGAGAAATAGGAAAACATTTCTGAAAGATTAATTTTTAGCCTGAGTCCCCATTGCTCTCACTGTCCTTGTGCTTTTATTTTTCTATCAGGCTGTTCTCAAATGAATATCAGTGTGCATGAGAGGGTGGATCAGTCTGTTTACAATCCCACCTTAGAGAGACTCACTTAGAATACTCACTTCCTCTATGTCCTCAGTCCTCAATATCAGCACTCTGGCTGTCTCTGAGCTGATCCTGAAGTCCCTGTCATGTTTGAATGACTGAATTATGGCAACTCCGAGATTATTATGTCTTTAATGCTGCTCTGCTACTCATCAGCTATCAGTGTTTACAAATCAGCTTCATAATTCTGTAGGCATAATGAACATCTTTTAAGAAAATGGCTCAGTAGTTAATATTTGTTCCATGCATGTGTTTTTAAATATATTTCACTGAAAAAAATTTTTTTAAAACATGGATAAGAAACAGACACCAATTTGTATTTTACAATAAAAACTTTTATATAAACTAGATATTTTTCAAATATAGAATGAGGGTTAAAAATGTCATTCATCAATATTAAAATGTTGTTAAATGTCAGAAGAAAAACCACTGAACACATAGCAAATGATGTCAAGTACAGAAGTAAAAATCAGATTTTCTGTATATTCTCTTTTTTTGGCTTACTTCTGCAGTGAATTCCCTATGTAAACCTATTTAAAGAGTTGTGAAGATCTCAATGCAGAAAGAACTCAAAGATTGTGATTTTTCTCTTAGAAAAATATAGATATAGCATGCATAATGCTAGGGTGGGCAATAGACCACTTTTTTTTTAATATTAAGCACATTTGAACTTTCTGAAGGGAAAAAGAAAAGAAGTCCTTGTTCAAAAAGTTTTTGCATGCATGTCATGTGACTTTTTCTGGGGAGATATGAGCAAGCATTGACTCACCAGGAGAAGACAACTAAAGCAGACCAAAGAAACAAGTCTGCCCAAAGCTACCAGAACCGGTGAGTCTCTTGGGATTGCTCAGAGGAGTGTGGCTAACACAAAGGCAGCTGCATCTTGAAAAGCCCTCCACTGTCAGGGTGACAACTCACATAAGCTACAGCCCTGGAGTTCCTTCCATTCCAACATGTAGGTAAGGCAAAATGTGGGAACTCAGGGAAGACAAAGCTGTTAATTGTGTCATGGCAGCCAGGAGAGAGGAAAGGTGGGAAAAAAGAAGGTGGAGGGAGACAAAGACAGATGACTTTTAATGACATGCATCCAGCGACCTCTGCACTATGGATATGTGAATTGTTTAGCATCTTTATCATCCCACCACTTTTCAGTAGCCCCAGCAGCTGATGAACAAATCTTCAACATATGGATTTTGGATTTATTTTCTAGATCAAAACAAAACATAAAAGTTTTGAAAAATCACTACAACTTGACTGACAAAAATTGGAATCATTTCATTGACACCTTTGTTGCTTTGGTTTGGGTCATGAGAAAATGGTGGTTGAAATGGGGATCCTGGGATTCCAGCTCTCAAGAGGGTGAGGCAGGAGGATCACAATTTCAAAACCAATATGGATTATATGGTGAAACACCAGGTAGAAACACACACACACACACACACACACACACACACACACACACACACCAAAAAGCAGAAAGAGAAAAAATAAAAAGGAAAAGTCAAAGGTGAAGTTGGCTGTCAGAGTAATCTTCAGGACATTCTCTTCCCTGTGCACAGGGACTTCTTAGTAGATAAGCTTCTCACTTGCCATTTTACTGATTAAGCATTTCACTTGCCATTTTATTGAACAAGATGGAAACTGCATAGTTCTTAGTTCTGTACTTAAAAAGAGAATTCACATTGTACCCTATCTGCAAGTGCAATCACAAACTCAGTCAGATTCAGGGCAACAGAACTCGAACTTCATATTCGGTAGGAGTGGCAACTTCATGCTCCTACACACTACCATTTGGCCATAGATTCTTTCTTTCTTTTTTTCTTTTTTTTTTAACTAAGCACATATATGGTAATTTATTAGGAAAGAATTTTTAGGACAAGTTGAGTCTCAGTACTCTCTAGATATGATTTTTGCCATGCCTTCATAAATCTGCTAGAACTGGACCTTAAATAATCTACTATTGCTGATAAACTTTTTTTCTTCTTCTTTCATTTATTTATTTTTATGGGGTTTTTGGGTACTCTAACATTCCCCCATCTAAAGAGGTAGCCCTAAAATCTTTTAAGGACTAGATAAAAGCTCCCAAATACTCTTGATATTTTTGGCCTTTGAAATAGAGTATGTTGCTAACAGTCCAAGGACATTTTGACTTTTAGCCAGTAAACTGGCTACTCTTCTTTGGCGTCTTTTGACCCTAACTGCCTAGCCAATTCCTACCTCCTATTCTTATCACACCATCCTCTGAAGAAGTTACCCAAATTGCCAGTAAGGAATAGGGACACAGACCACTCTGGCTTCTTCCATGCTCAACAGGGACTCAGCATGAAGCAATTGGAGTACCCCTTCAGTGGGTCTATCTAAAAGACTCCCAAATCACATAGCTCGTATCTCTAAGGGGAAAAGAAAGTCCATGGATTATTTCTAACCTAACACATGAACACTGTACTCACTCCATCTGAACACTGTTTTAAAAAAAACTTAGTGCTCCCCAGTTTATGTTTCCTTCAGTCACTTGCTATTTCAGAGCTTGAATAATAACTAAAGAAAGAAAGTCCCAGCACCTTTGTAATTCTGCATTCAGCTTGAAAAGTACCATCATGCAACTTGAATGCACTGCTCATCCTCCTTTGATAGGATCCTCTGGTCACCCAGGCACATTTCTGTTTTCTGCACAATTACATACAGCATTTGTGGTAAACTGTCCAAGAATACAAGACGAGGTAACCTTCTCCTGCCATGGTGTTTCCATCACGTTGAGTTCTTGTAATCATCTTCCTGCAGGTTCCTCGGGCTTCTGCCAATAGACTGATCAAGGCCTTTCTATCTTCTGCTACTTGGGACCAAAGACAGTGGCATATTGTAAGAAGCATCTGTGGATGCAGCCCACATTGCCAAGTACCTATTAATGGATGAATATCACTGCCATTTATCCCTGATCCATCGAACTTGCAAGTTCACTCAGGAAATGTTCCATCTCTTCTTTTCAGTATTTTGATGTTTTCAAATTTATAGCATTATTTATTTATTCAAGATACTGGCTTTCCCAAATGCACATCCTTCTTTTTTGCTAGTCTTACAAGAATTAATTCATAAAAATATTTTTTTCCTTCTGTATAACATTAATTTTTGAATCTTATCTGCATGATTTTTAATGTACTTTTGATTTTTTTTCTTTAATATCCAGACATACAGAAGTAAACTGGTTAATCTAAAACACATGAAGCATTATCTTACTCCTAAATTAGTCTCTGTATCTGATGAGCAAAGTTCCTTATGAATTTTCAGAAGCCAACATTGAAAGATGCTCCAGAAAAAGAGAACAAGGCAGAGAACCACAGGTTCCCCTGACACCTGGACTCTGCTGCATCACTTTAATTCTATTCTGCTCAGCCTTGAACCCAAAGCAAGTAAATGCAGAGTCTATCTTTAATTCAAGGAACCAGTCAATGGCTGTAACTGCACACATAAGCCATTTTAAGGCTAAAAAGGAGGAATTATTGAAAACGGAGCAGAAACATGATTCCATTCAGATTTAGAAATCATCCTCTTTTCCATTCTTTCACTGCACTGCAACAAATTATAGCAATCACAAATAATGAGAGACACACATTCCAATGAACGTGGAGAGTCTGTTGAATAAATATACTTAGTCACATGCATATTTAAAGTCCTGTTGAAAATAAATGTTTGAATCACATTCGCATCACTATTTTAATAAAATTAAAATTTGAACAGAAATGTAAGTGCATACAGCTTTGGTTTCTGTTAACAGCTTCATTAGTTGAAATTCCATTCTGTAAAACAAATGTCTTTATATTTTCATTTCAAAATTAATAGTTATGCATGTATTCAAGAGACAAATCTGTTTCACAAGGGATAACTAGCAGCTTACATGATAAGTGATTGCCTTTAATGTGTTATGATGCTTCACTATTAAGTTCAGAAAAAGATAAGATTAGAATCCATGTTGCAAGTGAGAGAAAGCATCAGAGATGATCATCCATTCTAGCCAGCCTGGTATCACAATGGAGAAAGAGGCAGGTTATCATTCAGGGGTGCACATTCATCAATTCAGGAATTTTTTTTCTTAAGATCATATTCTCTAACCCAAGCTGGCATCAAAATTCTCCTGCCTCAGCTTCCCTAATTCTGTGTCCATATATGTACCACCACACTAGGATAGTGAACTCTGAAAACTGTCTACACAAGATGCAAAACTAGAAAGGAGACAAGTTGGGTGTAGGAACTGTCGTGAGCACTTTCAGACTAAAATTAAAATGATGTTCTTGAGGCATGCTATGTTTGGTACACATATGTTACATATGCACATATGCATTTAAGAAGCATGGCATACCTCTCGACTGTCAAGTTTAAACACTGTGTTTTCTTTTTCCTTGTTTTATTACCTGGTCATTCTTGGCTATATTCTACTTAGGCTAAAAAAGAGGACTTAGTTTTCTTTTTTCTTGTGTTATTACCTAGTCATTCTTGGCTATATTCTACTTTCTGATATAAACCCCTGTAGCAGGAGGCCTCCAAAGATGGCACGGACCCAGAGCCCTGGGATTCAGCAAGAATTCACTTCACTTCTTGGTCCACAAATAGCCCGCCAAAAGGAACCCATGCCTCCGTACCCCGCTCACGAGCCCAGTGACTTCTGACAGACTGCATGACGTGGACCAATCAGAAAACGATAGAATGACTAAAGGGACTTGGGGGCAGAGAAAAGGGAAATATAAGGCCTGCCCTCTCCTGCATTAAATGAGCCTGCAGCAGCACCTCACCTAGTGCTTGCTTCTACTCGACTCCCAGTGTCTGTGTGTTGACTCCGCACCTCTTGCCCCGCCCCAATTAGCAGGGGACCCGATCCAGGTCAGGGTCTTCACAGCTGGCCTGAGGAGAACCTGCAACACCTGGTGCCTGAACAGGGACCCCTGCCCATGGTGTTAGCGACACACAGAACCTCGGTTCATTTGGTAATACCTAGGCCCCTGGATTTGTCTGTTTCTTCAGCTGCTCAAGGGTAAGCGAGTAGCCCCCTCCTCTGTCCCCTCCACTCTGTCTGCTGTCTTTATTGTTGGACTAGTTTGTTAGATCAGGGAGTCACACTCTGCCACGTGGTCCCAAAGCCCACGTCGGCACCTCCCCGCCTCTCAGCTCGTCCCGATGAGTTCACATAAGGGCTGATCCATCCCGAACTCAGAGCCCAGGCTTCGGGTCACCCTGTTGCTTATCCCAGAGACATCATGTGAGCATACCAGGTTAGGGGTGTCACAGCCTCCAGAAGTCCCTCACTGAGCACAAGACATTTGGATCCGGTACACCTTTACATGTCAGGGCAGTTTACATCCGAGTGGCTCACAGTGCTTCTTTGCTTCCTTTGTGCCCTCTTGGTAGTCACCCTCGTCTTCGACTTTTGTGGTGAATTCCCCTTCTTGAGACCCTCTCACAATGGGCAATTTACCACCACAATGCAGGGAGCCACAAACAGCAGCACTCAAGGTGCTCCTTAAAACCAGAGGATTGAAAGTAAAACCAAAAGATATCGAACACTTTTGGGATGAAGCCACTAATTTAGCTCCATGGGTCTCCCCTGAAAACATGTAGGACCCTGACACGTGGATGCAGGTCCTCTTCCTGGCCTGAAAAAGGAAGGTCGAGTCAGGGATCACTCCCCCCATATCGTTCATACCAATCCTCCTAGCCATCATTGCTAACCTTAAATCCTCCTCTCCTGAGGAAGTCATCTTGGCCCACAACAAACAATGCCGGGAGCAACCTAGTGTAGATCTGGATATTACCTTGACCCTGGACCTCCCAGACCTGGAGGTGGATGCTGCCTCTGTGCCCACTTCCAATAAAGAAGGAGCTCCTTTGCCTATATCTCAAAATACTCTCCTAGAGCTACCATGCCCAGAAATTCCCCTGCCCCCATTACCCTTGGAAGGAGTTACTGTCTCCCCCCTCAATAACCATCCCACCCCTTCCCCTGCTAATGTGCCCCTCCCTCCTAGATCACCCTTCCTTAAAGCCTCACCCACCTTTGTCCACATTTCCGGTTAACATCAGCCCCAATGTGGCACAGTGTCCATGGCTGCCTTCAAGTTAGCAATTAAGGCTCGACAAACAGCCAGGCGCATATTTGGAAAGGAACATGACAAAATTATACTGCCCTTTCCCCTTAAGCATTCCCAAACATTATGGGCAGACTCTCTGGCTTTCCAACTAATGATGTTCGGGTTCATGGGGGGAGTTGGATAACCACGTACCCCCAGATAAGTGACTGGCCAGCATGGCCTCTTTGGAAATCACCCCTCAGCCACAAGCTTCCCCCTGCAGAAACCCCCTACCTTTAGCCACGCTAGCCTTCTCGGATGCCAATAAGTCCCATTATGGCATTGTCATTCAGTGCATGGGAAAGGAGAAATGTTATGTACAAGCCAATCTTGGCTCTGTCCATTTGGGAGAGCTCCTGGCCTTGTTAAAAAATCTTCCAAGTCTGTCAGATTGAGCTGCTCAATATATTCTCCAACAGCCAGTATGCAGTTCAGTCCCTCAGAGGTCTTCCCTTTGCTCGAGTAAAAGGCCACAAGGGTCCCATCACTAGAACCATGAGAGCTCTCCAGATTATCTTAGATAACAGACAATGGCCCTGGCACATCTCCCACATAAGGTCACACACCAAGCTCCCCGGGATCTTGGCAAAGGGAAACAACAAAGTACATATACTTATCATGTCCATAGAGATTCCCCTACTAGAACAAGCCAGAGCCTTACTCCAACAATTTCACCTTTCTCCTCACAGTCTGCACCACCTTCTATCCGGCCTACCCATAGCTCAATGCAAACATCTGAGCAGATCTTATGTTACATGTGCACCCCTTGCTCCCTTAGGCCCCCTCAATCGATATGGAGTTAACCCACGTGGTCTCCTACCCAATGCCCTCTGGCAAATGGATGTCATCCATTATAACTCCTTTGGTAATCTTAAGTATGTCCATGTCATTGTTGACACCTACTCCTCCTTTCTTTTCACCATCGCTCAAACCAGGGAAAAGGCCTCACCCGCCATTAAGGTGGTCAAATCAGCAATGCTGGTAATGGGAGTGCCATGGACCCTAAAAATTGATAATGGGCCAGCTTACACCACTCTACAATTCCAATCATTCCTGTCAACATGGAAAATTAGCCTTGGCATCCCTTATAATCCACAGGGATAGGCCATTGTGGAGCAGGCAAATAGGACCCTCAAAGAAATATTACAAAAATTTGCTACCCCTGGGTCTAAAAGAGACCTGCACCTGGCTCTAATTGAAGCTCTATTCAGAATTAATTTCCTGTCCTTCGATAAAAATGGGTTGAGCCTGGCCTACAAACACTGGGCTACCATACCTAGGCCTACCCCCTTGCCACTAGTGAGACGGAAGGACCCCATAACATGTCAATGGCAACAGCCCGTCCCCTTATTAACAAGAGGGCAAGGCTATGCTTGTGTGTTTCCTCAGACAGAAACAAAGCCAGTATGAGTTCCAGCGAGAGATGTGAGACCAGCAACTGACCAACAGGACCCCCAAGACCCAGAGACCTCTCTGCTATCTGGATAATTGGTTTGCTCTTCCCTGCCCCTGCCATGGCCCATGATATCTGGGCCTTGGTCCCCTCCCTGCCTATACTCTTGCCCTTATCACTTCATTCCCCAGCCTACCCTACCCTCTATTCAACTAATTCTACACTTGGTCTCCCCACCATGGACCCAGTTACTTCCTGGGAATCACTCAATGGCTCCTGGCCCCTAAATAACTCTCTATGCTTTACTACCAACAACGCATCCTCATGCATTGGGCTGTTCAACCTAACCATCCAAGATTATGCCGGCAGTGCCTCCTCAGGTTACATGCTTAAACTCAAGGGCCTTTCCTGTACCTTCAACAACACTGATGTAGCCTCGGTCCTCACTGCACTGGGGACAATCATAACAGGCGAGGTGGAGGGGATCGCCACTCCTCTGCCCCCATTTTGCCCTGCCATTCTACACCCACTGCTCCCCAACTGCCCACGCACACACTCCCTTGCGCCCTTTTTCCTTGCGCTCCCTATACAGTGGCAGAGATGCCACCCTAAGCTCAACCATGCCATCCCTCCCTTTTGCCACTTCAGCCGCTCCCCCTCTAATCACCCCCTAGGGTCTTGGAGACAACTGGCCCCCACCTATCCCTGTGGCATTAAGACCTCCCATACCAACCATGAATCAATACTCGGTAACTGGGACTTCTGTGGTCCGCACACCTGCATGGACATGAGGCCGTTACAGCAGGGCCTTCAGCTTTCCAACAGCACTTACACTAACACCAATCCCTCTACTTGTGCCTAAAACAAAATCCTTACATCCATTGATCACACGACATCCTGGCCCCCTACCCCATTTGTGTGCGGCCCCTGTTTGCCTTATTGCTAGCCAATGTTACCTCCGACCCTCGGGGACAACTCAACTGCTCCAATACCAACACCACCTGTGTTCTGGTGGCCTGCTGGAACCATCCACCTCACATAGTTCTCTTTATGCGTGAACCTGCGGCCCTTTGGGTTCCAGTCACCAATGCAACCCACTTTCATGCTGTCACCCTTATAGAGCAGACAGCCTTGTCACAAACCCCCCACTTAAAACGGGATTTGGGGGTCACTGCTGCTCTCATCTCAGCCATCATCCTTGCATTAGGTTTGGCCTCCACTGCTGCAGTGGCTATCACCCAATCCTCCACTACTGTGGAGACACTCCACGAGGCCATGTCCAAAACCTCCTCTACCTTTCACACTCAGTCCCTTATCAATCAACATCTTCACCAGGCAATTAATGTGTTCCAATAACAAATTGATCTCTAAATGAAGAGTTGGCAATTACCAAAGACATGGCTCTGCTAGCTTGTGACCCTTGCTTTAGGTCACTTTGTCTCACCCCCTATAAAGTACAGCATATTACTGAAGCACACCTACAACTCGTGCACTATATTCACGGCCACCGGAATCAAAAGTTTCTTAATTACTCTATATTACTAACTAATCAAATTATTGCTCTAAATTATACCTGCGCCCCCATGCTGGACATCAATTCAGGGTTCTTAGAGAAAATCTGGTCTAATCTAAAAGCACTGTTTGACCCATCTTGGATCGTCACTTACCTACTCCTGACAGGCATAATTATTCTTCTCTTTCTACTTCTTAAATGCCTTTTTCTTCGTTCCTGCAGTCAGAAAATATTCAATCACTTGGTGTATCAGTCCTTCAGAGCACTACATGAAGATGATCTCAACCCGCCCTATGCAGCCCGACAGACTTGGCTTGCACAAATGTACAAGGTCTCCTACAGATAATTCCTCACCTCGACTGATCCCCTGGGACGATACCCCTTGGAGGGCTGGTAGCTCCTTTTTGGCTGAATCAACCTAAGCCAGGACATGGATGTGTATGCCCATGCTCCAATGACAGGTAAGGTTCATGCCCGAATAGGACAACCTAAGACAGGCATAGTCCATGATCCTGGGGTCATCCTGAGGTGGAGCTGCCTTCAGGCTCTCGCTGGACAGTCATTTTTAAAGAAAAAGGGTGGAAATGTAGCAGGAGACCTCCAAAGATGGCCCGGACCCAGAGCCCTGGGATTCAGTGAGAATTCACTTCTTGGTCCGCAAATAGCCCACCAAAAGGAGCCCATGCTTCCATACCCTGCTCACGAGCCCAGTGACTTCTGACAGACTGTGTGATGTGGACCAATCAGAAAACGATACACTAACTAAAGGGACTTGGGGGCAGAGAAAAGGG
This sequence comes from Nannospalax galili, assembly GCF_000622305.1. Lineage (NCBI taxonomy): Eukaryota > Metazoa > Chordata > Mammalia > Rodentia > Spalacidae > Nannospalax > Nannospalax galili. The sequence continues at coordinate 215,402 of NW_008332100.1, forward strand.
AAATATAAGGCCTGCCCCCTCCTGCATTAAATGAGCCTGCAGCAGCACCTTGTCTAGTGCTTGCTTCTACATGACTCCCAGTGTCTGTGTGTTGACTCCGTGCCTCTTGCCCCCCCAATCAGCAGGGGACCCGATCCAGGTCAGGGTCTTCACAGCTTGCCTGAGGAGAACCCGCAACAAACCCCATTTCTCCATAAAAAATATTTTCACAAATCTGCCAAGAATGGTTCTTCCCCTGCACATTCATAACACGTTTAAGTTATTATGCATCTATATATTCATTATCTGGGGTGGGCTAGTGGATATGTTAATGGCTAAACCTTGTATCTTCAAATGAGGTGTGCATTCTGTTGAGGATATGACTAAGGAAAAGCTATTGGTAATTATAATGATGACATTTTGTGCATTTTTCCCTCTATCCTTCTTCAACTCATAAGCCACTTTAAAGATGCAATATTTTTTATTAACAATTATGGGTTGTTTGTTTTGGCCCTCATAATATTTATCAAGGTGTCAGATAGTGTTCACTAATCATTTGCTGAGTTTCATTGACAAAGATAGTTATACATTTGCAAGTATTTTGTTTCCATTTAACACTTATAAACATCACTTTGGGCATCTCTACTTAAGTGGTTGGTATCGGTTGAATAACTGACTCTCAAACCCATGACCTCAAGCCTGGGAAAGACCTTCATTCACCTAGAGCTTGCCCACTGAACTTATGACAATTATATTCAGTTTACTTCCATCCAGTGAACAAGGAACAAGCTGATGCACAAATAGTAACACATTAACCTTAAAGTGACTTGCCAGAATTTTCCCTCAGTACCGCTTAGTAGAGAGAAAATTAGAGAATAAATTAACAATAAACAAATAAGCAAATAAAGGGACTTCACAGTTTCCTTGGATTCAGTCTGTGGTTCAGTGAAATTTTTAAATACTGTGGGATTATTTTAGTAAAGATGGGTTACATACAAGTAGAACAAATATTTTTTTAATTTATTGAATATCTGTGTATTTCATACAGAACTTATTAATCAATCTTAATCATCTTTATACCCCCTTCCACACTGATGCTGTGACATAGCCCCACCACTGGGATTTATATATTCTATCATTTGTGGAAAGCCTTATTGTGTCTAATTAGGAGTTTCCCCAGACATTCCTCAGTGCAAGTTCATCTGCTGAGATCTAGTCAACTTATCAAGAGTCCCTCAGCTAAGACTGGGGTCTCCTGTCTAATTCCCCAGTTCTATGCTGGGTTTTGGTCTGCTTGAGTTTGCATGGGTCTTGTGCATGTGGATGCCATTCCTGTAGGTTCATATGAGCAGGTTCTCAGGAGCTTGTATGATTCTATTTCCAGATGGTCGTGCACCTCCTCCCTGGCTCTTACAATTTTTCCACCCCTCTTTCATGATGGTCTCGGAGCCCTGGGTAAGTGAAGTTTATTATGAGTCCTGTCCAAGGACCAGCATTCTGCAGACTCTTAATATCTATGCTTGGGCCATTTGTGACATTTTGTGCTGCTGGCCCAGCTTGAGAGAGCTTTATTAATGAGAACTGAGGTATTCATTAGTGTCCTCTTCACCCCTTGTTCTATGTTCTGTGAGCCTTAGATGTAGAGGTTGTGTTGTAGATGTGCCACTTAGGCTTAGGCAATTCCCAAAGTGTCTGTGTGTGACCAGCTGTGGTACTCTGTAATAGTCTCTGCCTGGTGCAAAAGAAGCTTCTTTGATGAGTGGTGACTGGGATATTTGTCTGTAAACATAAGGATACATATTTTGCACATAGTGAGAAATTACATCAGTCTAAGGATGTGGCAGTGTTGGGGTTTTTGCTAAGATTTATGACCTCCCCATTCATGTGTATTTGGCTATGTTTACAGTATGACACGAGTTTCCTCCTATTGAGTGGACTTTTAGTCCAATTAGTAGGTGTTAAATGCCCCCAAGATAAAAGTGCCACTGCTGCACCAATGTTTTATGCTGTTCCAATCTTTGATGTGGTTATTTGTCTTGAAGCTGGTGTTGGACCATCCACTGATGTTTTCCCTTAACACCTTGCATAGTGCTCTCCAAAGTTATGAGAGCTAGCCTTCAGGGGAAGTGACTTCCATTTCAGTTCATCTCCATTGTTCCAAATCCTATGTCAGAAGTATGTTCTGTCCTCAGCAGAAGGCCCTTGCCTTCAAGTTCTGGGAGGCAATCAAGGTCTGTGGCAATAGCTTATATAATTTTGGGAGTCTTGTGGACCACCCTGGTCAATAACTCAAAGTTTCTCCTCTCTGGCACTCTTTCTTATTATGTAGCTTTTAGCTATACCCATGGACTCATGTAGAGATATTATATATGTAATTTGTCATTAGGTTGTTGGACTAATATGATTCCCTCTGGGTTATTTTTTTAAACTAGCGACTTCCCTGGGCTGCATAGCCTCCTTTGTCCTGGTCCCAGGACCTTCTCTGGGTAAGTCCAGCACTCGCCTTGACTCCTCCAACCTCTTTCAACCTCCCAGATCCCCCTTCCAGTTGCTCCTCCTAGGCTGGGTATAGGCCCATTTCTTGTCTTGGCACACCAGACACCTGGGCTAACCTCTCAACCCAGAACTGACACTATTTCCTGATCCTTTGCAACAGGACCAACCCATTTCCTCCCTGCAACCTCCAAGAACCCTATAAGCCTGGTCCTGCCCTCACCTCCCTTTACTTGCCTGGGCTGCACAGCCTCCCTGGTCCCAGCACCTTCCCTCGGTAAGTATAGCATGACCAGCGTTCCATGACTCGCCCAGCCTCTCCCCACACCCCGAATCCCCCACCAAGTCTCTCCTCCTAGGCTGGGTACTGGCTCATTTCTTATTTTGGCACCCTGGCAACCTGGGCAAACCTTTAGAACCAGAACCGACACTGCATTCTGATCCTTTGCATTGGGACCAGGCCATTTCCTCCATATGGCCCCCAGGAACCCTCTAGGTCTGGTCCCAACCTCACCTCCCTTTACTTCCCTGGGTGGCACAGCCACCAGCTTCCTGAGATAGCATTTATCCTGGGCCCTTATCCTAGGCCAGCCCAGCCAACAAATTCTTGAAGGCATCATCTTTCCTGGAGGGACCCATACCTTAAGAGAAAGCCTGATATCATCTGAGCCTCATCTCACTTGGGCCTCTGTGGGAACCCCTGAAGATAAAAGCAGTTAGTCCACTCCAATATAAAATCCAAGGACAGAACCTTTAGGTTCTAGACCAACCAGCTTTTCATGCCCAACAATTAAACCACAAACACATAAACTTTACAAAAAGAAACAGCTAAACTCAACAAAGGAAGGCTTGAGTCTCACACAAGAATCAGAAACTAAGGAAATTAACATGTCAAAGTCACAAAGACAAGATAATAACATGAAAAACCAAAATAATATATTCCCACCAAGTACCAATAGTCCTCTAGAGGAGTACAATGAGAACTCCCTAGAGATAACACAGGACATGGAACTCAAAAGAACAATTATAAACATGATAAAAGAGTTCAGTGAATTTAAAGAATGCACAAAGAAAGAAATTAAAGAACTGAAGGAAGGTAGGGATAAACTTCTGAATGAATTCAGAAAAGCGTTAGAAATATTGAAGTATATTCAGGCTGAAATGAAGAAGGAAGTGAAACACTTAGTAAGCCAATTAGAAATGACAGGAGAAAGCCTCACCAATAGGATGAATGAAATAGAAAAACAGAGTATCAAGAATGGAAGATAAAGTGGATGAATTAGACCACTCAAACAAAGATTATGAAAAATTAAAAAAAAAAAAAAACACAAGAATGGAATATGAAATTGTGTGATACCATAAAAATACCAAAATTATGAATCACAGGCATACAGTAAGAAGAAGACTCTAAAGATAATAGTATGGAACAGATGTTTGACAAGATTGTAGAAGAAAATTTGCCAAAATTAAAAAAAGACTTACCATACAAATACAAGAAGCATATAGAACATGAAACAGACAGGACCAGAAAAGAAACTGTCCATGGTACATCATAGTAAAAACACTAAACATTTAAAACAAAGAGACAATACTGAAAGCTGCAAAAGAAAAACAACAAATCACATATAAAGGAAAACCCATAAGGATTACAGCTGACTTTTCAGGGCAAACTATGAATGCCAGAAGAGCCTGGACCAAAGTATTCCCAGCTCTAAATGACCACAGATGCCAACCCAGATTATTTTACCTATCCAAAATGTCTGTCATAGTGTGAGGGGAAAGAAAAATATTCCATGACATAAACGGGTTGAAAGAATTCATGTCCACAAACCAACCCTTCAGAGAGTTCTTGAAGCAATACAAAGAGCTAAAGAAAGGAACGACTATACACAAAGGGTGACAGGAAAAAATTAAATGAAGGTATAACTATGGAAATGCACAGCTATATCAAGAATGTGAACAGAAATAAAAATGACAGGATTCAATACACGTCTTTCATTAACGACTTTAAATATCAATGGACTGAACTCCCCAGTCAAAAGATACAGACTAGTTGAATGGATTAAGAAACAAAATGCATCTTTTTGTTGTCTACAAGAAACTGATCTCACTTTCAAAGACAGGCAGGACCTTAAGGTGAAAAGACAGAAAAAAATATATACCAAGTGAATGGTACTAAGAAAAAAATCAGGCGTTGAAATTTTAATATGTGATAAAACAGACTTTAAACTAAAAATAATCAGAAGAGATAAAGAAGGCCACTTCATTCTGATCAAAATAACAATAAACCAAGAAGCTATTACAATCATGAATATATATTCACCAAACTCTGGTGCACTCATCTTCATGAAAACAGTACTACAGGACTTTAAGACCCATATTAATCCCAACTCATTAATAGTAGGGGATTTCAATACACCATTGTCACCATTAGATAGGTCAACAGGACAGAGAGACTTCTGAATTAAACAACACCATGTATCAAATGGACCTAACAGACAACTACCAAATAGTCCACCCAAGTACCAAAGAATATACTTTCTATTCAGCGCCCCATGGAACCTTCTCCAAAATCGACCACGTACTGGGGCACAAAACCTCAACAAATACAAAAATATTGAAATAATTCCATGCATTCTATCAGACCACAATGCAATAAAGCTTACAATCAACACCGGAAGAATCCCCAGTAACCATGTGAACACATGGAGATTAAACAACACAATCCCAATCCCGAATGATATTGGGTCAAAGGAGATATTAAGAAAGAAATAAAAGTAGTCCTGGAACTAAATGAAAAGGACAATACAACACAACAAAACCTCTGGGACAAACTGAAAGCTGTCCTTAGAGGAAATTTATAGCTCTATGTGCCTACATTAAAAAGTCGGAAAGCCCACAAAAAAAATGACTTAACATTGCAACTCAAGACACTTGAAAAGCATCAACAGATTATACCCAAATTCAGCAGAAAAGAAGAAATAACACAAATCAGAGCAGAAATTAATGAAATAGAAACAAAGAAAACAATACAAAGAATCAATGATCCTTGAGAGGTTCTTTGAGAAGATAAACAAGATTAATAGACTGCTAGCCCGTTTAACCTAAAGAAAGAAAGAGCACCTCCAAATCAATAAAATCAGAGACGAAAGGGGAAACATCACAACAGTCACCAAAGGGATCTGAATATTAAAAGGGAATACTAAGTTTGAAAACCTAAAAGAAATGGATAGATACCTAAAGGCATGGGAACCACCAAAACTAAACCAAGAAGAGATTAACAGCTTAAACAGATCCATAACACAAAAAGAAATTGAAACAGTAATACAAAATCTCCCGACTAAAAAAAGCCCAGGGCCAGATGGATTTACAGCAGAATTCTACCAGACATTTAAGAGGATCTACATCCAACAGTACTTAAGTAACTATTCACAAAGATATAAATGGAGGGAGAACTTCCAAATTCCTTCTATGAAGCCAGAGTCATTCCAACACTAAAGCCAGATAAAGATACAACCAAAAAAGAAAACTGTAGACTCATATCTTTAATGAACGTAGATACAAAAATTCTCAACAAAATACTTACAAACCGTATACAGACACAGATCAAAAAGATCATCCACCATGATCAAGTTGGCTTTCTTCCAGAGATGCAGGGATGGTTCAATATACTTAAGTCAATAAACATCATAAGTCATATTAATGGGCTCAAAGACAAAAACTACATGGTCATCACAATAGATGAAGAGAAGGCCTTTGATAAAATTCAACATGCATTTATATTCAAAGTCCTAGAGGGAATTGGACTGGAGGGAACATATCTCAACATAATTAAAGCCATATATAACAAAGCCACAGCCTACATCATTCTAAATGGAGAAAAACTGGAAGCATTCCCATTGAATTCAGGAAGCAGACAAGTATGTCCACTATCTCCATTCATCTTTAACATAGAGCTTGAAACACTTGCAAGAGCAATAAGACAAGAGAAAGAAATTAAAGGAGTAATAATTGGAAAAGAAGAGATCAAATTATCCCTTTTTGCAGATGATATGATATTATATCTAAGAGATGCCAAAAATTCCACCAGAAAACTCCTAGAAATTATTAACACATACACATTCAGTAGAGTAGCAGGTTACAAAATTAATCTACAAAAGTCAGTATCCTTTTTATATACCAATAACAAGCAATCAGAGAAAGAGTACATGGAAACACTCCCCTTCACAATAGGTGCAAAAAAAGAAAATAATAAAATATCTGGGAATAAACCTAACCAAAGAAATAAAAGACCTCTACAGTGAAAATTTTAAATCCTTAAAGAAAGAGATTGAGGAAGACATCAGAAGATGGAAGGACCTCCCATCCTCATGGATTGGAAGAATTAATATTGTGAAAATGGCCATCCGGCCAAAAGACATTTACAGATTCAATGAAATGCCAATCAAAATCCCCATGACATTTTTCACAGAACTGGAAAAAACCATCATCAGATTCATATGGAAGCACAAAGATCTCGGATAGCCAAAGCAACCCTGAGCACTAAGAGCAATGCTGGGGGTATTACTATACTAGATATTAAACTATATTACAAAGCTATAGTAATAATAACAACATTGTACTGACACAAAAATAGACCTATAGATCAATGGAACAAAATTGAAGACCAAAATATGAGTACATTCAATTTTAGCTACCTGATATTTGACAAAGGAGCCAAGAACATTCACTGGAGGAAAGAGAGCATGTTCACCAAATGATGCTGGCAAAACTGGATCTCCACCTGTAGAAGGATGAAACCAAACCCTTATCTTTCACCTTGCACAAAAGTCAACTCCAACTCCAAATGGATCAAAGACCTCAATGTGAAGCCTGAAACTATGAAACTGTTGGAAAAACACATTGGCAATAACCTACAAGATATAGGGGTAGGAAAGAATTTTCTAAACGGGACATCAACTGCCCAGGAAACAAGGTCAAGAATCAAAAACTGGAACCTCATTAAACTAAAAATCTTCTGTACAACAAAAGAAGCAACCAAGAAAGAGAATAGAAAACCCACAGAGTGGGAGAAAATCTTCACCAGTGACACATCTGACAGAGGTTGAACATCCAGAATATATAATGAACTCAAAAAACAAAGTATCAAGAAAGGAAGTAACCCAATTAAAAGATGGGCTAAGGAGCTGAACAGAGAGTTCTCAAAAGAAGAAATAAAGATGGCTAAGAAGCATCTTAAAAGGTGATCAACATCACTAGGAATTAGGGAAATGCAAATTAAAACCACTTTAAGATTTCATCTTACCCCAGTCACACTGGCTAAGATCAAGAGAACAAATGATACCAAGTGTTGTAGAGGATGTGGCGAAAGAGGAACAGTCATCTGCTGCTGGTGGGACTCAAGCTTGTTCAAGCCCTATGGAAAGCAGAGTGGCGAACTCTTAAAAAACTACAAATAAACCTACCATTTGACTTAGTTATACTGCTTCTTAGCATATACCCAAAGAACTCATCCTATTGCAGAGACACTTGTACCACCATTTTTGTTGCTGCTCTTTTCACAATAGCTAAGAGATGGAAGCAATCTAAGTGTCCATCAACTGATGAGTGGATAATGAAAATGTGGTTCATTTTGAACATGGAATTTTACTAAGCAGTAAAGAAAGATGAAATCAAGAAATTTGAAGGTAAATGGATGGAACTAGAAACTTTTATACGAAGTGAGTGAAGTAACACAAATTTAGAGAAATAAACAAAAAAAAGCATATGTTCTCCCTCATATGTAGATCCTAGCACCAAATCCTTATGAGTGAATAGGTATCCAGAGAACCAGGATAATGAAGAGGAACCAGGGAAGTAAAGGAAAAGAAAGAATCTGACAGAAGGCAACAGTAGAAAACAGGTGTTAACAAGAGAGATATGGATAATAATGGGTTATTTTAAGAGGAGGTGGGGAGGGAAGATTATACAAGGAACCTAGGGGATAAAGGGAAAGAAGGAGCCTGAAGAGAGATGGGACCATAAGAAAAGGGTATTATTAAGGGAGAAATGGAAAAAATCAGGAGCACCTTAAGTGGGGAAACCATGTTGGGGTTAGACAACGTGAGAAATAAACAATGCCTACGTAGTTTTAGAAAACCAGAGGGAACCATATTAGGCCAACAACCTACTGACAAATTATACATACGACCAGATCAAAGAATGTAATATATGCCTAGGCACGGTTTATCTGAGAGTATTTGGTCTTTGCCCAAGCTGTATTTTCATGGCACATGGTAATTAAAAGTACCAGACTGGTGGAACTAACCTTCTTGGATGTTTAACAGCCATCCTTTGAGGCCTATACTAATTTGGTCAGGGGGACATAAAGGACAGTTTTTGCTCCTTTCCCTCCTAGGTCGCCTAAGTTCCAGGGAACTATGAGCATCTCTGTCCTGTAACTGTGGTGAGTCACCTGCCCTCTTGAGGAAGGAGGCTGTAGAGACCCCACCAGATGGACCTGAACCAGTGTCCAGTCTACAAAGAGGAGGTCAACACACAGGAAACATTTCCTCCATGCTTCCAAGTGAAGCCAGCCAAGGTCAAGCAGGACCTTTGACTTATCTTTACATAGATGGAACTGGTAAAAGAAAAGAGACAGGGGCTCTTCCCAAGACTATATTACCCCTGAGGAACAGATCCTCGAATGATCTTAAGAGTAAAAATAAATTGTTTTATCTGGGACAACTGTATGGTCTTAAACACCCAAAAGGAAAGTTTAAACAAAGATTAATGGGGTCAATATAATTTTTAAGAGTCCATGTGTATAGCTAAAGGCTACATAAAAAGAAACATTGCCAGACAGGAGATACCTTCTTTGAGTTATTGGCAAAGGTGGCACAAGAGACTCCCAGACAGTAACCCTGCATAGAACTGGGGAAATGAACAGCAGACCCCAATCTTATCTAAAGGAATATTAACAACTGATTGCTGCTAGATGAGCAACAGCTAATGTTCCTAAAACAAGGATCTTTAGATAGGCTGACTAGATTCAGCAGATGGACAAGCACTGGGGAACAGCTGGGGTGTTGACAACACAGTAGACAGTAACAAGGATGACAGAATATATGGGCTCCAGTATGTGGGAGGGGGGAGCCTATGGGAGGATGCCATTTGGGAAGTGGGTATATAGATGAATAAGATTGTGTGGGATGTTCTGTATGATATACACATGGAAAAGTCAACAAATTAAGAAAAAGACTTATATTTGAGGATGAAGCATAAAAATTTAGTTCATGTTAAATAGTAGAGATGATAAACATTACCAGTGAAATCTACCTGATGACTTTATATCCACACTCAGATACTAAGAATGTGAGTATAATCAACTGTGACTAGTGATCATCAGATACATAGAGATTAAAGATACATGTGCAAAAATCTAAGTGTTCAGTAGCATTAAAAATGTAGGAAACAGCATATTTTAAAATGAAATGTAAATCTTCTTTAAAGGGTAAAAACTCATTCAATTTTATATCTTGCAGGGTTTATACTGAGTTCAATATTGTATAATTGTATTAATTCAACTGTAAACCTGAAAATTTACAACCAATTTTGAAAGAGATGCATCTTAGCCCTGGAAATTGTTATTGAATATGTCAATGCTGTTGTAATGAAATGCTTCTTTGAAGTATGTGGTTATTAAATAAATAATTAAAAAAAACTAGCTAGGCATTATTTATCTCTCCTCTCTCTCCCTGTCTAACTCTTCCACCATGCCTTCCTCATTTAAAGTTCCCCCATTTCTCCCTTGATAATACCAGTGTCCTATGACCCCCCACACACACCTGTCTTGAGCTCTTTCTCATCCTTTATCTCCAAAGTTCTTTGTGTAACCCTCCATGCCCTCCTATTTAAATACCCTCATTTTATAAATTTCTCTGTTTGAAACACCTGTCTACTACTGTTTTTCTCTCTCAGGTTCCTTCTTTTTCTTTACCTTTCTGGTTCCTTCTCCTTATCCTGGTTCCTGCAGTTACATCAGGATACATACTCAATATAAAGATTTGGTGCTAGGATCCACATATGAGGGAGAACATATGTGATTTCTTTTTTGTGTTATTTAATTTATTTTAACAGTTTCTTGTTCCATCCTTTTGCCTACAAATTTCATGATTTTATCTTTCTTTGTCTCTGAGTGGAACTCCATTGTGTAAATGCACTAAAATTTCATTATCCACTAAGTCAGTTGAGGGACACTTAGGTTACTTCCATCTTTTAGCTACTGTGAAAAAAAAGCATCAACAAACATGGATTTACAAGTATCTCTGCAACAGGATAAGTCCTTTGGGCATATGCCAAGGGGTGGTATAACCAGGTGAAGTGGTATGTTTATTTTTAGTTTTTTAAGGGTTTTCCATATTGCTTTACATGAGGGTTGCACAAATTTGCAATCCCATCAGCAGTGAATGAGTGTTCCCCTTTCCCCCACATCCTCTCCAACATTTGGTATCATTTGTTCTCTTGATATTAGCCAGTCTGACTGGGGTAAGATGAAATCTTAAAATGGTTTTAATTTCCATTTCCATAATTAGTAACAATGTTGAACACTTTTAAAGATGTTTCTTAGCCATCTTTATTTTTTCAAAATAAAAAGAAAAGAAAAAAATTTGAGAACTCTCTGTTCAGCTCCTTAGCCCGTCTTTTAATTCGGTTGTTTGCTTTCTTGTGTCTCTGTTTTTTGAGGTCTTTATATATTCTAGATGTTAAACCTCTGTCAGATGTGTCACTGGCGAAGATTTTCTCCCACTCTGTGGGTTTTCTCATCACTTCCTTGGTTGTTTCTTTTGCTGTACAGAAGCTTTTAGTTTAATGAGGGAACAAACATTTTTAATTCACTTTTTTGTAGTATAGAATTTTCAATGATTTTTTGTGATAGCTTTTATAAAGTGAGCCTTTAGAGATCCAAGATAATAATCTCAGGAATACAGTCTTATCAAGAAAGAAAAGGAGGCATACAGTTCATTGATAAATGGTCTTTTTATGACTTGGTTATAGCTAGCAATATGTAATAGAATAATTCATAAGAGTTTTTGCCTATATCATGTCCTCTGCTCATAAGGAGGTTTGCAAAAAGATATCTTAGCATGTTCTGCCCACATTTAGATTGTATGTTCTTAGCTGCTTTTGTTTTATATTTTTGTTTTTTGTTGTTGTTTGTTGAGACAACATCTTACCATGTACCCCCAGAAGTCCTGGAACTTGCTATGCAGACCACGCTAAACTGACCTTGATCTCACAGAAATCCACCTGCCTCTGCTTCATAAGTGCTGGGATTAAAGACATAAGCTACTGTTCCTGGCTTGTTTTTAGCTGCTTTTAAGTAAAAACATTATGAATTTTTTTAAAAAATGAATTATATAGGATTTAATTTATCCAATTACACAGGACATCATCCCTTGTATTTAGGTCTACTCTTATTTAAACACCTCTTTTAAAACTTTTCAATTGAAATCTGTGTTTTAAAACTTCTGAAGTTTTTATATCTGGAAACATTATTATGTGCTTAAATTAGTAGGAATTTGCATATAAAAGTCTATGTTTATTTTTCTGAATCTGCTATAGGCTCTACTTTGGCTTTGTCTACATCTTAACATTTGAGCCACCAGGTCCCTGAAATTTCAATAGCTGTTAGCAGCATGAACCGGAACATGCCAAAGAGTTAAGCCATCATTCTGGGTCACAGTGGAAGTGGGCCTTTAGTGATGTGGTCAGACCTGAGGTGACTCAATTTGCACTATCCTCCTTCTGCACTCTGTGAGCACAGCTGTGTCCATCCACATTCTCTGACAAGGATGACATGAATAGATAATCTCTGCCTTTCTGTACATAGCCTTTTTCTCTCCATTATATTTAGGCAAGCTACGATCCTTAATCTGGTATTTTTGCCTTACTTCCTTTAATCCAGAGAAGTTTCTCTATTTTGTTTCTTCCTTCCTGCTTGTATTGATTTCTCTTTTTGAGATATTGTTAAGGGTTTGGTTTTTTAATTTTATTATTTTATGTGTATGCGTGTATTGCCTGCATGTATGTAAGTGCACCTGTGTCGTGCAGTGCCCATGAGGTCAGAAGAGGGTGCCTGATTCCCTGGAACTGGAGTTATGGACAGTTGTTAGCTGCCATGAGGGTGCTGGGAATCAAAACTGGGTCCTCTGCAAGAGCAGTCTATGCTCTTAATTGCTGAGTCATCTTTCCAACCCCTGTTAAGGGTCTTTAATACCTTTAATTTTTTGCTTCTTTATTTCTTCAGCCTTAAATTTTTTCTATTATTTTGTTTTCTTTTCCATTTAAAAAATGTTCTGTCTGGTCTTTTGGTTTACAGAACTTGTCTCAACTCTCACACCTTATATAACAGCTATTGCAGTGCAAGGAGGAGTTCTTCTATTGTATCTTCTTACTTTTGTCTCACATCATCAACCTTCTTTTTAATACATTTTTATTGTCTGCTGTGGTTGAAGGGCTAAGTGCCATGTGCTGAAGTCTTGGTTGCTGGCCTGAGATATTGCTGTTAAATGGTGCAGTCCCTAAGAATTGGGACTTATTTGGAAGACCATAGGTCAGAGTGGGCTGTTCCATTGAAGGGCATGTAGGGAACCTGTTCCATCTTGTCCTCCATTTGTTTTCTTCTTGGCTACCACAAGATGAGGTGAGCAGACAGGCCATACAATTTCACCATGAATGCGCTGACCCATCTGGAGCCCAGGCAGTTGGACAGGTAACTGTGGACTGACACTTCTGAAACCGTGAGCCAGAGTAAGTCTTTACCCCTGATAAATTGATTTTCTGATATATTTTTCATCCTTACAGAAAGCTGAAAAAGCATAGAAGCTTTTAATTATGTTCTAAAATGTTCAAGTTATGTTATAGACTGTGAATAGATGTATTCATTTTGAAAAGGCTGTCTATGCTCTAACTTTGATCCCTGAGCTCACTGGGGGATGTAATGTCACTGTTTGCTTGAGAGTTCATATCTGAGAAAAGTTCAGCTCAATTCATAACAGCCTGAAGGAACTCAGATGGCAGAGAACTTCAATCAATCATGACTATCCATCCATCCAAACAAAAATATCCTACAAAAACCAACTGCTCAAGTTAGAGCCTCAAAACAATTCCCTCCAGGTAAAAAAAAAAAAAGGGGGAACAGCTTCCTTTGCTGTAGAAAGTGATACTAGATGTATCAGAAAAGAAAGATGTTCAGTTTTACCATCCCTTAATATTACAGTACTCTAAAATTCTAATTTCAATTCCAGGGATTAAAGACACCAAGGAGTAAGTGAATAGTAAGTAGAATGTCAGATGATGATGCTGTACAACATACTATGCACGCCTGTGTGTATAGAATGCAAAACTTGTATGGAAGTTTGCATATTTAAGCATGCTTCAGAGGTTTAGTTTTATCTCTTCATAGTTAGGAAAATTTTATCTTCAAATTTATGTATCTCACTATTTTCATCACTGTCAAAATTATAGTAATCTCATTAAATAGGGAATTTCAGTGACATCAGATTTTGCCTATTTTTTATCCCCTCCAACTATCAAATTATGATTTTATATTTGTGTGGATGCCTTTAAAGTTAGGCCTAGAATGTAACAGGAATGTAACAATGAACAGGAAGTCCTTCTGTGGTATGATGTGATATGATGATAAAATCTTACTGCTGACCAGGTTTCTCCCTTCTATAAATGCAACACTTTTTGTTTTTATTTTTGGTGAAACAAGAGCCTGTTTTTAAAATGTTGTAGAATATCTGAGCTGCCAATTCCCATGCTGTATCCTGAATATTCACAAACCAAATCAGTTTAGTTTATTTCAGCACACAGGAACACTTGAAAGACTTTCAGGGTGGTTAGCAGTAGCCATTCATGTTTTATTGTAAGCATAACACAGTTGACTTAAAAAACAACCAGTCAGACCACACAGATGCAGTTTCCACTGAGAGGCTGTACAGCACAATCTTCTCATCAGCCACAGTGACATAAAGTTTCAGGTGTAGCCTATAAGCCAGCAGAGCAGTTGGGATGTCCAACAAGAAAAGAGCTAGACTGCTTATCTGCTGATATCAAAACACGCCGGCCAATGGAAACAATGCATTTGATACTGGATTTCAAGAAATAGAAGCTGTAAATGGTGCTCTTGCATCTATTTATAGCAGCTCTATCTGCCCATACTGATGCCTTGGAGCCATTTTGTCCTGGTTCTTTTGCTCGCTGAAACCTAAGGAACAGGAAGATAATTATGACTTTGGAAAGACTGATGAGACCTAGCCAAGGAAAAATGAAATGAAACAAAATGAAACCAACAAACAAGCAAAAAACAAAGAACCAATGGATCAACTTCCATTTTAATTAAGGTCTTTAACTGTTTGGTGGCTCTGTTCCAGAGCAATGAAGCCTTCGTTTTGTTGTTGTTGTTGTTATTTTCCTTTTTTCCTCTTTCCTTGTCTTTTTTCTCAGAGAAATGTTCAGTGCAAAGATCAGAGAACTCATGTATCTGAACTAGAGTCAAGATCTATGTCAAAAGTGTTGAAGAAACAGAAATAAAATGGACAGCTGGAGGTTTTCAGCATCACTGATTTCACTAAACAACAAAGAGAATTTCAAAGGTAATTATTTTTTGCACTTTTAAAGCTCTCCATACTCTGACTGATAGCTTTCTGGCAAACCAGGATAGTCTCAAAGGAATCCACAAGTTTAGAAAATGTCAAAGTAATGAGAATTTAAATAAGACGGCCCAGTTATTGAAATTAAATTATGCAATAGTTAAAATTTTAAGAGTATAATCTCCAAAATGCTATACAGTAGGTTTATAAAATTATGGAAGATAAAAAAGATAAAATAATACACACAATAAAACTGATTATTTCTTATCTTTCTTCTTAGACCTAGATAGCTTCCTCTCCTTATAATGTTTAATGCGGGGAACTAAGTTGTCATAATTCCAGGTTCCATCTTTTCACAGAGCTATTTATCTCATTAGATTGGAACTGCTGGTTCTTCTGTGGGACTCTGGTGGTGGAAGTTTGTTGTGCGTAGGCACTGAAGCTTATAGTGGGTGGGAGCTTTGAGCTGTAAATGAAGTGGTTTTATAAGAAAATCTGGAATCAGAGAAAAACTAATTTTCATTCCTGTGTTATGCATCACTATCTTTTGGATACTAACATGATCTATAATAGCATTACTATTTTAAGATATTTATTTATTTATTTATTTATTTATTTATTTATTTATTTATTTGGTCTTGGGAATGAGTGCCATGGCAGGCATGTGGAGGTCAGAGGACAGCTTGAATTAGTCAGTTTTTTCCTTCTACCGTGCAAATTCTGGGGATCAAACTCAGGTCATCAGACTTGGTGAGACAGGGTCTCCCCGTAGCCCCAGCTGAACTGGAACTTGCTATGTAGAGCAGGCTGGCCTTGAATATCTTTGACATATGTATTTATAGTTTCAATGGATATTTTTCCTTATAAAGAAAATTGAAGCAAACCATATAATACAGCACAGGAAAAAGAATGTAAACATTCTATTTGAGGAGACTTGGATTCTTATTTTGCTTCTCTCTTTCTTTGATTGTATTTGTTCATTGTACATGCAACTTGCCATTTATTTCTGATGAACTGTTGTATATACCAGGTTCTCCGTGAGACACTTGCTCATATCTGCAGTAACTAAACATTCATGAACAGATACACAATTATCTGGCCCTCAATTTCTTCCTTGTATTCCTTAATTGTGTGTGTACATATGAGCATGAGGATGTATGTGCACTTGTGTAGAGGTCAAAAGTTGATATTTAATGACTTCCTCTACAACTCTCTGTCATACATTTTGGGACAAGGTCTCTAAACCTGAGCTCACCAACTTGGTTGTATGGAGGCTAGAGAGACCCAGGATCCGCCTGTCTCCACCTCCCTGGCATTGGAATTACAGGTGAGTGCTGCTATACCAATTATTTTTTGTGGGTGTTGGAGATCCATACTCAAGTTCTTGTATACTTCACCAAATAAGTCATCTCTATAGAAACCTCATATTTCTTAAATTGAGGCAACATGATCATCATCATCAAATTTTGTAATGGTGTGCTTTTGTAGAGAAAAATGTGGACCTCACACGCATAACTCTCATGGATCATGGCAGCTACTAAATGAGTCACTAACCACAACTCATTTTACACTGACAACTGCAACCCTAAAGGCATTGAATTGCTTCTGTACTGATGATTGCCAGCAGTTTTTCCACTTTATCCCTTGTTCATAGTCCAGATTGAGGAAGCTCTTCTGCCTTTCACCATTTCCCAGCCTTCACTTGCTGATTCTCCTAAGCCTCAATCACTTCACAAACCTTTCTACATATTGTTGCAATGCTCTTTTGTGAAATCCAGTTCTTGCTTCTATGCTCTAACCCCTCTGTGTGGCACTTGCCTCCACTTGTTCACTTGAACCTTAAATGCACATTCGAAGATTTGTTTCCTAGAATGCCCCTTTTGCCAGAATTCTTGAAAACTTCTACTTCATTTAAAATCATCTCTTTTGTTCTCTCTCTCTCCTTCCCTCCCTCCCTCCCTCCCATATGGATGTGTGCATGTATGAATGAAGAACTGTGTGTGCCTGTGTCTGCATACATGGAGGACAGAGGTCAACATCAGTTGTCTTCTATTGTTCTCTACTTTAATTGAAACTGAACTTGCCAATTTGGCTATACTGGTTGGCCAGCAAGTCCCTGGGGATCTCACTGTCTCTGCCTCACAGTAATGGGATTACAGACATGTGCCTCCATGCCTGGCTTTTGAAGTGGGTACTAGAGAGTCAAATTTGGGTCATCATGCTTGCAACACAAGCCCTTTTTTCACTTAGACTTCTCCCAAACCACTTAAAGTTTTTTTGAGTTAGTTTTCAAATAACATATACAAAGAAGTAAAATGATCATTGACATAGTTGGATAAAGTCACAAAATGAACCTGGAAAAGTTGTGCTTACAAAGAATAGACTATGATAATCTCAGTGTTCATTCCAATTCTGTCCTCACACTTGTGTTGGCTCCTCCAATGTAACGACTATCAAGATCTCAGGCACAGTGCTTGAGTTGTCTGCCTTAAATTTGAATCAATAGAGTCATGGAGCATTTAATTTATTGTGACTCTAGCAAAGGAAAGAGTAATGTATTTTTCTCAGTTACTTGAGATATCTATTTTACCTATTATCTAATTTTTCTTTCATTTCACCCTTCCTCTGAACAATTACAGCTTGACAATATTGAATAATTACATTATTTTATTAGACTTTCATGAGGACTTGTTTTAATTTTATTTGACCTTTAATATATATATATATATAATGTGAAAAGTGAGTAAAGCCCTGGGATCATATTGTCTCTTTTTTCCAATGATAAATGGCTGTTGAGTTCGAGAACAACATGTTTCTCTTCATATTATGTCAAATGGTTTAAGAAACAGCCACTTAAAGCTCACTACCATTTATTGGATACCTCCCTTTCAGTGTTTGATCAGAGGTGTCCCAGAGACCTCTCAAATAATACCAGCTATTACCACTACCCTTTGTTGACCACCAGAAATTAATAAGCTCCTATTGCTGTAGATACCATACACATTGGTCTCAGATGATGGAGAAATCAAGTTGGTATTGACCAGGAAGCTTCCTCTCTACTGGAGAGCTCTCATAGTACTGGAAGGTGTTATGAAGGCTATTGTGAGAAGTCATCAACAGTCTAGCCCAGCCGTGAACCCTGTAAACTTCAATAATGACCTGTATGGCAAGATATGTCATGGGTGCAATAGTGGCATGAATACTGCAGAGTAACCAATGGCTTTCTGATTAGGTTTAAGGCACACTCCACAGGAGGAAACACATACCTGGTACTGCAAAACTGGCCACTAACCCATGGTTGGGGCACACAGAGGCCTGGAGAAAACCTACTACTATTATTTTGCTAAGTGGACATAATACTAAACGTCCGTCTAAATTTGTGTCACTCTGCCTATAGACAAGTGCAGCTGTCAGACCTCATTGGGGAGTTTCTTTGTACAGTGGATAATGTTTAATGCAGAAACTCACAACTGTTCATAATGCAGAGAACAAATTACCATGGAGTGCTGAGCTCTAAATGGGACATCTATATCTTACTCCTCCCCAAGGCTCAGGGACCATCATGGCAGAGGGGACGAAAAGATTGTCATGTAGCAAGATGATTTCTATATTTCTGATGATTGTGAATATAGCCAAACAGGAAAATATACAATTTGACCATCTTCCAAGAATTTTTGGTTGGATGTTTTGTTTGTAGAAATTTAGAATAGATAAAAATGAAAGTGTTCTCTGAGTACAATCGAGTTGAGTGCGTGAGCATTTCACTAATTACACTACTGGTCCTTTCTTATTGGTCATGAGGCTATAGCCCCAGCCTTACTAAGAAGCTCATGGATACCTCTTTAGTGGCAGGTTTGAAGGAAGCCAGTGTATTTTTAGAACAGTTTGTGAATTAGGCCGGAACAGACTGATTCAGACTAAGTTTCAGACAACTTGGACTGTCAATGACAATTGACCAGAAGCCGTATAGGGACAGTTCTGAGATGAAGAATATGGCCACCAGAGCATCCTGTCATTTAATTGGGACTGGTGAGACTGTTGGGCTGTGGAAAGAGAGGGCTGATAAGGGTGGTAATGAGGGAGGGACAGACAAAAGAAACAGTACTGCTTTATAGTGAGGCAAAGAAATCAAGTATAGAATGAAGTTACTTTATACCTGGGCTGAAACACCTATTTGTCTATGGTTATGCTTCAGAACAGGCACTCACTCCTTCCCACGATCAAGGCAAGAAAGGCTAATATGTGGTTTTTGTGGAGCTATTAAAAGTCTAAAATCTGAGACTGAGGTCTAATTCTCCACATTGTTTGATGATGTATGTACTGAAGGTTTATAGCTCAGCTCACCAGTTACATAACCTGGCAGAGTTAAAAGACCAGTAGAGGATAGAAGATCCCACTGGAAACTTTCACCTGACCTCCCCTGAAAACAGAAGGCATATCTAGAGACATAAAGAAGGAAGGAGTACTTGTGAAGCCTCACTATGAGGTTCCAGGACCCAGACCTACTGTCATGCTTTGTGCTCCAGTGAAAAAATAACTGGAACTAAATAATTTATAAATGACAAAATATTATTTGTCATGGTGTAGAGGTTAGGAAGTTCACATGTCAGATCATATGTCAGAAAGACTGATGTGTTGTGAGGCCTGCTGCCTGCTCCCATATTGTTTGGTGTTACTGAGTGCCTTGGAGGAGAGCCACTTGGCTTTCTCAGTTGGCAGAAGGTAGAATGGCAAGATGGTCCACCAATCCTGAGACTTTTTGTAACTGTGGTAATCCTAGCATTAGGCTGGAACCTCCTGACTGTTACCTCCCAGTGGACACATCTCTTAATGCAGAAGGCAAATGATTTATAATGGCTCAATATATGAGTTTTGTTTCTGATGCTTTTGTATGAAAAGAGGCCCATCACACATCAAGGAACACATGAGTTTATATGATTTAGTTTACTTTCTTTTAGATTGTCAGGTTATTAAATGCATATTTGACTTATGATATTTTTTTCTCACAGTGGGTTCATGAGAGTATAAACTCTTCAAAGTGTAGAAGCAACCATATTGTTGAACAGTGCATTAAGTTTCAACTTAAGTTTTGGAGAAACAATTATCATTCAAACCATGGCACTGGACTTTACTGTGTCCTATCACATCCTTCCCCTTTATTAAATTTCTGCACAAGTGTGTAGTGGAAGATGAGTACCTTCAACTGTCTGAATTTCCATGAACTGGTCTCTGTTCTGAACCATGATAACTGCTTAGTTTCGGGACTGGGTTTATTTGTCTTTGTCATTGACCTCAGAATAACACATATTTTTTGACATAATTTGAATAGATTTTCTACTTTTATAATCCACGTTTATACTGTTGAGCAAGGACATAGTATGGATTTCCAGGGAGAGTTACATTTGGGCATTTCAATTCTGAATAATCTTAAGAGCTACAGAGGTACCTGAATGAAAAATGCATTTGTGATCACAGCTTTGGGGATATTTCAGTGCAGGACTTCTCAGCTAAGAGGAGCAGATGTCAATGGAGAGGGGATTACAGAGTCACTGAACACCACTAAGATGGCATGCATATAGGTCGGCTTCACCACAGTACAGGTACTTTCATTAGATAAGATGTTGACCTTGCTGACATTTTCAATCATATTAGGAAAAAATGAATGAGAAGTATTTCTCCTAAAATGTGTAAGCCCTTCCTCCATCTCTCCCTTTCTTCCTTCCTTGCTTTAATTTCTATCTCTCTTTCTTTCTCTCTCTCCTATTTACTCCAGTTTCTCTTTGTAATACACCCTACTTTATACAGGGTTCACTAATTTTGACCCTCCGGCTTGTCCTCCCATGTTTGGGAAGTTGGTAGAGGTCCTCACAATGCCAACCAGTAGAACTGGGCATCCAAATACCTCTAACCACTCTGTGTTGCCGTTTCAACCACTGCATGAATCAAGTGAACACACTCTGACTTCATATAATACAAACTACAGGAAATGGCATTATTACTTACACATAGGTGGAAGCAATAAAAGAATCCCATGCTCCTTTCCAAGGATGATCCTAAAGCAAAGCAACCCAAAGCATCCCAAAGCATCCCAAAGCAGTTGTGGTCTCAGCAGTATATATCCTTCATACTACAGTTGAGGGTCCCTGATAGGCAGTTCACTCCAGGTTGCACACCTCAGGAGCCATATGACCATAAGAGAGTGGCAATCAAAGTCCTGACTCTCCAAGTGAATTCATCCCTATTATTTTCCCACTGAGTTTTCAAGTACAAGGCCAGGACTGTTTCAGAACATTGCACTTCTAGCATATTCATTGGATACTCTGAAAGTTAAATGCAGAAAACAAAAGAAAATAAGCCTAGTTCAAGATCATCCAAAAAAGCTGTTATGAGCACCAGATAAAACAGTTAGCTAGCTAACTTATAGCGTCTTAAATTGTATTGTTTTATTTAATGTTTCATCAGCATAAGAAAGATATTAGTCAGCCTATGTCCAGTAGGTTGCAAAGTGCAAAAATGTGCTAATAGACATAAAAGAGGCAAAGTGTTCTTTACAAGAGTGTTTCTATCTGTTAAAGTTGAGAGGCCACAGGCCATTATTTTTAAGCCAGCAGCTTGTTACACAGATGAATTAATTTATTCTATTTCAAAATTTCTAAATGCCATCTTGTTTCCTCTTTTAATTAAGATTTTTAAACTTATTTATTGTATGTATGTGAGTATATGTACATGTGACCTTGTACATGTGTGGAAGTCAGGGGACAACTTGTGGGAGTTGGTTCTCTCTACCAGGGCCTCAGGCGCCACCACTAATGCTCTATCTGCCACCTTCATCCTGATGTCTTTTCACAAGTTGTTTATTTTGTTTCAATATTTTGGGTTTTTTTGATACATTTTCAGTAGCTCTTTACTCTGAGAATTGACGAAGTCCCAGAGCCGCTGAAACTCTTTCTAAACTTGGGCACTTTTTCCCCAATATCTCCATGATTGGCATGTGAACTGTTACTGCTCTGAAACTCATTTGTTTCAATTTAGAGACAAAGAGTTTTGGATTAAAAGGGAAGGTTCCGATTAAATAACTTATCAGGACAGCAAACCAGAGAATTCGCATGTATGAAAATATCTGAAACCCATTATTCTGTAGAATGAATACACCATGATATGCAATGATAATACCTTTGGCCAAAAAAAAAAAAAAAGGACCTTAAACATCCCATAACACTGCAACCTCTGTGGAAATGAGTAGCCTTTCAGAATTGGCCGCTGGCCACTTGCCTGCCCAGGATCACCATCTGTCAGCGGAAGTCATGACCATACCAAGCCTCTCTGCTTGCGATGGTCCCACAGCCTTCTTCAGGTCAAGAGTTTGGGAAAAGCTGAGCTGGTGTCATGTTAGAGCATCAAACGTAAAATAAAGAGTAGGATTAGACCTTCACGGAGCAAATTTTTCCGTGTCCTTCTCCATAGACACTTCTGGATTCTTCTGCTCTTCTGACTGAAGGCTTTCAGAGCCATGGGGTGTCCCATCCCTGTGCATTTCTAACATTTTCAGCATGTTAACATTTGCAGATTGTCCAGAAAGTCATGGGAGAGTTTTTCCAGGTGATGAGTTGATGTTCTTAATGGTGGTAGTGACAGGTGATACACATTAGTCAAGATGTACTAGGATGCAAAATAAAAAAGTGAAATGTATTGCATTTCAGGTAAACCATAAAGAAAAATACTATTGCCTGTATTTGAGTAATACCAATCAACATCTTTTGTGGGAGGAGGCTAGAATATTATTGAATTAAATGTTAGGTCCATATTATTAAAATGTATAAATTTAGTAGAGTATATGAGTTCAAAAAATTCTAATTCAGTTTTTAATGATCAGTAGGTACATCCCATAAGCATGGATTAATCTAAAAGCTGGTTTTATGCTTTCCCTGACAAAGCATTTGTTTTTCAGGGAGGCAGAATTCCCAAGTCACCAAAATTAAATGGAATATTGCCCATTTATATCATAATTACAGCCCTATACGAGAGGCCCTAACCACATTTTTCATAGAGAGGACAATGTT
Source organism: Nannospalax galili (assembly GCF_000622305.1). Classification (NCBI taxonomy): domain Eukaryota; kingdom Metazoa; phylum Chordata; class Mammalia; order Rodentia; family Spalacidae; genus Nannospalax; species Nannospalax galili. The sequence continues at coordinate 238,572 of NW_008332100.1, forward strand.
TGTTTGCTAGTTTTTCAACTTTATTTCTTCTGCCATTGTTACCATTCTCTATGGTAATTTTATTCAAGTACCTGTGTATCTTCCTAAGTGCTCAGAGCTTAGTTCTTACTGGTACTTCTTCACACATGAGTCATTCTTCAAGTTCAAGAACCTCAGCTGTGTGTACCTATGCATAATTCTGTCAGCTAAAGTCTCCATTTCAAAATAAAAGTCTGTTTATGTGCTCACGTGTGATATCATTTGAAGTACTTTCATCTCTTCTTATAAAATTAGCAGCACTCTTCAGCTGCAAAGACATACTTGACTTATTTCATGTCACCTGCTGGGGAAAAGGATCTGATAGTTTTACAGCTTCTTTTATCAATCATTTCCTTTCTCTCTCTTCCTTACATATTCAATTTATAACAATTCGGTAGCAGATTATTAGATTGCTTCACTGTGCATGCCTGTGTAACCACTGAGCTGTGTGACCTCAAGCTGACTTTTCCTTTCCTTATCTATGCGAACATGCAAAGGAAATATTTTAGGCATATGTCAACCCTATTAGGTTTTAAAATTACTCCTTTTTGGTAACAGTTTTGCTGATCAATATGCTAATTTAGTATGCATCTACAATGTCTAAGCGTTATTCTTATTGTGAATAAGCAGACTCAGCCTTCTTTTCTGAATGTGTACTTACTGCCATTCTGTTCTAGGAGGACCCATGATTTTTATATACACAAAGTCAGGGAGAGTGAATTACAAGTTGGAGTCAAAAAGAGCAGAAGTGTAGACATCAAGACGAGGAGAGTGCCCTTATCAATATGTTTAGTTCTGTCCTAACCATCTCTCTGCTTCTTCCACAAAGCTCACCTCCATTTCTGGGCTTGAAGGAGGATGGCCTTTTCCCTGTACTAACAATTTACTGAGCTCAGTCATCTGAATGGTAATACATGAATGAGGAAAATCCTTATAGAAACATCCATGACTGTCCTCTCTTCTTACTCTGCACAGATATGATAAGAGGTCTTTCACTGGGGGGTGGGGATAGTGAAATAGAAGCAGTTTGAAAAACAGTATCCCAGGCAATGCTCACTATTCAGATTCATGCATAAAACTGTCATGTGGGAGAAATATTAATAACGGTAACACCTAAGGAAATTTAGAATTATTTATCATCAAAGCAAAGTTGGGCCATCTTGGTATATATGAATATGCTTATCATAAGCATTGCTTGAAAATATCTAGTGACCAAGCAAATTTCTTCAGGAGAATAATCTATAGACATTAAAACTGTAACAAAAATATTTCTCTGCAGATAAATTTGCACTCACTGGCAAAGAGCCTGCTAAGATACTTATAAAAAGGTATGCTGTGTGTTACGGTGAACACAAAGAGAGATGACCATTATGTTTTTATTTCTATCAGCCGCAACTGTGTTAAGCACTTATTTGTCTGATTATTTTAGTTAATCTTGACAAAATTGAATCCAAGAGTGTACTATTACTACCCACAATTTAAGGATCTGGAAAATGAGTCAGGGAGATTAAGAGATTAATTCTGCCCAAAGTCAGATGCCAAGTGATGCAGAACGTTATATTTTCTTCTCTTAAGATTTAAGAGCCAAATTATATCCCTTTCTGCTTTGACCAAGGAAAATATAAAACCAGAAAAGTGAGCATCAGTAAGATGGCTCCATGGGAAAAGGTGTTTGTTGCTAAATCTGACAAGCTGAGTTTGATGCCCAGGACCCACATGGTAGAAGAAGAGAACAAAATCCTGCTGCAACTTCATGTCCTCACACGAGGGTGCACATATGCATACACTTACACACAAACACACAGAGACACAAACACTAAATAAATAACTTTAATGAAAAAATTTAAAACTCAGAAAAGCAAGAGTCTTTCTAAGCATGAACTCAGTTTTAATAATGACAGGCTTAAGTCACAGGGGTTAGTAAAGCTGAGTCGTTCTGGCTCTATGTTATAAAGGGTCTGTTGATAAACGAGCTGAAGGTGTAATGTGTACTGCACGCTCCTGCTATTAGTGAATTTGTGTTAATTAATCAGTCCATAAAGAAAGTCAAACTAAATATTTTCCTAATGCTCATATATAACAAATTTGACTGTTTTTTCTATTATTGAGTCACAAATAATACATATTTTCTCTCACCAACAACATTTTACCAAAGGAGTGCATATTCAATGTAACTCTTAATAGTCAAATTTAGTGAAATTATTTGGTTTATCAAGGAGGTTTTCATAGGAATTGTTTATATTATTTGATAAACATATATATAACAAAAATTTTCAGAAATAAATGTTTCATTTTTGTCAGATAATTGATATTACTCATTATCTCCTCTTTTCAAAAGATGAAGATAAATTATTTATAAACTATTAGCAATCTTAAGATTACCCGACAGTTTATAATCCAAGCCAACGCAGGATTCTGTTGATGTATCAAATGTCAACAAATAGGCATTTGGATGCAAATCTTTCTGACAAAGGTATAGCAAGTCTTAACCACACCTTATACAGTTTGAAAATCTAAACATTTCAAAGTAATAGTTTCAGTGAATCTGCAGAACACTGAAATTCCGGGGATTGAGTCGTTCTCTTCTCCTGTCATCAATGGCAAGTGTTCATAAGAAAGTTGATCAAGGTCTGGAAGAAAGAAAACTAACCCTATACTTAATAAAAGCAAAATAATTAGTGGTTGCCATTTAGAAATTCATAAATACAGTCTAAAAATATTAAATTCAAGCAGATTTTTAATACATAAATACTGTCCTTTGCTAAACATATTCTCTAGTATAATCTTGGCATGAGGTAGAGAAGTACTTATTTTTGAAAATTATAAAGTGTTCTACAGGTAAATTTGATTTGAACTCCACCAAAGTCTTAAAGATACCCATTTTAAGATTGCTCTTACAAGTCCTTTGCTATTGTCGACCTCAAGCTGCCTTTTCAAGAGATTCACAGCCTAACTTTCCTCAGTCAAGGTTCGTCCACAACTGATGGCTGTGTACTTAAAACTCTCAGTTATGAACTAAGTAGACATAAGTCCACAGAAGTCCCAGTTCTCATTTTGATCTTTTTTGTTTTTAATGGATATTTTTGTTGAAATTTTGTTCATTTCGTACATCTTAATCATATCTAGATCTCTTCCCTATCTGCACCCCCTGTAGCCCATCCACCAAATTTCATGCATTCTCTCATATGTATTAAGACAACTCTAATCAACTTGTGTCCTAGATGTCCCTCTGTATGAGTTCAAAAACTGGACCCTGGTCAGCCTATAGAGAGTCACTCCCTTAAAGAATATCAACTCTCTTTCACCTAGCAGTGATCAGCTACCAATAGTTACTCAGGTAAGGTTGTGGCCTTCTGCCCATTTTCCTGGTTCTATGCTGGTTTTTTTTTTTTTTTTTTTTTGTCTCAGTGAGTTTGCATGGGTCTTATGCGTGCTGTCACCATTGCTGTAAGTTCATATTAGCAAATTCCAGAAGCCTGGAAGACATTATTTCCTTATGTTCATGCACCAACCCCTGGCTCTTACAATCTTTCAAACTCCTCTTTCACAATGATGCCTGAATCCTGGTTTAGTGAGGTTTAATATAGGAGTCCTATCCAGAGACATGCACACTGCAGTTTCTTATTGTGTACACTTTGGCCAATTGCAGTCATCTGTGTTCACTACCCTTTGTTGCCTGAGGGAGAGTTCAATGGTGAGAGTATTCTCTCTACTTCCTGTTCCGCTATGTTCCTTGAGTCTTAGATGTAGAGTCTGCACTGTAGATGTGTAACTTAGGGCTGAATATCTCTCAGATGTTTATTCTCTGTGTGTGATCAGTTGTGGAACTCTGTAGTAACCTCCATATTGTTTGTCTCAGAGTAAATGATACATGACAGAAAGAAAATTTAAAGATTTGTTTTTAGTTTTTGATCAAAAAAGTACAAAATATGAGATGACCAGACTTGCAGCATTTAGACAAAATTCTATATCACTGAAAATGAACAAATAAAAACAGAGATTGACGCAGAGTATTTAATTAACTTTGTTAGTTTTGATTTCATGGAGAATACATGCAACTTCTGTTTTCAGTATCTATTAATCAACTAATAATATTTCCTGATGATAAAGAATTTTCACTTATTGTAGTACTTTCTCATTTTAAATACTCTCGGTTAAATATATCTTAGTTCTTTACTGAGGTATATGTGTGGCCCAGATTACAGTATTTATTTATAAAATGGGTTGTCACATACTGTTCAAATCAGTCCTTATACTAGTTTATAAATGTATGTTTAGTAATAAATTTAATTGGGTTAAACTAAATGGTCATTACTTATTTCTAATAATTACTGGTTTAATGCTGAGGGCTAACACAATACAAAACCTCATGATAGAAATACTAAATTCACATTTTCAACCACAGGTAACTTTTTCTATTTTTGTCAGATTTTATTTCGTGTTATGTTTTACTGCTCAACAATGTGGATCACACATACACACACACACACACACACACACATATTTTTTACAGTTCTTAAACTCTTTGCACCATATCGTTGGAACTTAAATTACTATATAATTAGTTTTCTTGTTGTTGTGATAAAATATCTATCAAGAACAACTTAAACAAAGAAGGATTTGTTTTGGCTCACAGTTTGAAAATATAGTCCATTACCTTGTAGAAGGCACAGAGGCACTAAAAACTCCCTCAGAGACGTGCAAGAGGTTTCTCTCATAGGATCTTGTCAAGTTGACAATAGCAGCCCTCACAACTGGCCTTATCACTAAATCATGTTACTGTTGTACAGGGGTCCTAGAAGGGAAGGACCTGCTCCCCACATCACCACTCATCTGAATTTTACTATCCTGTAAATAGCTAATAAAGTGAGTGACAGATCAGTACTTTTACTGAGAAGAATAAAAATATCCTAAATAAATCCTAACTCTAACAAACTATCCATGGAACTAATTATGTTGTACCTCTAATATTTGGCAAGCAAAAAAAAAAAACACTATTTCGCATTTTTAGAACAACATAAAATAGTGTTCATTTAATATGTGTTCCATTTTGATGCTTTTAGATTTGTTTAAAGAGTCTCTGTGCTGTAACTTGGTGAATGAACCTCATCCCATCTGGTTTGGATGCTGTCACAGTTGTTTTTATTCTGCAGCTCCATCATTTCCTGTCCCTGCTTAGTGCGACCCAGATCCCAACCCCCAACCACTTAGCTCCATTCCTCAACCCCCATAGGAACATTTAAATAAACTAATTATTTTTTTAATATTTTACTTTATTCTTATTTTTTATGTTTATGAGCATTTTGCCTACATGTGTATAGGCACATACCTGTGTCATGCAATGCCCTCAGAGATAAGAACAGGGTGTCGGATTCCCTGGAACTGGAGTTACAGACTGTTGTTAGCCATCATGTGGGTACTGGAAATAGAACCCAGGTCCTTTGCTACAACCAGTCAGTGCTCTTAACCACTGAGCCATCTCTCCAGCCCCGGAAACATTTCAATTTAAAGATGTTAAACACAGATGAAAAACCAGTGCAAATGATAGGTTCATTTGTAGTTGGTTTTTTTTTTAAGAGTTCTCCACACTGCTTTCCATAGGGGTTGAATAAGTTTGCAGCCCCACCAGCAGTGGATGAGTGTTCCCCTTTCCCCATATCCTCTCCAACATTTGGTATCATTTGTTCTCTTGATCTTAGCCAGTCTGACTGGGGTAAGATGAAATCTTAAAGTGGTTTTAATTTGCATTTCCCTAATTATTAGTGATGTTGAACATCTTTTAAGATGTTTCATATCCATCTTCTTCTTTTGAGAAACTCTCTGTTCAGCTCCTTAGCCCTTCTTTTAAAATTGGGTTGCTTCTTGTCTTGATTCTCTGTTTTTTGAGTTCATTATATATTCTGGATATTAAACCTCTGTCGGATGTGTCGGTGGTGAAGATTTCTCCCATTCTGTGGGTTTTCTCTTCACTTCCCTGGTTGCCTCCTTTGATATACAGAAGATTTTTAGTTTAATGAGGTCTCATTTGTTAATTCTTGCCCTTGTTTCCTGAGCAATTGGTATCTGGTTTAGAAAATCCTTTCCTACACCTATATCTTGTAGGTTTTTCCCAATGTTCTTCTTTAACAATTTTGGAATTTCAGACTTTACATTGAGGTCTTTGATCCATTTGGAATTGACTTCTGTGCAGGGTGAAAGATAGGAGTTTAGTTTCATTTTTCTAGAAGTGGAGATCCAGTTTTGCGAGCACCATTTGCTGAACATGCTATCTTCCAGTGAACATTCTTGGCCCCTTCGTCAAATATCAGGTGGCTGAAATTGCATTTACTCATATTAGGGTCTCCAATTTTGTTCCATTGATCTATGGGTCTATTTTTGTACCAGTACCATGTTGTTTTTATGACTCTTAGTGCTCAGGGCTGTTTTGGCTATCCGAGGTCTTTTGTGCTTTCATATGAATCTTAGGATGTTTTTTCCAAATTCTGTGAAAAATGTCATGGGGATTTTGATTGGCATGTACTCTTGCTCTGGAGTATGTTACTGAATATGTTAACTCTATAGTGAAATGCTTCTTCTAATCAAGTAGTTATTATTTTTTTTTAAAATGATAAAAAATAATAATTCTTCAAAGCATAAAAATTTGCTCCTTAATAATTAGTAGATGTGCAAAACATTACCATTGAAATCTACCTGACGACTTTATATCCATATTCAGTTGCCAAGAATCCGAGTGTAACCGACTGTGAGTAGTAATAATCAGATACATAGAGATTAGAGATGCATGTGCAAACATCTGTTATTAGC
>NW_008332100.1:245734-245950 GCF_000622305.1 Nannospalax galili
TAAAACAACTTTGCATTATAAGAGAGGCTTTAAATGAGTATATATTCTCTATAGGGCTAATTAGCAAATCACAAATGTTAATTATGTGAACCAGGTTAATTGTCATCAAGAACTAAATTACTGGAGAGGTTTAAATATGATGAATATTCTGTCACCTGTAGAGTCACTTGTGAAATGAAGAGGTAACTATTATTATTTAAAATTTAATTATTATTT
>NW_008332100.1:246116-248291 GCF_000622305.1 Nannospalax galili
AGAATTCTAACAGTAATTATTGAATTAAAACTGCTAACAGAGGCTATAGCCATAGCAACCTGGCTCTAGATCATATTGAGAGAAACAAATAAACATAAAACATAGAAAATAAAAGATGTACTTAAAGGATGGCCCCAGTTATAGCCTCACTAACTCCCAATTGTTCTGCATTTAACATTTTCTTTAAGACACATTCTTCTGCAATCAGCTAGGATTCCAGTAAATGCAGGACACATCAATAAACACTATTTATTTTTCTATTTATTTATTTATTTTGGTCTTTTTGAGACAAGGTCTCTCTGTTAACCTCAGCTGACCTGGAACTGCTATGTAGACCAGGCTGGCCTCAAGTTTGCGAGATGTGCCTGCTTCTATCTGTGCAGTGCTGGAATTAAAGGTGTGTGCCACCACTTGAGGCATAAATCACCACTTTAGGACAAAGGACTGTAACAGTCCCAAGCAACGGAAGCCTGGAGATCACCTCCAAAAGATGAGAAATGGGATTTCTCTAAATAAAGGAAGATAAGACAATATTCAAACAAACAAACGAAAGAAAAACTTTAAAGAACTTAAAGAAAGGAAGTCGAAGACCTTTATGTACTTGTGTCTGCACTTCATAAATGAGTCTTGCATGACTTACACTAAAACTCCAGAATGACTGGGGAGCGTGGCTCCAAACGCAGACCTTGTAAAAAATGAGAATGTCTCCCAAAGAGAGAGAGTTATTATATTAAACAGACATGAAGTTCAACCCTTCAATTTATTGCAACCTTACAGGAAAATACTCAGAAAGTAAGAATGTTCTAGTTTGCTTTGTGATGCTATGATAAAAAAAAACTGGCCAAAAGCAACTTGGGGAGGAAAAGATTTTTCCATTCTAACATGGAGAGAGTCAGAGCAGGAACATAAGGTGAGACCCAGGAGGCCAGAACTGAAGAAGAGGCCATGGAAAAACTCTGGCTTGCTTCCCCTGGCTTGCTCAGCTACAGTTCTTTCACAGCCCAGGCCACCTACCCAGAAATGGCACCACGAGAGTGGGCTAGATCCTCCTACATCAACCAGCTATAAAGAAAATGCCTCACAGACATGGCCACAGGCCAGTCTGATGGAGAGAATTCCTCAATTGAGGTTCCTTCTTCCCAGGTAACTCTAGTTTGTACCAGACTGACAGAAACTAACCAGAAAAAGAGTTTTTAAATGACTCCTCCAAGCATCCATGGGTGGCAAAAGAACACAGACAATATTAGAATGAAATGATCTAGACTCATACACAAGTGTGTCTCTTGTAAGACTTGTACATATGACTACATGATGAATTTGAAGAATGCAGAGGCCTTGTGATTGGAGAAGTGTTCTTATTAAGCTTGGGATTAACTGCTGTCTACCTGTGGTAATAGTAGTAAAAGTAATAATAGTGCCAATAGCATTTAAACAACTAACACTACCCATGCTTATTTTCTTCATTTTACAACACACAACATGGTTTCCAAGGAATCTATACGTAATGTAAACATTAAGATCATTAATTGATGTAAACAACTATTGTCAGAATAATACTATAAGGCCATGAGTAGTATAATCTCCCTCAATCCTAAATTACTAAGGACATTTGGATTTGGGAAACCAAGACACTTTGTCCTTGGGTCTCATCACCAGTAATTGAAAAGACATGAAATACAGGTTGTCAAAGTGAAAATTAGCAGCAGAGTTAAACAGGAGAGTCTGATATTATTCAATATTATTTTTAAAATTTTTTTTAATATTTTTTATACCCACTTCCCAGATATCACCCTTCCCATAGCCTCCCTCCCCCCACTAGAGCCCTTATACTCAGATATCCCTGTTACTGTTTGCTGTGTGTCAGCACCCCAGCCATTCCCCACTACTTGCCCTTCTGGTGATTCTAGTAAGCCTATCTATAGGTCTTTGTTTTAGGGGGTTCAGCTGTTCCTCATCTAGCAATAATCAGTTGTCAATATTATTTTGGATAAGATTGGGGTCTGCTCTTCATTTTCCCAGTTCTATGAGAGTTACTATCTGGGAGTCCCTTTGGCCACCCTGGCCAACAACTCAAAAGAAGGTATTGCCTGTCTGGCATTGTTGCTTGTTATGTAGCCTTTAGCTATAAATATGGACTCTTAAGAAATTATATTGACCCCTTTAATCTTTGGTTAC
>NW_008332100.1:248427-249765 GCF_000622305.1 Nannospalax galili
GATGCCTATGTGAAGATAAGTCAAAGGTCCTGCTCTGTGTTGACCCTCCTCTTTGTAGACTGGACACTGGTTCAAGTCCATCTGGTGGGGTCTCCTTGGCCTCCTTGATCAAGAAGACAGGTGACCTACCACAATTATAGGACATTTTGAGAGATGCTCATAGTCCCCTAGAACTAGTCGACCTAGGAGGGCAAGGACCAAAAAGTGTCCTTTATGTCCATCTGACCAAATTAGTATAGGCCTCAAAATGTGTCTGCTAAACACCCGAGAAGGTTAGTTTGACCAGTCTGGTATTTTTAATTACTGTGTGTCATGTAGATAAATCTTGGGCCCTTGCCAAGACAATATTATATTCCTTGATCTAGTTGTGTGTATAATTTCTCAATTGGTTTTTGGACTAATAAGGTTGGTTGCCTCTGTTTTTATTTTTAAACTAGCTAAACATTATTTATCTCTCGCATTGTCTACCACTTCCACCGTGGTTTCCCCATTTAAGGTGCCACCATTTTTCCCATTTCTCACTTACTAATACCCTTCTCCTATGGTCCTACCTCTCTTGAGATCCTTCTTTCCCTTTATCCCCTAAGTCCCTAGTATACCCTTCTCTCCCCCCTGCCTTAAACTAACCCAATTTTTATCCATATCTCCCTTATTAAGGCCTGTTTCCTACTGTTCTTCTCTTTCAGGTTCTGTCTTTTCCCTTACCTCCCTGTTCTCTTTCCATTATCCTGGTTCCTGTAGTTATGTCTGGTTGCATACTTATTTATCAGAGTCTGGTTCTAGGATCCACATATGAGGGAGAACATATGTCGATTTTTTTCCTGAGTCTGTGTTACTTCACTTAGTATAACAGTTTCTAGTTCCATCCATTTACCTGCAAATTTCGTGATTTCATCTTTCTTTACTGCTGAGTAAAATTCCATTCATATAAATGAACCACATTTTCATTATCCACTCATTGATTGAGGGACACTTAGGTTTCTTTCATCTCTTAGCTATTGTGAAAAGAGCAGCAACAAACATGGATGTACAGTGTCTATGCAATAGGATGAGTTCTTTGGGTATATGCCAAGGAGTGGTATAACTGGGTTAAATGGTAGGTTCATTTGTAGTTTTTTTTTTTTTTTTGATGTTCAGCTTGTCAGAAGAGCTTTAATTTACCTCAAACAGAAAGGCTCCAACTGGTCATGAGTGCACAGAAGCCTTTGTTAGGAAATGCATCATTTATACAAAGATGTACGCATAACACAAAGATAGGTCCCCTTACAGTATGCACTGTACTGTTTGCAGTGAAAAAGGGCTTGCTCATTTTAGTAAAGATGAATTTCCTCCAGAAAT
>NW_008332100.1:250857-255537 GCF_000622305.1 Nannospalax galili
TCTGCCCTTCTGGTAAATCTAGTCAGCCAGAGGTCTCTGTTCCAGGAGGGTCAGCTGTTCCTCATCTACTGCAATCCATTGTCAGTATTCCTTTGGCTAGAATTGGGGTCTGCTGTTCATTTTTCCAGTAGTATGTTGGGTTACTGTCTGGAAGAGCCTTTATCTATCCTGGCCAACAACTCGACTGAAGGTATCGCCTGTCTGGCTTTGTTGTTTGTTGAGTAACTTTTAGTTATGTATATGTATGCTCTTATGATGTTATGTTGGCCCCTTTAATCTTTGGTTATACTTCCCTTTTGGGTGTTTAAGGACATACAATTGGACCAGATAAACTGATTTGTTTTTACTCTTGAGGTCGTTAGAGGATTTGTTCCTCAGGGGTCCCATGGGGTTGGGAGGAGTCCCTGGCTCCTTTCTTTTACCAGCTCCATCCATGGAGCCAACAATGGTCGAGCAGGACCTTTGACTTATCCTCATTTGTAGTTTTTTAAGAGTTCTCCACACTGCTTTCCATAAGGGTTGAAAAGTTTGCAGACCCACCAGCAGCAAATGAGAGTTCTCCTTTCCCCATATCCTCTCCAACATTTGGTATCATTTGTTCTCTTGATCTTAGCCAGTCTGACTGGGGTAAGATGAAATCTTAAAGTGGTTTTAATTTGCATTTCCCTAATTATTAGTGATGTTGAACATCTTTTAAGATGTTTCATATCCATCTTTACTTCTTCTTTTGAGACACTGTTCAGCTCTTTAGCCCATCTTTTAATTGGGCTGCTTCTTGTCTTGGTTCTCTGTTTTTTGAGTTCGTTACAAATTCTGGTTGTTAAAGCTCTGTCAGATGTATCTCTGGTGAAGATTTTCTCCCATTCTGTGGGTTTTCTGTTTGATTCCTTGGTTGTCTCTTTTGATGTACAGAAGCTTTTTAGTTTAATGAGGTCCCATTTGTTAATTCTTGCCCCAGTTTCCTGAGCAATTGAATTCTGGTTTAGAAAACCCTTTCCTACACCTATATCTTGTAGGTTTTCCCCCAGTTTTTCTTCTAATAGTTTCATAATTTCAGGCTTTACCTTGAGGTCTTTGAGCCATTTCGAATTGATTTTTGTGCAGGGTGAAAGATAGGGGTTTAGTTTCACTCTTCTAGAAGTGGAGATCCCGTTTTGACAGCACCATTTGATGAACATGTTGTCTTTCCTCCAGTTAATGGTCTTGGCCCCTTTGTCAAATATCAGGTGGCTGAAATTGCATTTACTCATATTTGGGTTTTCAATTTTGGTCCATTGGTTTATGGGTCTATTTTTGTGCCAGTACCATGTTTTCTTTTTCTGACTATAGCTCTGTAATACAACTTGAAATCTGGTATAGTAATCCTCCTGGCATTGCTCTTAGTGCTCAAGGTTGTTTGGGCTATCCAAGGTCTTTTGTGCTTCCATATGAATCTCAAGATCGTTTTTTCCAATTCTGTGAAAAATATCATGGGGATTTTGATTGGCATTGCGTTGAGTCTATATATGACTTTTGGTAGGATGGTCATTTTCACAATATCAATTCTTCCAATCCATGAGCATGGGAGGGCCTTCCAATCCTCTGATGTCTTCCTCAATTTCTTTTTTAAAAGACTTAAATTTTTATTGTTGAACTCTTTAATTTTTTTGGTTATGTTTATTCTGAGATATTTTAATTTTTTGCAGCTATTGTGAACGGGAGTGTTTCCATGTGCTCTTTCTCTGATTTCTTGTTATTGGTATATAGAAAGGCTAGAGACTTTTGTAGGTTAATTTTGTAAACTGCCATTTTACTGAACATGTTAAAAATTTCTAGGAGTTTTCAGGTGGAATTTTTGGCATCCCTTAGATATAATATTATATCATCTGCAAAAGGGATAATTTTATATCTTCTTTTCCAATTATTACTTCTTTAATTTCCTTCTCTTGTCTTATTGCTCTTGCAAGAGTTTCAAGCACTATGTTAAAGAGAAGTGGGGATAGTGGACAGCCTTTTCTGTTTCCTGATTTCAATGGGAATGCTTCCAGTTTTTCTCTATTTAGAGTGATGTTGGCTGCGGGTTTGTTATATATGGCTTTAATTATGTTGAGGTATGTTCCCTCCAGTCCAGTTCCCTCGAGGACTTTGAACATAATTGCATGTTGAATTTTGTCAAAGGCCTTCTCTGCATCTATTGTGATGACCATGTGGTTCTTGTCTTTGTGCCCATTTATATGATTTAAGGTGTTTATTGACTTACATATATTGAACCATCCCTGCATCTCTGGGATAAAGTCGACTTAATCATGGTGGATGATCTTTTGATGTGTGTCTGTATGCAGTTTGCAAGTATCTTGTTGAGAACTTTTGCATCTATGTTCATTAAAGATATGGGTCTAAATTTTTATTTTTTGGTTGTATCTTTACCTGACTTTGGTATTAGAATGATGCTGGATTCATAGAAGGAATTTGGAAGTTCTCCCTCTATTTCTATTTTTTTGAATAAATTAAGTAGTATTGGACGTAGATCTTCTTTAAACGTCTGATAGAATTCCATCTGGTCCTGGGCTTTTTTTAGTCAGGAGGTTTTGTATTACTGTTTCAATTTCTTTTTGTGATATGGGTCTATTTAAGCTGTTAATCTCTTCTTGGATTAGTTTTGGTGTTTCCCATGCCTTTAGACATGCATCTATTTCTTTTAGGTTTTCAAATTTAGTAGCATATAGGTTTTTAAAGTATTCCCTTATAATGTTCTGTATCTTTCTGGTGTCTGTTTGATGTGTCCCCTTTCATCACTATTTTCTTGATCTGGAGGTGCTCTTTCTATCTTTTGGTTAACTGGGCTAGCAGTCTGTCAATCTTGTTTATCTTTTCAAAGAACCAGCTCTTGGATTTGTTAATTCTTTGTATTGTTTTCTTTGATTCAATTTCATTGATTTCTGCTCTGATTTTTGTTATTTCTTCTTGTCTGCAGGGTTTGGGTTTTGTTTGCTGAAGACTTTTTGATGTAGGCACTTAGAGCTGCAAACTTCCCTCTAAGGACTGCTTTCTGCATGTCCCAGAGGTTTTGTCGTGTTGTATTGTCCTTTTCATTTAGTTCTAGAAATACTTTTATTTCTTTTTTAATTTCGCCTTTGATCCATTCATCATTCAGGAGTGTGTTGTTTAATCTCCATGTTTTCATGTAGTTACTAGGGTTTCTTCCGGTGTTGATTGTAAGCTTTATTGCATTGTGGTCTGATAGAATGCATGGAATTATTTCAATCTTTTTGTATTTGTTGAGGTTTGTTTAAGGGCCCAATATGTGGTCAATTTTTGAAAAAATTCCATGGGGTGCTGACTAGAAAGTGTATTCTTTGGTGTTTGGGTGGAATATATAGATGTCTGTTAAGTCCATTTGATATACGGTATTGTTTAATTTAGGTGGCTTTCTATTAACTCTCTTCCCTGTTGACCTATTTAATGGAGACAGTGGGGTATTTAAGTCCCCTACTACTAATGAGTTGGGATTAATATGGGTCTTAAAGTCCTGTAATATTGTTTTTATGAGGTTGGTTGCACCAGAGTATGGTGAATATATGTTCATGATTGTGAAATCTTCTTGATTCATTGTTCCTTTGATCAAAATGAAGTGGCCTTCTTCGTCTCTTCTGATTGGTTTTAGTTTAAAGTCTATTTTGACAGATACTAGAATTGCTGCACCTTCTTTTTTCTTAGTGCCATTTGCTCGATATATTTTTTCCATCCTTTCATTTTGAGATAGTGTCTGTCCTTGAAAGTGAGATGAGTTACTTGCAGACAACAAAAAGATGGACTTCATTTCTTAATCCATTCACTTAGTCTGTGTCTTTTGACTGGGGAGTTCAGTCGTACTCATTTAAAGTTATTAATGAAAGATGAGTATTGAATCCTGTCATTTTTATTTCTGTTTACATTCTTGATATACGTGTACCTTTCCACAGTTATACCTTAATTGGATTTCTTTCTGCAATCCATTGGGTATAGTCATTCCATTGCTTCAGTTATTTGTATTGCTTCAGTTCTTTGTATTGCTTCCTCTCTGAAGGGCTGGTTTTGTGGACATGAATTCCTTCACCCTATTTATGTAATGGAAGATTTTTCTTTCCCCTTTGACTATCATAGACATTTTGGCTGGCTGTTGATTTAAAACTGGGAATACTTTGTTCCAGGATCTTCTGGCTTTCATAGTTTGCACTGAAATGTCAGCTATAATCCTAATGGGTTTTCCTTTATATGTGACTTGTTGTTTCTCTTTTGCAGCTTTCAGAATCGTCTCTTTTTTTTTTTTTTTTGTAATAGTAGTGTTTTTACTATGATGTGCTATAGAGAGTTTCTTTTCTGGTCCTGTCTGTTTGGTGTTCTATATGCTTATTGTATTTGTATGGGCATGTCTTTCTTTAATTTGGGGAAATTTTCTTCCACGATTCTGTTGAAGATCAGGTCCATGTCATTATCTTGGTATTCTTCTCCTTCCTGCATGCCTATGATTCATAAATTTTGTCTTTTTATGGTGTCACACAATTCCTGTATATTCCATTCTTGTGTTTTCTTAAATTTTTCATAATCTTTGCTTGAGTGATCTAGTTCGTCAACTTTGTCTTCCAGTCTTGATATTCTGTTTTCCATTTCATTCATTCTATTGGTGAGGCTTTCTCTTGTCATTTCTAATTGGCTTATTAA
>NW_008332100.1:255601-266883 GCF_000622305.1 Nannospalax galili
CCATTCAGAAGTTTTTCCCTATCTTCCTTCAGTTCTTTGATTTGTGTGTTCTTTAAACTCACTGAATTCTTTTATCATGCTTATAATAGTTCTTTTGAGTTGCATGTCCTACATTATCTTTAGAGGGTTCTCATTGTACTCCTCTAGTGTACTATAGGTATTTGGGGGGATATGTTATTTTGGTTTTTCCTGTTATTATTTTTTTCTCTGTGATTTTGACATGTGGATTTCTTTTGTAGCTTCTGATTCTTGTGTGAGACTCAGGCCTTCAAGTTTAGGTCTGGTTCTTTTTGTGAACTTTATGTGTCTTTGTGGTTTACTTTTGGGGCATGAAAAGCTGGTTCATCTAAGCTTCCGGGTCTCTCATTTGATTTTATATTGGAGTGGCCGGATTGCTTTTGTCTTCAGGAGGTCCCACAGAGGCCCAATTCAGATGAGGGTCAGATGTTTTCAGTCTCTCTTCTGAGGTCTGGATCCCTCTAGGAACTAGTTTGTCCTCAGGAATTTAGGGGTTGGACTGGCCTGGGAGCCTGGCCCAGGAATGATGCTGGTCTAGGGCAGCTGGTGGCTGTGCCACCCAGAGATGCAAAGTCAGATGGGGCAGGAAGAGGCCCCAAGGCCTCCTGGGGACTGCACTGAGGAGCTGGGTTGGTCTGGATGCAAAGGATCAGGAAGAGGAAAGGTCAGCACCCGAGTCCCAGAAAGAGGCTGGTGGGTGGTGCAGGCCCAGGGAAGTAGAGGGAGGTGAGGGCGGGACTAGGCCCAGAAGCAGTGCTCCTAGGGCCCAGAGAAAGCACTATGTTGGTCTAGATGAAAAGGATCAGGAAGCAGTATTGGTTCCCCAGGTGTCTGGGGCCCCAAGACAAGGAATGGGACAGGACCCAAACCAGGAGGAGAGACCTGCAGGGGAGATTGGAGGGTGAATGAGGCTGGGGGAGTCAAGGCACGGAGGGTGCAATGGACTTACCCTGGAGAAAGGCCTGCAGGTAGGAGAGAGGCCTGTGGTGGGTGGTGCAGGCCCAGGGAAGCAGAGGGAGTGAGGGTGGGGCCAGGCCCAGAAGCAGTGCTCCTAGGGCCCAGAGAAAGCACTACGTTGGTCTGGATGAAAAGGATCAGGAAGCAGCATTCTTCAATGTTATTTTAGTAAGACAGATTGAACTAAAGCTTACCAAAAGAAGAATCAAGAGGGTTATAAGTGCTAGCAAGAAGAAGACAAAAGTACTGAGGGTGTTGAGGGAGAGGCAGTAAATCTGTGGGAGGTCTTGCAATGGGGAACATGAAATCTTTTGTAGGAAACCAGGAGGCCAGGCCCTAGGGTGAAATGAGCCTAAAACTTTTAAGTCAAGTTTGCATTCTCTGCTAAAGGGAGGGGCACTGAAAACAGTAGCCCTCATAATCTCTGTCTTGCAGAACACTGCGAGACTGGCAGGAGACAGCGGCCTGGTTATAAGTGCAGGCTCCTTGCTCTGTGGGAAAGCACCTTGATTAACAACTCTTAGCTCATCTCTTTGTCCTGAACAAATAACTCAGCTATCTTTAGCTAAGCGATTAGGCCAGGTTAAAGGTTACTCTTGAGCTAAAAGTTAAAAGTTTACCATGCTTTTAACTCTAAGAAAGAAAACAGTATAGCCAATAAATTATTGGATGGGTATTGATAACTTTGAGTGAAAGCTTAAGCATCCTTCTGGTGTCAACTAACAGACTAAATGTCCTGTTTCTTAGCACCCTAAATCTTTGTATGTGACTACCATATCCCACATGACTGCTAGCTTCTTGGGATGTATAAAAAACATCTGAACTTTGAAATAAACGGCTTGTTGAAAAAACACAAGTACCAGGGTCCAAGACTCTGTCACCTATCAAGTCTTTCTGCCCTGAAGCCAGTAGGTCCACCACTGAGCAAAGCAAACCTGAGTCCCGACAGTCTTTCCTGAGTGTTTACATCGCTGACACAGTATGGTCAAATATACTTTATTAACTGATGTCCACGGAAGTCAGGCTCCCATTTTCCCAAATAAAATGGTTTTAAAGTGATTGATTAAGAAATACTTAGGCCATTAGAAAGGCACACCTTTGGTGAGTTTGTGGGTATTTCCAGAGTGGATTAACTGAGAAAGAAAGATCCATCCTGAATCTTGGCAGCACAAACCCATGCTTTAGAGTCCTGGACAGAATAAGATGCAGAAAAGAAAAAAGCCAGCTGAGCACTGGCATTTATCTCTGTTTCTGGACTGGCATGACACTGAGCCCCTCCCTCTGTTTTGCCTCCCTCACCATACTCTCCCCTCCATGCCCTCCTACCATCATGGACTGAATTTATTTGAACTATGTATGAGGCAAAATACTTCCCTTCTTTCTTCCTTAAGTTGCTTTTGTCAGCAATTGGTCACAGTGATTAAAACAATAGTTAATGTTTATCCAGTGTTTAATTTCCAAAAAATGTTTCTTCATTCATTGAGAAAGATATTTCCAGGGTTGTGAAACTGGAGAGAAGCTGAAAGAAGATGTCCATATCCAACAGCAGACAAAATTGACAAAACTAGTTTTTCCAAAAAAAAAAAATATGTGCTAGATGAACAAAATCTTAAATTTGGACACGCTGAGCAGAACAAGAAGGCTGACTGGTTACAGGCACCCCAGAGTAGGGTTCCGCTTCTGAAGTTCCCCGGTTTGGTAACAAGAACAAATCTGCAGTGTGTGATAGAGAGGAAGCCTTGTCTTCAGAGCATGTGGGAAGTGCAAACAAGCCACTTTGTTTATCAAAGTACATAAAATGCTAGTGTGTGCCAGGTGTGGTGGCACAGGTCTTTGATCCCAGCACTTGGGAAACAGAGGCAGGCAGATTTCTGTGAGTTCAAGGCCAGTCTGGTCTACATAGTGCGTTTCAGACCATCTGGAACTACAGGGAGACACTGTTTTAAAAAAGACAATTTTTTTTTAAATGCTAGTCTGTAGTCAATGGGGACTGACCTGTTTATCTTCATTGAGATGTTGTAGATTTAATTTTGAGGGTTACCATAGATATACATAAATCATTTTTCTATTTTAGGATAAGGTATAAAAGCCTCTTTAAAAAACTCCTAGAGACAGTGATGAGAACTTCTAAGTAACTTAACTGAGGAAACCCTGTCCTCTCAAAGGACGGGTTTTCAATTTTGGACCAGAGACTTTGAAAAGTACTAATTTGCCTTGTTCCATATGCAGATGTTCTTTATTAATTGGTCCAGATCACAGCCTGGGCATTCAACTTAAAATCTTTCCCCATGTTTCTAATGTAAAGCCGAGGTTGGGAATTGCTATCTGACAAAGATAAGCTCCAGAATCCATGAAAAAATGTTCCCTAGTAAGCAACGTAATGAGGAAACTTGCTCTTGCATGTAAGCATTTGGCACAGCCAATTTCCCTTTGAAAAGAAGTGTGTTCCACTCTTTTTCCTATTCCCCTATGCCCTCAAATACTGTTCTAATGAGGCAACTTGACCAACTGGAAAGGAATGTGATTGGTCCAACCTTGTAGTAATTAATGGGCTCACAGGCTCACACAGCCTACTTTTAGCTATCTCTTAATTTCTTATAACCCAAGAGGAACAGGACTGTTTTAATCATTTGATCTGAGATGATTATTATTTATGAGCTAAAGGAAATATTTATTTCCTCAATATATATGCTGAACTGTTCAAGAGAAATGTATAGGCATGCAATGACCCAGAAAATTAGGTTGTAATATCATATCTTCCTTTCACTACAGAAAATAATAGAAGATGAGACCTTCTTATCTATAAATTTCTTAGGGAACTGAAGAATAAATATTTCAAAACTCATTCTGTACTAAATTATATTTTTATTTTTAAAAATATTTTATTATTTTTATTACTTTTTATGTGTATGAATATATTACTTGCATGTATGTAAGTGCACCTGTGTCATACAATGCCCATGGAGTTCAGAAGAGGGTGTCAGATTCCTGGGGACTGGAGTTATGGACAGTTGTTAGCCACCATGTGGATGCTGAGAACTGAACCCAGGTCCTCTGAAAGAGTAACCAGTGTTCTAAACTAGTGAGCACCCCTATAGCCCCCAAAGTATATTTTTAGTGTAAAATAATTTTAATATGCTCATAATTACTTAGGGTATTTAATTGAAGGAGTGCCAGATACATGTAACGAGATGAGTGTATGAGTGTGTCTGTGTCTGTGTACATGTGGGAGATGCAGCATCCAAGCACATGTACAAGGGCCCCAGGAAGTCACTGAGTATCCTTTTGTATCACTCTGGTCCTATTCCATTGACTTATATTTCTCCAAGGATCAATGAAAAGCTAGCCAAAAGAAGCAGTCAATGTTATTTCCTATGCTTTTTATTACATACTATTTCAAAGTCCATCAAACTTTCCCACTTTCCCTTTGACAGAAAGGAAAGTTCATCTGCATCTTAAGAGAAAGTTCCTGAGCCAACTGCCCTCTTCCTTATTCCTCATCAGATCACTCTTCAAGGCCAGGCACAAAACCTACTTGGGAGACAAGCAGATGCTCCCTGTTAGTACCAACCTACAAGGGCTCCTGTTTCACAGGAGCATGACGTGCCTTTTTTCATCTTGTGAAGATTTTTAATGTCAGTCTCATGTGAATCCTACGGTAATGAGACAGCTTGGCAAACACTGCACAAATACCAAATGAAAAATTTATTCATTTGACTGTTCAAATAAGAGTTAATGATGGAGAAATTGACCTTTATATGGCACGGGTAGCTTTACAGAAAGGAGTTATATCCATAATCTTAATAATAATGGGTCATTGAACTTATTGTAACTTTTCCTGAAAAAATAATATACTAGTCACTCCTGACAAAATGACATGTTATTTTGTCTACTCTATGCTCACATAAACAGATTTTCTTTTGTTCCTATGTAGGATTTTTTTAGCACAAGGGAAAATGTAGAAATTATAACAATTGTAAATATTTCATTTATTGTGTGTGTGTGTGTGTGTGTGTGTGTGTGTTTGTATGATGTGTGAGTGTGGACACACATGCCACAGCCCACATGTGGATATCAGAAAACAACTTTGTCAGTTCTCTTCTTCCATCTTTGTGTGGGTCTTCATCTTATATGCCAAGAGCTTTACCCACTGAGCAATTCCTCTGACCATACAACAATTTTAATGTGTAAAATTTAATGTATAAGAGCCAGGAATTCCTTATTTTATTGTCACTAAGTTGTTAGCAGAAGAGGTGAAAGTTACTGCCAACAACATGATTTGGAATATTCCAGTAATATTCCAAATATTTCTACATCCCAATGTCCCAAATTTCAGAATTAGAGATACTTTCCTATTTATTAAAAAGTACGTTTAAACACAAATTCACTAAGCTCTATTGTGTAAAATAGAATATCCAGGGCTGATGCATGAACACAGGGAAGCAGACACTTCCAGGCCTCTGGAAGCTTGCACATGTGAACTTATGGCAATGGTGGCATTGAGCGTGGGACCCATGTCAACTCAGTTTAGCAGGGTACCAGAGAGAAAGAGAGAAATGGGTGGTGGGTACTAGACTAAGGAATATTGGAGACCGGTTGCTGCTGAATGAGGGAGAGTATGACTTACATACGATCACTAGATGGGCTGACTGAACTCCAGTGGATCATTTGAACTGAAGGGCACTTGGGTACAAATGCTTAAATGAATAGAACCTAGCATTTAGGAGGAATCCATGAGGTTCGATGGGGGCATGGAGGAGGTATGGGTGGAAGAAGGGGTCTGAATTTGATTAAGAACTGATGTATGAAGTTGCAAAAGCTCAATTAAAAAATGAACTAAACACACAAATGCACACACCACACACACACACACACACACACACACACACACACACACACAGGTAATGGCTAAATCCAAAGTAAAGAGAAATATCCAGGAGACTTATTTTTGGAACTAATTTTTTAAGTGAAATGTAACTGTAAGTGAAAAAAGAAAACCCAGGTCAGAAAAGCAATGGGCATGAGCGATCCCTCTGTGAAGACAAGGTGTCGGGAAGCAGAGGAAGTCAACGGCTACAGGAAAGTCATGTTTTTGACTTTCAGTGTTTCAGGTTATAAAACGTATGTGCTCAAGGATCACACGACGACTTTTACAAATGCATTACTAACTCCAGCTTTCAGATAGAGGCTTGACAGTTTTCTCAGTCGCCCTTCTTATAGCACAGAGGTGGTCACAGAATGAATGTAAATTTCCTTTTTTAAAAATAGTAGTAGTAAGTAACTTTTCCCAAATTGATGAGTTGACTTTTTTGATCATGCTGTATTAAACAGTAAGGACGTAAGACTCATCCTTCATTTCTTCCAGAGTTCTGTTAAATAAAAAAGTATCCTGGGAAGAAGTATCCAGCACACAGTATTAGAAAAGAAACATAATCTATGCCAATGAAGATTTGTCTCAAGAAAACTGACTTGTTGAAACTTGCTTAGATTTGAGATCATCAACCTTATGCTTTTCATTTCTTTTGATTTTGGTGGGAAGACCTTGTAGCAAAAGCCAACTGGATTTCTTAATTTTAGACAAAGAATCTGGGAATGAATAAGGAAAATATAAAGGGCAGGGAAAAAGGAATCAGAGAATGCTGTTCACCTGGCTTCTGAGACTTTGGAGGGCAGAATGGGAGCAGTTTCTGTCATAAGAGACTGACACCTGACAGAACAAGTCAGGGTGCAATGGGTGCCAGGGTGCTGCCAGCCAAACAGGCTTTTTCATACCTCGTGGATAACAGAGAGATCAGAAGACTCAGCTATCTCCATTCATTTCGTGGACATTCATATACTCAGTGGGAATTATTAAACCACAGGAATCACATAGAAAGTATCAGATACAAATTTGCAATTTGCTTAGCAAAATTGTCTCTATTAAGATATATATTTTAAATATGAATAAGATATGAATTATTTCTAAAACTTATAAGGGAAAGATTAGACTTAATAATTGTAGAAAGTAGATATATTTTCTACAATAAAATGTCTGTACAGTAAAAGTAATAATGTTAATATAAATTTAAAAAGTGGAAAAATGAAGAAAAAAATCTGTTGATTATCAATATGATGTACAATAATTTTTTAAACAATAAATCATGTGATATATTGACAATCTTTATTGAGCTTAATCCTGCTTAAAATAAATTGTTAGAAGTGACTAAAAAGTAATTTAGCAAGAAAATTCAATAATTACATGAACATGAACTCACCAAGAATTAAATATTCCAGATCTTATCACTTCAGCTTGGCTCTGATATGTACAAGACAGTGAGCTTTCTTAAGCCCCATGCAAGAGAATTTTAATCCAATACTATTAAATTCCAAGATTAATTACCTCACCTCTGAATATATTAAAAGTTAACAGGGGGACAATTATTTGTGTTAACACACTATCATCTCTAAAAATATTAACAGAAGATTTACCTGTTAGTTTAGAGACTGCGGCTTCTGTGAACTAGTCCTCCCCAAGTCTGTTTCTTTTGGGGGGGAGGTCCTTCCCAAGCTCCAGGAGAACTTCAACTCAGCTGACTGATGTTCAACACTGTTTCTTGAGGTCTTTCTCATCAGTGTGCTAGTACTAGCACAATACCCATCTCAAAACGCTTACTGTATTCTCCAATATAGAGAAACTGCTCCATAAAATAAAATGTAACCTTTGTTATTACACCAGGTATATTTTTCTTTTTCTTGACATCCAAAAGTAAATATATAATTTAACAATTATTACATTTTATTTCTTTAGTATGCATGTGAGATATGTGGCCACATGTATACCATGATGCACACATGCCACTTTGCACATGTGTGTCTTGGTGATCAAACTGAGATTATCTGACTGGTGGGAACTTGCCTTCATCTGCTGAGCCATCTCACTAGTCCCTTAAATTCACAGTTCTAAAAAATAAAATGTAATTAATCAAGCAATATCAAATTGGATAAGGAAAAGAGTGTTTAGTTAAAAATTGTATTAGTTTCATTGTTTTAATTTGCATTTCCTGGAACAAGTTCTTTTTGTATAATACAAGGCGGTCATATTTGTTGAATATTCAGAAACAAAACTGAGCTACACAGCATCACAATTTCAGTCTATCTGCCTAGACGTCTAAACAAGTTGATCATTATAAAAATCTGTTTATTGTAATGCAACTGTGTACTATTAAAATGATGGTAATATAGACAATAACAAGATTAATATATCTTAGCTTGTGTTTTTCTAAGAGCAAATCCTGAGACAAAAGTTTGTTCTTAAGAAATTTATTTGGGATCCAGGAAAAAAGAGTGAGACCAAGGAACCAAATATAAAGACGTGATGTGAAGCATCTGGGAATAGACGGCCACACTTACAGTAGTTTTGAAGTGGAAGGAAATGTATTTACAAGTGGTTTATAAAATGCATCTCAGAGATAGGTGTGCCATAGAATAAAAGAAGAAAGATCTATCAGTTAATCCCTGGTCCCCATTGGTCAATGCCGTCCCATGAAACATTAACAATAGCAATTCCAACTTACTCACCAGATTGCTGAAAATATCCCAGTAGCAGACACCAACCTATGCCTCGAGTAGCTCGGAATAGGAAGCATGTTGTTAACTAACCTAACCAATGGAAGCCAGTTTCCTAGAGCACTGGGTAGAGTGAAGGGTGAGGCCACTAGTGGCACAATGAGGTGCACAAGCAACACCAATGTCCAAAACAACATTTTTTCCTTTGACAGTTTTTCTTTCTCTGTTATAATTTCTTATTGTTGAAAAATATTAATCTTACTCATTTTCCATTAATTTATCTTGCTTACTTCTCCTTTCAAATCTATGATTTTCTTTGTTTTGTTTTATTGTCACAAATGTTGAAACTGCCACAAAGTCATGATTACAACTTTATATTAAATGTTCATTCCCCTCTGTTCTTAAACCTATGGTTTATTCCAGATCACTTATCACATGTTTTTCATATCAGACAAAAGAATTACACAGTAGACTTTGAGATATTTGCATACTAAGTACAGAGGCAAGATCAAGTAGAGCAGTATTATTTCCTATAGATCATGCATCAACCAACTTGGAACTATTGGGAGTAAACTAATACAGGTTAGGAGTTCAGCCCATTTATAAAAATAATGTTGCTCATCCACTAACATTTCAGATAAGGGTTTGTTGTTACAATCCATACATTTTGGTGTAAAAATATTATTAAAATATAATTGTCTGGAGTTGGCATAGTCCTGTAGTGATAGTGCTCTTTTAATTGTAGTGCATTCAACTGTGGACTGCCAAAAGATATGTATTCTGCCTCTTCTAGCTCCAAGTTGTGGTTGTGAATATGACTTTACACAGAGAATGCTCTTTGTAAGCACACTTAATAAGAATTTCAGCATAAAACAGAACGAAAGGCTGTGCATGGTGGTACACACCTTTCATCCCAGTTTTAGGAAGGCTGAGGCAGTTAGAGCTCTGTGAGTTCAAGGCTTGTCTGGTCTACACAGCAAATTCCAAGCCGGGGCAGGGGGTATTAAGATGAGATAATGCTAGAAACCATACTGGTCCTAAAGCAAATGACAGATATTCTTGTAAGTGATGACAGACAGAAAAGGGGAAGCACAGCAGAGGTGTCTAAGGAGGGAGAAGACTGCACTGATGTGGCAGTGGGCAACAGAACTCAGTCACTGGAAACTAGTGGAGAGCATCGGCTGGATACTGCTCAGAAGCCCCAGTAGCTACAGACCCTGCTGACACACTAAACTCACACTCCTCCAGAACCACAATGATGTATATCTGCAGTTTTAGTATACATACTTTGTGATAATTTGTTATGGCAGTCTCAGGAAATTAATATATTAACAGAGAGAAAATGGGTTATGAATTCTAAAAATAACTCCAATTTGCTCCCAAATGCATTAACATCTTTCTGGTTCACTGTGCACTACAGTAGATATAACATTCAAATAAAATATGATTGTCCTGGTGTATAAGTTTATATAGATTTTGTGCATACAATCTCACCAATGGTTTAATGTATGCCTGGCGCAATGCCAGCACAATGCTCACTTGGAATCAGAGTGTTTAAATTGCCCATCAACATGTAGGTAATAGTCTTTATTGCAGTAGTCAGAATCAGACAGAATATCCTTGTGCTAATGTGTGAGCGATATGAATTTCATTTGCTGATCCACTCCATTTTTCTTTTGAAGCCAATGCCCGACACTACTGTCAAGAATATATGACAACAAAATATCTATACATACAACAGTCATTTTCAACTTTCATTCCAATCTATTATCTTCTGTATTAGTTTCTTCATGGGATCTTCCAGACAATGAAGGTACAATGAAGAGAATACAGCAACATATGTGCACCACTGGCCCAAAACAGCAGGGGTAGTTTGAGCTACTTTAGGGGAAGCCTATCAGTGTGGACATTCCAGAGATGTGATGCTCTTGGCAATGACAGTCAATTTAAGTCCCAGTCAATGTTACTCATTATCTGAGGTCACCAGGGCTCCTGAGCTCATTAAACTCATTGAGTAGTTGTATAAATCTCTTAGCAAAGAATATACTTAATTCATGAGGCTGAACATTCATGCAGCGAAGTTGCTTATGGTCAGTGAACCTGGAGCTGCTGTAGTCTATTAATTAACTCTTTCTTTTGGTAACAGCATTAAGACAGTCAGCATTCAGATTTACCAGGAGTACCAGAAATTTTATTTAGTTCACATTTCAAAGCCAGCACTATTCCCATGTCCTCAGCACTGAGCTCCAGTATTTTATTCATGATTTAGACACAACTTACTCATGACTATTTGCATGTGGTTTACATTGTCTTTTGGCATGCCTTTCTGAGAGACTCTGAACTGTGATTGCTTTCTTACCAGAAGCCTTGGGCAGAGCATCCACTCTGCTTGGTTGGATCTTCTCTGAGTTCTATTCAATCAGTCTGTACCCCAGATAAGCATACACCCAGGACTCACTTCACCTCTGAGCAACCAAGCGAAAAGATAATTGCTGTTTTGAGGTGACTTGACACTTTCTCTGGAAACAAATTATTTGGGCCAGGAAAGACTAACCTTGAAATAAGTTCTGAAAAAAAATTTCACTTAGAATCCCCAAATCTTTATCTTCAAAGTATTTATATTGTGTGGGGGGGTGTCTTTTTGAGACAGGGTCTCCCTGTAGCCCCAGCTGACCTGAAATCACTATGTAGACCAGGCTGGACTTGAACTCACAGAGATCCACCTGCCTCTGCCCCCTGAGTGCTGGGACTAAAGGTGTGCA
>NW_008332100.1:267120-269896 GCF_000622305.1 Nannospalax galili
CCCAAATCTTTATCTTCAAAGTATTTATATTGTGTGGGGGGGTGTCTTTTTGAGACAGGGTCTCCCTGTAGCCCCAGCTGACCTGAAATCACTATGTAGACCAGGCTGGACTTGAACTCACAGAGATCCACCTGCCTCTGCCCCCTGAGTGCTGGGACTAAAGGTGTGCACCACCACGCCCAGCTGACATTGTCTTTAAATCATTAAAAACTCTGGCAGAAATGAAGACATTTTTTCACTTGAATCTTAAAGTTATACTTTTGATTAGCATGAATATATATTGCAGTACAATTGATCTTTCCTATTTGTAGATTTCATATCCACAAATTCAAACAACCACAGGTTGAAAATATTTAGAAAAACGTTACATCTGCACAGAAATTTTTATTATCGTTATTCCCTAAACCATACAGAAAAAACTATAGCTACCTTGTATAATGCACAATATAAGCAATTTAGAGATGACTTAAAGAGTAAGGAGGATGTGTATGTTAAGTTTAAATATAATTCTACTTTATATATGAAATTTGAGCAACTTCAGATCTGGGTATCCTTCAGGGTTCTAGGGAACAGAAGTCACAACTTTTGGAGGACTTTTCTGCATGACTCTATCAGTTCTTGAGGACTTCTCCTTCAAGTTTAACCCAATCCAAGTTCCTCTGACTGTGGCCATATCACAAACGAGGTGGTGTTGGTCCAGTTCTCTCAGCCTCCAGGTTGCTCAGCATGTTCCAGCAAGCTCTGGTTGGCTCTCAGAAGCATCAGGTGTACTTTTTCTCTCATCTTCTCAGCATTGGTGCCCTCTGCCTGAGCATCTGTATGTCGGCTTTTTTTCATTTTTAATATTTTTATTGAATTTTTGTGCATTTTCATATAATACATCTTAATCAAATTTAGACCTCCTCCTCATCCCCATACCCCCCACCCCCAATATTTCAGGTATTCTGCCATATATGTTAAGTCCTATCCTATCAAAAATTTTATTATGGTGTCCCTTGGGTCAAATTCATCCACTGGAGTCTAGTCAGCCTATCTAGGGTCACTCCCTTAAAGAAGATCTACTCTCCCTAACCCTACAGTAATCATTTGCCTTTTAACATCATTCTATGAAGAATGATCTCAGCCTCAGAGATGCATTTCCTAACAACCCTATTTCCTACCGCTGCTGCCTCCTTAGCACATATATACAGCCACAAGTCTAGTTTTAAGTTTTCATTTTAAATTTATGTTCTAACAACATAAGGAGAAGCAAAGAACCATGGCATATATGGCTATATAAAAACAGCCTGTAATGGGCCTCTAAACACAAGAAGAAGGGTTAGTTCTGAAACTGCTTTGGGGTCTCAGCAAATATTGTTTGACACAGATTAGTGTTGGATACTGATATGAGCTGAAGAATGATGCAGTTTGGAAGCAGTAAGGTTTATAAAGTTAGGGCAGTTTAAGAAAATGGTAGATTCAAGGATGATACCTTCTTTGCAGTTAGAGTTTCAGTGGGAATGATGATGCCATTAAAGACTAAAAATAGGGAAAATGGTAGGCTGGGTAAGGTAATTTTCATTTGTTACGTATTACATTTCAACTAACCACTCACTTAAATAAAATAAATACTAATGCAATATTATGGATAACTAATGAATTATAAAATCCACTTGGTGAGATATATCCAGGATATTTAACTCAATAGAGTAGAAACATTAGATGTTCCTATATGTGATAGAGTAATTTTCTGTTACGATCTTGCGTTTCAGCTATATATTCATAGGTGTTTGTCGACTATCCAGTCTATCACACTGTAAATCTTTTTGTACTATGATCATGGTCAAAATGTCTGATACCACTGACCTAAGAAGATTTTAAATGTTTCTTCTCTTTTTTTAACTTTTTAAAAAATTTTATTTATTTTTAATTTTTTGTGTATTTGTGTATTGCCTGCATGTAGGTAAGTGCATCTGTGTCATGCAATGCCCACGGAGGTCAGAAGAGGCTGTCGGATCCCCTGGGATTAGAGTTATGGACAGTTGTCAGCTGTGATGTGAGTGCTGGGATTCGAACCCAGATCTTCTGCAAGAGCAACCAGTGTTCTTAACCTCTGAGCCATCTCTCCAGACCCATGTTTCTTCTCTTTTACACAAAAATGTGCAAGTAGAAAAACCATAGAGACTGTTTTATTCCTTGATTCTAAACAGAACACTGGAGATTCCTGAGGGTGGCCCAGTCCTATATCCTGCCTTTCCAGCATCCTACCCTTGTATTTAGGATGGCCTCTGTCCTAGTATACTAACAATTCTCCCCCAACCAATAATCATCAAACATATTGACTTCTACTTGGAGATCCACACATGTGCCACGTTCATCACTGCCATGCTCTGCTCTGGCTGGCATGTTTGGACTCTAGAACAGTATCCTACCTGAGGGACTGAACACTGAAGCCATTCTTTCCACTGAGAGTTGTGTCCCCAGAATCTTGCCTGAATGCCCACCTAACTCCACAACCTTTAATCCATGGTTATCTTTTATTTTACTTTCAGGTCCTGTTAGGACGGTAATTGACCAAAATAACTTTGATGTTTTGTTCCTTACTAAGTGTCTGAATCTAAAATGGACTTTCACCTTGAAATTATGTTAAATTTACCCTTAATTTTTAACAGTTTAACTTTCATTAAACGTCAAGCTTTCTACATGTGTGGCCCCTTAATTCTATTAGCAGATTTCTTTCAAGTTTGATATTTGTGGTCCCTAAAAATAATATACTTTGGGGACTTTTACTATTTAA
>NW_008332100.1:269985-271391 GCF_000622305.1 Nannospalax galili
AAATCAAGTTACATTTTATCTCCATAGTAACAACCCATGCATTACTATGTGGATTCTACTTGTTTTTACTCTTAAATTAAAAACACAAATTTTGGAAACTTTACTAGAATTACTTATCTGAAATACAAAGGAAGACTTTTTAGGTTATAATTTTCTATCTGTATCCAATCAATACTGAACATTTTCTATATTATTAATTATTCTTCTAAGCTGAGGATACATCCTTTTTACCCAGTAAAGAACTGGATAGCAATCATTGCTCTCCTGTGGTTGAACAAAATCAGTGATAGACACCATGTAAATGAAAAAACTTGATGGTTTCCATGAGATTTGAAGTATAAAAACTAGTAGAGGCTGAATTTAGCTAAGGGACTCAAGTCATTTCTATTGCATGAATGAATTCTGTTCTGCCTTCTTTTCTCTGTTTAAATTTAAATTAGTTCCTGGTTTATTCACTGAGAGATGTAAAAATAATAATATTCTTTAAATAAAGTAGTTCTGTTTGCAAACTACCATGTTTCTGCAACTGTTCAGTTGCTGAGTGTGCGGCTCACTGACCCTCATTACTGCTGGAATCTCATTGTTTTTTGATGTGGTGACTCTTTGCAGTTTTCATATCTGTGTACCAGTGAAATATATGTATGCTGTAAAGTGAAATTCACTTCCGGAGGCCTGCCCTGTGTCTGCTCTCAGCTCCCAGGCCCTCTCTGAGGCACGCTGCACCTTCCCCCTTGTCCTTATGACCAACTCACAAAACCAACACAATGTATTTGGGTTTTCGTACAGAGTTTATGATGTCTGAGAGATATTTACTTACAAAGGCATGCACCTGTGGGCTTTTTTCCCTAAATCTTGGTGGAGCTTTTCAGATCAGCAGCTGTCAGAGCACTGGCCGAGATGGTGAACTTCCACCTTCTCCCTGGCTTCTTCTGTGTCTCTCCTTACCCTCATGCAATTGAAGCTGACTGATTGGGTGGGAGGTGTGACTGTCTTCCTTTCTACAGACTCTCTTAGGGTTCAGACATCCATCCAGCTGTTGCTAGTTTTCAGAGGACATGCCCATCCAACATATGCCTATATTAATTGAAATACATTATTGGTTTATTCATAATAATTGCATGGCAAGAACTATATAGAATAAAAGAAAAGACTAAACAAATTTTAAAATTATTTATTTAATAACCATATAATTAGCAGAAGCATTTCATTACAACAGCATTGACATATTCAATAACAATTTGCAGAGCTAAGATGCATCTCTTTCAAAATTGGCTGAAACTTTTTAGGTTTACAGTTGAATTAATACAATTATACAATATAGTGAGTGCTCAGTATAAACCCTATAAGGCATAAAGTTAAATAAGGTTTTAAACTTTAAAAAAGATCTCCATTTCATTATTAAAATA
>NW_008332100.1:271558-272683 GCF_000622305.1 Nannospalax galili
CACTAGAGCCCTTATACTCTGATATCCCTGCTAATGTCTGCTGTGTTGTCAGCACCCCAGCCATTCTCCACTACTTGTCCATCTGGTGAATCTAGTCAGCCTCTCTAGAGGTCTTTGTTTTAGGAGGGTCAGCTGTTCCTCATCTAGCGGTACTCAGTTGTCTATATTCCTTTGGATACGATTGAGGTCTGCTGTTCATTTTCCCAGTTCTGTGGTGGGTTACTATCTGGGAATCCCTTTGGCCACCCTGGCCATCAACTCAAAAGAGGGTATCACTTGCCTGGCATTGTTGCTTGTTATGTAGCCTTTAGCTATACATATGGACTCTTATGAAGTTATGTTGGCCCATTTAATCTTTGGTTATACTTTCCATTTGGCTGTTTAAGGCCATACAGTTGGTCCAGATAAACCGATGTATTTTTACTCTTAAGGTCGTTCGAGGATCTGTTCCTCAGGGGTCACATGGGCTTGGGAGGAGCCCCTGGCTCCTTTCTTTTACCAGTTCCACCTGTGTGAAAATAAGTCAAAGGTCCTGCTCCACCACGGTTGGCTTTGTTTGGAAGCATGGAGGAAAAGATTCCTCTGTGTTGACCCTCCACTTTATAGACTGGACACTGGTTCACGTCCATTTGGTGGTGTTTCCTCAGCCTCCTTGATCAAGAGGACAGGTGATCCATCACCATTATAGGACATTTTGAGAGATGCTCATAGTCCCCTGGAACTAGTTGACCTAGGAGGGCAAGGAGCAAAAAGTGTCCTTTATGTCCCTCTGACCAAATTATTATAGACCTCAAAGTATGTCTGTTAATTACCCAAGAAGATTAGTTTGACCAGTTTGGTATTTTTAATTACTGTGTTTCATGTAGATAAATATTGGGCAAAGACCAGTTGTTCTCAGATAAACCTTACCTAGACATATATTTCTTGATCTGCTATGTATAATTTGTCAGTAGGTTGTAGGAGTAATATGGTTCTCTCTGGTTTTCAAAACTATGTAGGCATTGTTTATCTCTCACATTTTCTCACCCCTCCATCATGGTTTTCTCACTTAAGGTGCCCCCATTTCCCCCCTTTCTCCCTTACTAATACCCTCCTATGGTCCTACCTCTCTTGAGCTCCTTCTTT
>NW_008332100.1:272882-278968 GCF_000622305.1 Nannospalax galili
ATCAGAGTCTGGTTCTAGGAACCACATATGAGGGAGAACATATGTCAATTTTTTTTTCTGAATTGTGTTACTTCACTTAGGTATAACGTTTCTAGCTCCATCAATTTACCTGCAAATTTCGTGATTTCATCTTTCTTTACTGCTGAGTAAAACTCCATCATATAAATGAACCACATTTTCATTATCCACTCATCGATTGAGGGACACTTAGTTTTCTTCCATCTCTTAGCTATTGTGACAAGAGCAGCAATAAACATGGATGTACATGTGTCTCTGCAATAGGATGAGTTCTTTGGGTATATGCCAAGGAGTGGTATAACTGGGTCAAATGGTAGGTTCATTTATTGTTTTTTAAGAGTTCTCCACACTGCTTTCATAGGGGTTGAACCAGTTTCCAGCCCCACCAGCAATGGATAAGTGTTCCCCTTTCCCCATATCCTCACCAACATTTGTTATAATTTGTTTTCTTGATCTTAGCCAGTCTGACTGGGGTGAGGTGAAATCTTAAAAGTGGTTTTAATTTGCATTTCCCTAATTATTAATGATGTGGAACATCTTTTAAGATGTTGCATATCCATCTTTACTTCTTCTTTTGAGAACTCTCTGACATTCCACAGCAGCCCTTTGCTTGAGGGCTGAAGAGGTTACACAATGGTTAAGAGTGCTGACTGCTCTTGCAGAGTTTCACTGACTGCATGGGATGTAATATGTTGGGATGGGATATGTCCCAGCTGATTACTGTTTTCTTTTTGGGCATTTCCCTCAAAAGATGTCAAAGGTAACCTATGAATGATGATGTCATACCTGATCTCTCTCTGGGTCACAACACTTGCTGTTTGGAACATAAAAATAATGTAGTGATTTTAAAGTAACAATCTATCAATAAAACACATACACAGGCTCCAAAGGAGGTCTGCCATGTGCTCAGCTATGACATGAACCTTCTGCCTCAAAGAGAGAGAAGGAACAGATTGTTATTAGAACACTTTCATACTGAGGCAGAGTAGAATGACAGCAAAGTTATGGTGATGGGGGGGAGGACAAGAAGGAAAATGGACCCTTCACCCCATGTCTGGCTGGCCTGCCCTGCTGATGGGTTACCACTGATAAAGCCAAAATTCCCTGCAGAGAGAATATGTTTTCTTAAACAAATCTCAAGCAAAGATGTCAAATATAGTAAGCAAACTGCTTACTTGGGTCAAAATCATCTATAATCTTGACTTTTTAGCACTTCTCTCTGGTTCCTATATGTAAGCAATGTCTCTAAGAAAGCCATCTTACATGTCTGTTTAAAATAGATATTCTTGGGCTGGAGAAATGGATCTGTGGTTAAGAACACTTGATATTCTTCCAGAGGAACAGTGTTCAATTCCCAGGACACACATAGTGGTTTACAACCTTCTGTAACTTCAGTTCTGGGGGATCTGCCACCATCTTCTGGCCTCTGCATGGCATTGCATGCATGTGGTGCACTTACATACATGCAAGCAAAACACTGAACCTCTGCAAGAGCAGTCAGTGCTCTTAGCCATTGTGTAAACTCTCCAGCCCTTAAGCAAAGGGCTGCTGTGGAATGTCAGGTAGAGCTCTATCTCTGAACCTCTCACTACTAACAAAGTGTTTCTGTAAGTACAAATTGATGGATTTGCTTTCACTTTGAAAAATAAATTCAAGACAACTGTTAAGCTACAAATAATGAGTATCAAAACTGTTTTGTTTAATGTCTCCAAGCCTTGTTTTTTGTATTAAAAATCCTTAGTTTCAATGAGCAATCTAGATGTCTGCTTTAGTCACTACAGTTGTTGCTAAAGCATAAAGTTATATTTCACCCTTGTCTCACTCTTACATTATAACACTGAACAGAAATTTGGCATTAATCAAATTTTACTGGTATTTGCAAGTTTTTCAGGAAAAACTCTCTAGTGATACCAAGATATAACTGTAAAATTCAAACCTCAATAATCTGCATTCTGATACTTTAACTTCCAGGATGTGGGGCATAGAGACTATGTGAATGGCAGTACTGTTCAGCCCACATGATCATTTCATGAATTGTCTGTCTGAGGTAGACAGACTTAAGTAGCCCCAGTATTCACACTCCTGGGTGTTCATGTTCTGTATTCCCCTCCTGTAAGTATGAGCAGTATCAGTAATGTGCACTACAACCTCATGAATACTTTGCTGAGAATAAGGGACTTTTCAGAGGTCCCTGACATTCCCTTTTAGATGACTTTGAGAATATCAAAGCAAGATTTTCCAGCGTGGATCTGGCCCCATTAGGTGAGCCATCAAAATAGAGGAGAAAAATTCAAATACGATAGACTCTTCATTTTGCCTTGGGGATCAAAGTGTCAAATTTTAC
The DNA here is from genome assembly GCF_000622305.1 of Nannospalax galili. Lineage (NCBI taxonomy): Eukaryota > Metazoa > Chordata > Mammalia > Rodentia > Spalacidae > Nannospalax > Nannospalax galili. The sequence goes on from NW_008332100.1 coordinate 275,245, forward strand.
TGGCAATTCTGTATTCAGCTGCTAAGAATGGCTACTTATTGACATCAAGAAAGAAAACAAGGATCTTAGTCCTAAACTTTAACAAGGAACTGTTCTGATTACTGAGCTCACCAGAGGGGCTAATTCTCTGGTGAGCTTCAAGCCCACAGCTTCACTCTTCGTTGTTGATGTTTTGCTTTGTTTTGTTTTTTCTGTTGTTGTTTTGGTTTGGTTCGGTTTGGTTTTTTTCTTTGAGACAGGGTCTGTCTTGTTATGGAGTTAGAAAACACTAGAAAAAAGACACCAGGCCCCATTCAGATTTTAATTAGCCAAATTTTTTTGCTGCAGCAAGACTACCAGTCTCCAGAGGCCACATAAGGGATGGCAGTGAAGCTGGGAGGGGAAGGGAAAGGTCTTTTAAAGGCAGAAACCACAAGCTGCTTCATTCCGGTGGTGTTGGCAGTTGCAAGGACAGTGGGTCACACTGACCCTTAAATGCAGCAATAAGCAAGTGTACAGAAGCCAAAACAAGCAATCATCACTCGTTTTCTTAACAGATGTAGAGAGACCTTGATGGTAAGGGAATTTCTGATTAGTATTGTTATTATTATTTCAGCATATTGCCAAGAAAGACAGGATATTGTTTAGGTTATTGTCCCTTGTGTGGGCAAGAAGCATAGCTGTGATGTCTGCGTGAAGATATTCCTTTCTGTGGTCAGCTATTTCTGAGAAGAAAACAAACTTCTGGTGGAAAGTGACTTACTGGAACTAAGTTCAGGCTTTGAGCTGGCTGCTTCTCTGATTTTTAGTCTAAATTGGCTACTTTGTACAAAACGGAGTTGCTCTAGTCATCACACTGTTTTGTCCCAGCTGACTTGGAACTCTCTGTAGACCAGGCAGGGGAACTCACAAAACTCTGCCTGCCTCTGCCTCATGAGTGCTGGGATGAGAGGTGAGTGAAACTAGGGCTTCTTGATTGATGGTGAATTGTAAAACATCCATCTGACTTAGTCATTTTAACAGTTTATGTTGACTGGGGATATAGATCAGTTTGTAGAACACTTGCCTCACATGCAGGAGGTCATGAGTTAGGCCTTAGCGCCGCATAAACTGGCACAGTGGCACACACCTCTAATGGCTGCACTTGGGAGGAGGCAGGAGGGTCAGAAATTCAAGGTCATCCTCAACTACAAACAACTTTGAGGCTATTCTGGGCTATATAAGATCCTCAAAACAAGCAACATCAATCTCCCCTCCAAAATGTAAACATTTATAACAAATAGCTGGACAGAAAAATCATCAGTCATATGTAAGAACTACCTAGATTTGCCTTATTCTCATTCAGTTCCAAATAACTTACTTTGTTTTTTCAATTCTTGATATATCTAAAAATTTGTGTACTTTTATGTAGACATAGCTTTTGATAGGTATAAAATTCCCTAGCCCAGATAATTTCCAATACCATTTAGAATTATAACATTCCAATAAGCTATTAATAAACATTTCTGAAGGATGCCAGGTAGGTTTATACATGAATTCCCAGCTGTTGGGGTGCTAAGTAAGAAGATTGCTATGAGTTTGAGGCCAACCTGGGTTTTAGAGTGAGACCCTGTCTCTGAAAAATGTGTTTACATGTGTACAAAAATTCAATAATAGGACACATATTTTTGATCACATAATTTAAAGTGGAAAAATATAAAGTTGTATTCTGTATATGGAGTTTTTACTTCCTATCTGATACTTCCAAAAAAAAAAAGAACTTTCAGATTTATTGTCTATTTTATTCATGAACAACATGCCATTAAATAGACATCATTGTGGTCTGCATATTTTATATTAGAGAACTAAAGCCTAGGGAGCCGCAGTTCACAAATCAGTTAGAGACAGGCAGTCTAATGATATGTTCATGAGTTAAAACTACATTTACTGCTATCACTGGACAACCATTCTTTCTTACCTTTGTCAAGTAATGAATTGAGAGGAAGAGGAAGAAAGCCCTTTGGATAGGGACTGGACACATTGTATTTAGGGTCTGAAAGTGTGGGCTTTAGAGTCACCCACCTCTGACTCCAGCATCTTTGAAGTGATTTGGGATCTGGTTACACCTTACCTCCATCCTGTGGCGGCATTTTCAGCACTCTTCAGACACTGAAATATCACGTGTTTTATAAAACTTAACCAGTTTTCCAACTGTGGTAGCTTTATTATTTTCCAATCACCTTATGCATGTTCTAAAATGATGTGAAAATAATTTCTAAATCCAGCCATGGTGAAATCTGGAGAGAGAAATACCCTTTAGATGTTTGTAGGAAAATGAGAAGACTCCATTCAACACTAATGAAAAGAAATGAAACAGTCACTGCAAATTCGGGTAAGAATCATATTTGTGATAATGTAAACCATCTCGCCCTGGACCTAATTGCCTAGTTTATTTTCATAAAATGAAAGAATTGTGGTTGAGTAAACTAAAGCAATAAAGAAGAAAAACCAATTACAGAAGAACACACTCCCCATAATGAGTGTTTTCAAAGCCATTAACTTCAATATATAAAAGCTGTGAATAAGTTTCCATGAAGAAATGAGACTGAGCAAGGAAAACTCCATGTGTCTGTATGTGTTTATGTATGTATGTGGGTTTATGTTTTTATGTGTTCATATATCTGTGTGCTTTTGTGTGTATGTGTGTGTGTTTATGTGTATATGTGTGTGCCTGTGTGTGTATGTGTGTGTTTATGTACATGTGTGTGTCTGTGTTTATGTGTGTATATGTGTGTTTATGTATATATGTGTGTGCCTGTGTGTATGTGTGTGTTTATGTGTGTGTGTGTGTGTGTTTATATGTATGTGGGTGGGTGGGTGTTTGCTGGTCCTGTACTGCTAGAGAAGAAAACTAATCAGCAAGTTAACATGGGTGTTTCTCTCACTCCTCCCAGACCTTCCCAACAGGCTAGCAGCCAGAGGAATGCAGCCTGCTTACAGCCTGTAACATGTGCAAGTGATACTTTCAGCAATGAGATGTAAACTAGGGAGGGAGACACTTCTACCCCGGGATCAGCTATGTACTCTGGCTACACATGTGTGTCCTGAACAGCCTGTTTCCTCCAAGGGGCAGGGCCTGCTGAAGAGAATTGACAGTGAAGAGCTAGCCACAGGAGGATGGGCTTGCTGTGCCATCTTGGAATGGGAGAGGAACTGGGCACGTGAGAATGAATGGCCCAGCATTTACTGACCTAGGGTGAGATTGCAGGCCCAAGAGGCATGGGCAAAACATAGTGGTGACTATGGGCAGGCCACGGGAGCAATCTGGAATGGCAGGCTCTGCGCCACAGAGCTGGGCACCCAGTGTATGTCTCTTTAAGAGATACCCCACACACATGGTATAAACTATAATAAATTCACAGAAAACATATGTTATACGGTTTGTCTGATAGTGCAAGAGACCCTGAGAAAACTCGGGCAACAACATGTTTTTCAATTATGTTAATTGCTTTTCCAGATTCACCATTCATGATTTGATCAAGAAAGATTTTCCAGGGATAAAACGCATCTGATTTAAAAGTAATCCTTTCACATAAACATCTAAAATATATAACTTTTAAAGCAATGTGATATACGGAAATACATTTTAGTGTGTACTTTGTTATATGCACAAGGAAAAAAAATTCCCTGAGGCAGTTTAGTCATTTCAGAACAGGAACTTTTATTTCTGAAACACATGAGGTTTTATTTGTTCTGTGAAGGTGAT
>NW_008332100.1:279934-306871 GCF_000622305.1 Nannospalax galili
ATGGTGTTGTTTCTTCTTGTTTGTATTATATCCATATATAACTACACTTATATACACACTCATACACATGACACCTACTTATACATTCATAAACATGCACACACATATATAGACACATACACACATATACACATCTACAAAAACACAAATATATAAATGCAGACATATATGTGCATACACAGTGTACACATGCACATATCTATACAGAGGCACATACATATATGCCTACACACACATGTACACACATGTTCACACATACATGTATTCACATAAAAACACAAATATGCAGAAACATACACACATATAAACACAGACATATACAAATACATATATATGCATGTATATACATCTTGTGATGATTCGAATGAGAAATATTCCCAATAGTTTCAAGTATTTGAACACTTGGTCAGTTGATGATATTCCTTGGGAAGGGTCATGAAGCTTTTAGAAAGCATGGCCCAGCTAGAGGAAACAAGTCATTAGAGGTGAGCTTTACAAGTTCATAGCCTTGCCTTACTTCCTGTTTTGCTTTGTTTCCTGCATGTTCTTGAAGACATGAGCTCTCAGCTCTCTGTTCTGACCACCTGCTACCACACCTCACCTGCTGTGCTGTTCTCTTATCCTTCTAGAACCATAAGACCCAATAAAATCTTACTTCTCTAAATTGCCTTGGTCATGGTGTTTTATAAAAGCAACAGAAAAGCAACTAATACATATGCCTAAATACATAAGCAAAAATACACAAAGATATGCAAATATATGTACAAATACATATATAAACCCTATACACATGTTACATGTACACATATACACATCCACACATGTGTTAATACATATACATGTATAAACATACATATTGCACTGATATAAATACATTAATACACACATATAAACACACATGCATAGATACAAATACCTGTATACAGATACTAGTGTACACACACATGCATTCCTATATACCCATACAAATACACAATACACATATGCACACACATACATGAATACATATACATGTATGCACACACACATATATGTACACCTGCACGTGCACAGTTATGCATACATAAACACATAATAGACAAGTATATACACACATATACTTGTGTGTACATTATATATATTATATATATATATGTGTGTATATTATATATTATACACATGAAAATACATATATACACACATACTCTTACACATACTTATGCATACTTAAACACATATTACACACATATATACACACACGTACAAGCATACACATATATATACATGTATATGAATACACATATGCATATATTCATGCAAAACCACATAATATACACATATATCCATGAACACACAGCCCTCCATATCTCCAGTGTCTGCATCTGGAAAATTCAACCAAATTTGCATAGAAATTATTTTTAAAACTCTATATTGGTCACATACAGACCTTTTTCTTATCATTATTTCCTAAGCATCACAGTATAACAAGTATTTACCTAGAATTTGGGCTTAATTACATATTATAAGAAATGTAGGGATGAATTTGTAATACCAATAGCCCAGCTCCACCATGTTGTGTAGGACACCTTGGTGAGCTGTCCTTGGCCTGGGGTCAGAAGTTCCAGGAAGAGCTGAGGAACATACCCACACAATCCCGGGAGGCTCCAGTTGAGGTTTATCTGGCTTTTTTGACTTCTTATTTGGCTTCTGTAACTGCTTGCTTTCCCACCTACAGGAATAAACATGTGACTGCTTGTCTTAGAATAAATCTTGTACCAAGAACTTTACCTTTTGGATTTTACCTTTAAAAACTTCCATCCCCTCCCAGTTAGTGTGACATACTTTAAACTGGCTCAGAGAGTGCTGTTGCTGGCTGGCTAAATAGATTTGGCTGATTCAAAACTCTTGGAGTCTGAGTGGTCTTTTCCCAGTAATCTTGAACTCTGTAACAAATTGATGTACAAAGGATGATCATGTAGATTTTCTGTAAATGTTCCACCATTTTATATTGAGTGCTTGATATCTGAGACAGTTCCTGAAAATCAATTTCTCACGGAGGAATATCATTTTGTATAAAACTTTCTAAAATACTTATATGGCAACTAGTCAATAAATATTTAAAATGAGATATGGGGAAATTAATTATGATGGCTCACAATAAAAAATAACTACTCTGTAAGAGTTGATGTAAATTCTGGAATCTATATCACTTTAATAGAGGCACTACATGAAATCCTTCTTAACAAATCATTCTATCTTTGGTAGGAGTTAACAGAATTAATTCAAGTCCTACCCCTGCGCTATGGTGTTTTGTGCTTTTAAAAGCTGTATTATATATTGAAATTATACATTGTTTATCCCCTAAAAGTTGTTTCTCAAGATGCACAGAAAAGTACTTTCTTCCTTCTCTGGGCTGTTCTTAGAAAATGATTAAATACTGTAAGGGGTAGATCTAGCAGTGCTACCTGCAGGCCCAGGCTGCCTGGATTAATAATATCTCTAGAGCTCTGTTCTCATTCTGGAGAGTGAGACAGTGCATGTCTCAGTCCACTGTAGACTCTGACACTTCAGGTAACAGACTTGAGTCCAAAACACTCATGAAACCATCTTGGCACAAGGACCTTACCTCCCAAACTGAGGTACAGCTAAATGCAAGTGTTCCTAACAATTACCAGCTTATACTGTTTATACTTTACAGGGAAAGGATACATTTCAGCAGAACACACAATATAAATATTATAGATTACACCATAATGTTAGACAGAGATGTTCCTTAATCACAACACTTTTATTCACTAGATTTATGACCCACAGAAACTCAGAAATGTCTTGAGTCTTGGCTTTCTTAGACCTCAAATCAAGTTATAGCAACTTAAAAGTCATAGAGCAATTGCTCACTTCCATTTCTTCATTCACTGAGTTTCTATTATTGAGACCGACCTTCATGCAACGTATCAGTCTTTCTCTTATGTACTACACTTTAATGGTGACAGACAAAAAATTAATAACAATAGATAGATGGTATATGTGGCATATATGTGATGATAGTTAATAAAAATAGATATATGATAGACAACAGATATATAAATATATAGATAAATTATGTACAAGTTAATGTGTGTTATGATTTTGCAGAAGATAAACAAAAGATTATATAGAATTGTGAAAGGCCCACTGAGAAGATGATGTTTGAGTGGACATATAATATCTTCTATGTTAAATAGGTAGAATAGTTTTACATTAAACAAAATATTATGCTAAGAAAAAGAATATCCAAAGAACTGGAAGATAGTATATACTGAGGAAATGGACTAAGCCAAAAAATTGAGGAAAATGAGATTGGAGCAATAGGTTGGTCTTGGGAAAGGTTATGGGGTTAGAGCAGACTGTGATAAAAAGCCATAGTCAAAACTGGGAAATTCCAGGTGGCAAATGTTGGTCCTGATTAGGAGCAAGGGAAGAGCTTAATAGGGTACATTTTAAGGGGTTGACTGGCAGGGCTGTATAACAATGCCCTTGAGGAAAAAGAGGTTAGAATAATCAAGTTTGATTTATGAGGTGGGGCTTCTTCAGCATTTTCCACTCACAGTCTTTTTTGGTCCAAGAAAACTTTACATGGTTTATATAATTTTACTACTTATTAATAGCAAAAGAAAAATTTCAAATTAATCTGATGGATGTGCCTGTTTGCTTTTACATAAAGAATCTAATTCCAGACAAATATTTGACATTGTAAGGTAGAGAAAAGTTCCTCAAAGCTTCTCAAAGTTGATAGATATTTTTATTTTATAATTGTGAGTGCTGAATATGGTGGTTTGAATAATTACATAAAAAATAGCAAAAATGTAATTAGAACAATTTCAGAAATGGTTGGAAAATTTACCACAGTCCTAATGCAAATTCATTTGACAGTTTTTAATAATGAAACTCAAGTCAAAAACTCAAAGCACAATCTTTAAAGTCAAACATTCTGCCATCCCCAAACATACTAATTTTGTGACATACATGCTGAGGAATGTTGGTAAGAAAATATTAAAAGTCTGTGTTTTCCATAATTAAATCATTTTGTTTCTTCAAAACAAAAAAAAATTGTATATACTCTGAAAACACTGCAATTTATCACATGCATTTTTTAAATCCAAGCCTTGGTGTTTCAGGCACTGTTTATTGATACTTCTTGGTGGTGATGGCAAGTGCATCACAAAATGTGCGTACTGTGTGTTCAGAACAAGTCAAAAGTTCAGAACCAAGGGAAAATCATGTGATGCAACATGAGTGAGTCCTGCCACAAACACTTGGATTCATTACACATTTAATTTTTACTTTTTGATTATTGAATATTCAGAAATCTTTTACTGTTGATGAATTTTTCATGATTCCCACATTCAGCTGTTCAACCTCACATGAAATCACCACCAACAGTTTAAGAAGCTGGGCTCTCAGCTGCGACTTCTGTGAGAGACAACAATTGGCCCATCAACATAGGCCCATTGATGCAATAGTGGCACAAACATTATGATAGTAACCAACCATTTTCTGATTGGATTAGGTCCCCTTCATAAGATGGAGCCCATAGCTGACAATGATATCAGATCTAAGAACCTGTGGCTAGACAGGCCATAGGTGAGAACCTACTACTATTATTCTGTTGAATAGACAGTATTAAACTGACTCCTAATGACTTATTGTTAACACCTGTAGAATAATGCATCTCACAACTCTGACCAGAGAAACTTACTTATGCAGTAGATTGTGCTTAATACAGAGTCTCACAACTTGCTAACCTACAGGAAATAAGAGGCCTCAGAGATTTTATCCCTGAGTGGGACACATATCAAACTTCTGCCTACGAAGGTTCAGGAATCATTGTGGAAGAGGAGATGGACAGATTTTAAGAGACAGAGATAGTGGTTAAGGAAATAGAGTTTTTCAGACAGTTGGTCAGTTACTCATATGAACTCAGCAAAGGTGACAGAACACACAAGGCTCATGTAAGCTTAAACTAGACAAAATCCCAGTATAGAAGTGGGAAAAAGAGTATGAGGCTCCAATCCTACCAGAGGAATTATTGGCAACACATAACTGTCAAGAGAGATTTTTTTAAAACCAGTTATATTTTTATGGTATGACACTTGGTAGGTTAGCCAGGCTCCAGTGGAAGGACCCACACTGAAGAGAATTTGGTGACACAAATTTTACTCCATAGGTCTTAAAATTTAGAGAGAGAGAGAGAGAGAGAGAGAGAGACCCCAATAGGCTCCAAGTATTTGAAGACTTGATAACCAGTTCATTATGTGGAGGATCATCGGCTCTTTAGAAAGTGTGTACTTGCCAAAGGAAGGATGTCACTGAAAGTGAGCTTTAAGAGCATATAGACAGTCACTTCCAGTCTAGCTCTCTCTGCTTCCTGTGACTGCTTAAAGATGTGAGTCCTCACCTTTCTTCTCTGGTTGCCTCCCAGCATGACCCTCCACTGTGATGGATTCTATATTTTAATTATTATTTTTATGTTTTTATGTGTATGAGTGTATTGTACGCATGTATTTAAGTGCATCTGTGTCATGCTATGCCTTTGGATCCTCTGGAACTGGAGTTACAGATGGTTGTGAGCTGCCATTTGGATGCTGAGAATCAAACCTGGGTCCTTTGTGTTCTTAACTGTTGAGCCACCTTTCTAGCCCCCATGAGAGAGACTCTAATCCCTTTGAAACAATAAGTTCAATAAATTCTTTCTTCTCTAAGTTGCCTTGGTCATGGTTCTTTATTACATGAAAAAAAAACAACTAGACCTATAATACTCTTGTGTGTGCACGCTCACGCACATGCATGTTTGTGTAATAGATTCCATGAAATGAGGGTAGGGTATTAACGGGGTGCAGATAGGAGAGGGGTCTAAATATGATCAAAATATAGTGTTTGAAATTCACAAGAATCGGGTCTGGAGAGATGACTCAGTGGTTAAAAGCACTGGCTGCTTTTGTAGAAGAACCAGGTTCAAATTCCTGCACCCACATGGTGGCTAACAACCATCCATAACTCCAGTTCCAGGGGATCTGACACCATCTTCTATCCTCTCTGGGCACTGCTCTACAAGGGTGCACTTACATACATGCAGGCAATGCACTCATACACAGAGAAATTTTAAATAAATAAAAAAGGTAGAGAAATTTACAAAAACAAATTATAAAAAAGAAAAAATAAAAGGAAGGAATTGGGCTCTAGGGTTACACCTCAGAGCAAGTTGATAACGGTTGATTCTTTACTTGGAGTTGGAAGAGAATAGAGAGAAGTAAGGTTGTTGGAAAATATAGGGCATTCTCTTCTGTTGGATGTGCACAATTAGAGCTGACTACTGGACATCTTTGTGTTACATTCAAAAAATATATATGTACATTTACATTTTGGCAGAAATCAGGATTAAATGGCATATGTGATAATGTATAGGTGAGTACTTACTAAAAACATGAAAATGTAAACTCTTACACAATGTAACTTTTTTTGTTTGTTTTTGTTTCTTTGTTTTTTGAAAGACATGGTTTCACTGTGTAGCCCTGGTTAGCCTGGAACTTGTAGACGATTCCAGACTGACCTTCATCTCACAGAGATCCCCCTGCCCCTGTCTCCCTAGTAATAGAATTAAAAGCATGTGCCACTATGCCCGCCCAAAATCTGAAATATTTTTTAAATGAGATACAGAAAGGTTTAGAGTCAATAGTTTCTAAATCTGGTCTTTGGCAATAATTACTATGCTCCAAATTATATATATTTAGACTTCATAAATGCACTGCTATTTCTATAAGGCCAGGTGAGAACAATATTTAATTTGTTTTAACCAAATACTATTCTGTCATAGTTTTAAAAGAAAAGAAATAATTGTAAATTCAACATAATTCTCACCTCACAAGACATAGTGTAATTTATGTAGAGATCAAGTATGGGATTTGGTGTCATGATGAAATATCAGTTCCGCCACATTTTTGCCTTTTGACCTGAAATTTTTGAGCTATTGAGCTTCTCTGTACCTCAGTGCCCATACCTGCAAAGCACAGATAACGGAAGCAACACTGACAGGAGTTTTAAGAGGATTAATTAAAGTATTCATAAATGCAGGCAGTGTATGATGAACACCTAGTGTTTGAGTGTTAATGAACGGCCAAGAACTGTTGTGAAAAGAACAGACAAGATATGCTGTGGGGTCAGCAGGAGAGTATTTTAATAAAGTTAAATGTTACAAAATAAAGCACTTATGGTAACACAATATTTCAGATCTTAACCTTAAGAAGTGACAGTGTTGTATTTTTGATTTGCATCTTACTGACAGTTTATGAAACAGCATTTTTCAGACACCTGCCAGTTATATAACATGTTCTTAGGAAAATCTCTTTCAAGTCATTGAACTTCCTTTTTTACTTTGGAAATTAACTCCTGGTTATTGAAATAACTTGCAAATATTTCCTCATGTTCAGTAGGCTGTCTTTTTATGTTCTTGATTATTTCCTTTCCTGTGCACAAAACTTTCAATTTGATAGTCTCAGTTGGGATTCTGGTGTCCTTCCTAAAAAATTATTGCCAAACCAATGCTAAAAAGTGTATTCCTATTTTTTCCTCAACTGATTCTTACACCTTCAAACTTTATGCTTAAAGTCTTATATTTAATTCATTTTAAATTGATTCTTGGATTGAAATTTAATCCCTGATGTAATAGGGATGAGCATGGGGTCTTGAGGTTCCACCCCCATAATGGATTTAGTATTCTTACAAAAAAGTCTTGAAGGAACCCTTTGACCCTCTTGCCATATGAAGATACAATACACCATTCTAACTATGAAGCAGAGCGCAATCCTTCACCAACCACTGAAATGTTGGCACCTGATCTTGTACTTCTTTTTTGACAAATATTTATTTATTTATTATTGATTTTATGTCCACGAGTGTTTTTCCTGAATGTATGTAAGTGCATCACACATGTGCAGTGCCTGTGGAGACTAGAAGTGAGCATCGGAGGATTCTCTGGAACTGGAGTTACAGATAGTTGTGAACCACCATGTGTATGCCAGGAACTAAACCTGGATCCTCTGCAAGAGCAAAAAATGCTCTTAACTGCAGGACCACCTCTCCAGCTTTGGTCTTGGACTTATTACCCAGAATTGTCAACAATAAATTTACATTGTTCATAAGTCAAATGATTTTATTATAGTATTCTAGATAGAAGATAATTGTAAAATAATTCTTACTTTTCTGGAAAAACTTGACTAATAAATACCCTGTAATGTAGTCATTCACAAACTGATAAGTACTAACAGTGACGTAGATAAATTATAACTCTTGTACAGTGAGAGAGGAATGTGAAATAGTATAGTAACTAAAGAAAACAACATGGAGATTCCAAAAATATTAGAAATTAAATGACTGGGAGCTAGAGAGATGGTTCAGTGGTTAAGAGCAATGACTGCTTACAACACTGATAATAGTCAAGATATAAAAGTGTCAGATGTCTCTGGTGAGAGGAATAGATTCTGTGTACAGATTTATATACAATGGAATATAATTTAGCCTTCAAAAAGACATTCTGCTATGTATAAAATGTATGTACCTTGAACATATTAAGCTAAGTGAAAGAAACCAATCACAGGAGGACAAATGCATAACAATTCATAGATCTGAAGTTGCTCCACTCAAAAAAAGGGAGACAATAATAGTGGTTACTAGGTGATGGGGTGGGGAAGAAGGCACAGTCATTAAAGGGATACAAAATGGTAGCTCTGGGAGATAAAGAGTTCTAGAACACTCCTGTACATCAGTGTGCTCTATGTAATTAGATTCACAGTCCTTGCTCACCACAACATCTGTTGAAGATGATACCACACACCAAGGTTTGGTATAATACCACATACCAAACAACTATTGCAAATTCTTCCAAATGTGCCTTTTACCACGGTGATACTGTGATATGTGTGCTTAGATTAGTCCAAAATCATTGAATTGTCTACTTAAGTATGCACAATCCTTTATACATTAGTTAAACTTCAAAAATATTTTAAAGAAAGCTTCCATGTCTAAGTTCCCTGTTTATTACATATTAATCTGCTCAGTGCATATCTGTATCCCATTCCCAGATTTGATGCAGAAATTTTTGTTTCTTCAATTAGTACCTACTGATTTGAGTTTGAGTACACTGAGTTAATACAAAAATAGATGTAATTTAGTTGGTTTACTATTACATGCTAGTCTTAAATGTTAATTCCTTTAAAGAAGGACAAACATCTCATTAAAAGGATACAGTGCAAGGTCAGAAAGAAACTTCTGACAATTTGTAACTGCAAAATCAGCAGCGGCTGTCCTGGCACTTCTCACATGGGGGAGAACAGTGGAGCTCATACATTATTCACATTTTCCTGCATAACTAAGCATGAGCAGTGATGAAAAGGAGAAGCTTATAATGCCTTTCTAAGGCTGGGACAAGCTTGTGGTGAGCTCACAAACCACTGTCAAGAGGGCCCACAGCAGCATTACTATTTTGCCATTTTCTTCAGGAAAAGAAATAGACTTTGGCATTTTTAAGTCTGGTTTTTGTATGTTTCTAACAATATTCCTTAGAAAAAAGAAACATCAGCTTAAATGGACTTGTGAATTTCTCATTTGGTGTCAAGCATAATACTAGCAGAAATTTACATAAGAAGCTCTAGAGTTTCTAGATGTCTAGGGTTTCTGGGATGGTTTTCTGCAAAATGTTGAGGTAGGTAGGTGGTTTCTCGTGTGGAAATTTGCACCTGAGATCTCTCTCTCTCTGCTGAGGTCACTCTACATGGGCTCCAACGGAACTCACAGTGCCTGCTTTTATCCTTTCCAGTTTCCACTCGGGAACTGTTTTCCAGCTCTCTTGGCTTCAGTAGTTGAGCCAGACACCTCAAAGGCTTTACCTCTGCAGGGTTTTTCTGTTGTGTTTATATCTTACTTCAAGAACTTTCCCAATTCATCAGTTTAAACCCTCCTTTGGGGAATTTTATCATGGATAAAGCTATTTCACAACAAATTAATCATCCATAACAGAATAATATTCATTCACCAAATATATATGGTACTGGGTTACATGCCCGATACTTCACAGACAGAAGAGCAGACCCCTCTGATGCTAAAAAGGAAAGGAGGACGTCTGCTGAGAAAGGTGAAGTGCAGTAAGGCAGACCTTGAACTCAAATTCACATTCAAGAATCCACCTTTGCTTGACCCCCTCACCTGACGTCATGACTGTGTTTTTGCAGAAAGCTAACTTCTTTCCTTCCTTCCTCCCTTCCTTCCTTCCTTCCTTCTTCCTTCCTTCCTCCTTCCTTCCTTCTTCCTTCCTCCTTCCTTCTTCCTTCCTTCCTTCCTCCTTCCTTCCTTCTTCCTTCCTTCCTTCCTTCCTTCATTTCTTTCCTTCCTCCTTTCATTTTGTAAAAATTTTATTTATTTTTATTTTTTTAAGTGTATGAGTGTTTTCCTTGCATATATGTACATGCAATGCACAATGCGTGGATTCCTGGCATTCATGGAGAACAAAAGAGAGCCTAAGATGACTTGGAACTGAAATTGTAGATGGTGATAAGCTGCCATATGGGTGCTGGGAACCAAACCCAGGTCCTCCTCAAGAGCAGGAAAGTGTTTTTAATCACTGAGCCATCTCTCAAACTCACAAAAGGCTATTCTTTTCAGCCTTCATTGCAATGGCAAAACATAAGAAACAGTCCAAGTGACTATTTATTTATTTATTTAAATTTTTATGTATATTTTTATTGAATTTTTGCACATTTCGTACAAAACATCTTAACCATCTCTATATCCCCTCCCTCATCCCCACTCCCTATAACCCCTCCCTTCCATATTTCATCCATTCTCTCATATATATTAAGGCCTATAGAGTCATGTTTGTGTACCCAGACATCCATCAGTGCAAGTTCATCCACTGGGGTCTAGTCAGTTTATCTAGAGTCTCTCCCTTTAAAAAGATAAACTCTCCCTCACTCCACAGTAATCAGCTGCCAGTAGCTCTTTGACTATGTTTGGGGCCTGTTGCCCATTTCGCCTGTTCTATGCTGGGTTTTTGTCTGAGTTTGTGTAGGTTTTATGCATCCTGAACCATTGCTGTAAGTTCATATGAGCAAGGTCCTGGGATCCTGTAAGACTTTGTTTCCTTATAGCCATGTACCTCCTCTCCTGGCTCTTAAAAATCTTTCTGCCACCCTCTTCCACAAATGGTCCCTGAGCCCTAGGTAGGTGAAGTTTAATATAGGAGTCCTGTCGAGAGACCCACACTATGCAGACTTATTCTCTACACTTTGGCCATTTTTGATATTTTGTGTTCATTGCCCTCCGTTATATGAGGAAGCTTCATTGGTGAGAGTTGAAAGATGCATTAGTATTCTCTCTACCTCTTTTCCCACTATGTTCTGTAAAACTTAGGTGTAGAGGTTCCATTGTAGATGTATCACTTAGGGTTAGGCAATTCACAGACACCTATTCTTTGTGACCAGTTGTGGAACTCTGTAAGAGTCTCCATCTATAGCAAAGGAAGCTTCTTTGATGAATGGTGACCAGCATACTTGTCTGCAAATATTAGAATTCATATTTAGCATATAATAAGAAATTGCATTTATCTTGATCTTAGCCACTCTGACTGGGGTAAGGTGAAATCTTAAACTGTTTTTAATTTGCATTTCCCTAATTATTAGAGATGTTGAACATCTTTTAAGATGTTTCATAGCCATCTTTACTTCTTCTTTTGAGAACTCTCTGTTCAGCTCCTTAGCCCATCTTTTAATTGGGTTGCTTCTTGTCTTGGTTCTCTGTTTTCTGAGTTCATTATATATTCTGGTTATTAAACCTCTGTAGGATGTGTCGCTGGTGAAGATTTTCTCCCATTCTGTGGGTTTTCTGTTTGCTTCCTTGGTTGTCTCCTTTGATGTACAGAGGATTTTTAGTTTAATGATCAAGTTTAAGATCAAGAAAACAAATGATACCAAATGTTGGAGAGGATGTGGGGAAAGGGGAACACTCATCCACTGGTGGTGGGGCTGAAAACTGGTTTGACCCCTATGGAAATCAGTGTGGAGAACTCTTAAAAAACTACAAATAAACTTACCATTTGACCCAGTTATACTACACCTTGGCATATACCCAAAGAACTCATCTTATTGCAGAGACACTTGTACATCCATGTTTGTTGCTGCTCTTTTCACAGCCTCAATTGGTGAGTGGATAATGAAAATGTGGTTCATTTATACAATGGAGTTTTACTCCGTAATAAAGAAAGATGAAATCATGAAATTTGCAGGTAAATGGAAGGAACTAGAAACTAAGTGAGGTAACACAGACTCAGAAAAATTCGACATATGTTTTCTCTCATACGTAGATCCTAGAACTAAACCCTGATAAGTGAGTATGTATCCAGACATAACTACAGGAATCAAGATAATGGAAAGGAAACAGAGAGGTAAAAGAAAAGAAATAACCTGAAAGAGAAGAACAGTAGGAAACAGGCCTTAATAAGGGAGATATGGATAAAAATATGGGTTAGTTTAGGGGAGGGAGGAAGGAAGGGTATACAAGAAACCTAGGGGATAAAGGGAAAGAAGGAGTTCAAGAGAGGTAGGACCATAGGAGAAGGGTATTAGTAAGGGAGAAAGGGGGGAAATGGGGGCACCTTAAGTGGGAAAACCATGACGGAGGGGTGAGGCAATGCTAGAGATAAACATGCCTAGCTAGTTTTGAAAACCAGAGAGAACCATATTACTCCTACAACCTGCTGACAAATTATACAGAGCAGATCAAGAAATATATGTCTAGGTAAGGTTTATCTGAGAACAACTGGTCTTTGCCCAATATTTATCTACATGACACACAGTAATTAAAAATACCAGACTGGTCGAACTAACCTTCTTGGGTGTTTAACAGACATACTTTGAGGTCTATAATAATTTGGTCAGAGGGACATAAAAGACACTTTTTGCTCCTTTCCCTCCTAGGACGACTAGTTCCAGGGGACTATGAGCATCTTTCAAAATGTCCCATAATGGTGGTGGGTCACCTGTCCTCTTCATCAAGCAGGCTGAGGGGACCCCACAAGATGGAACTGAACCAGTGTCCAGTCTACAAAGAAGAGGGTCAACACAGAGGAATCTTTTCCTCCATGCTTCCAAGCAAAGCCAACCATAGTCGAGCAGGATCTTTGACTTATCCTCACATAGGTGGATCTGGTAAAAGAAAGGAGCCAGGGGCTCCTCCCAAGCCCATGTGACCCCTGAGGAACAGATCTTCAAACGACCTTAAGAATAAAAATAAATCGGTTTATCTGGACCAACTGTATGGCCTTAAACACACAAAAGGAAAGTATTACCAAAGATTAAAGGGGCCAATATAATTTCATAAGAGTCCATATGTATAGCTAAGGGCTACATAACAAGCAACAATGCCAAACAAGAGAAACCCTCTTTTGAGATGTTGGCTAGGGTGGCCAAAGGGATTCCCAGATAGTAACCCAGCATAGAACTGGGAAAATGAACAGCAGATCCAAATCTTATCCAAAGGAATACTGACAACTGATTACCGCTAGATGAGGAACAGCTGACCCTCCTAAAACAAAGGCCTCTAGATAGGCTGACTAGATTCACCAGAAGGGCAAATAGCAGGGAATGGCTGGGGGCGCCGACAGCACAGCAGACATTAGCAGGGATATCAGAGTATAAGGTGTCTAGTGTCGGGAGGGAGGCTATGGGAGGGTGCTATCTGGGAAGTGGGTGTAAAAGAATAAATAAATAAATGAAAAGAACAATAAACTTTCTTCATTGTATCTTAAAAAAAAAAAGAAATTGCATTTATCTAGTTATGTGACAGCATTAGGGTTTTCTCTAAAATATATGATCTCTCCAGCCATGTATACTTGGCTATGTTTACAGTATTGCCCAAATGACTATTTCTAAGAATAAGAATTGTGACACATCCAAAATTAGAGTTCTCAAGAGCTAAAAGAATAATGAAGCTGCTTGCTATGAATGGGGGTAAATGATTTCCATGTTACATTGTTAGATGATGAAGGCAAAATATGAAGTATCCATACTGTCCTTTTGAGGTCACTGCCAGCAGCAGCCACTCCTCCATTCTCGTGGGTGCCACTCCTTCATTCTCATGGTGTCAAGGCTACTCCTCCACTTGCCCTGGGCTGGGGGTGCTCTTCTTCCTGCCCTGGGCTGAGCCTACTCTTCTGCTTGCCCAGTGCTGAGGCAGCTCTTCTGCTCGCCTTGTGCTGCCTCCTTTGTCGCTGCGTCTGCCTGGTCCAGGACCCCAGGGTTGGTGAGGAGACTGTGTCATTGGAGCCGCATTCAGACACAGGAGACCAGGTTCAGTGAAACAGGTCTGCTTAATTGCAGGAAGGCACAAGCTTATATAGGGATGGTGGTCCAATCACAGCACAGCAAGTAGGATACCTTATTAGCATAACAGGTTTAGCATCTTATCACAGTACAGCAAGTAGGATACCTTATTAGCATAACCAACTTAACATCCTATCACAGAATAGCAGGTAGGATGCCTCATTAGCATAATGAGTTTCAGATTACAGAGCCTGGATTCCTGGAAACCATGTGACCCTGACTGTCACAATATCTAAGTGTTGCAATTTTGGAATTCCAAGGGTGGTGATTAGGGAGTGACGAGCTCTAGGCATCAGTCTCATGATCTGCCAATGGGAGCAAATGTCACAAGTCATTTCTTGTGGCTCCAGGGGTCGGGCAGTTGCCTCGGGCCTGCTGTATGGCTGTCAATAAGACTTTCACCCTAGGCTCGAGCCTGTCTCCCACATCCTTTCATTGTGAAAAGGAAGATAAATTAAAGATGAAATAGTCAAGTGTGTTTTCGTGTAAGCAGAAATGTGTGCACCGTGGTATTTGTGGTTCACAGGGAATACATGTGTACAGTATGAGGAAGGAAGAGCAGAGGAGGACAAGAGCTCCTCCTCACTACCAAGTCAGGAGTCATGGTAATGTGTCAGGAACTCTGAAAGTAATGTGCAGAGAGTAAAATCACTCTCAATGGGCATTCAAAGCAGAATATAAATGTAGTCTGGTGTAGTGGTGTGCACCTTTAATCTGAGTATTCAGGGGCCAGGAGCAGGCTGATTTTGATCAGCATGGTCTATGTAAGGAGTTCTAGGCCAGCTGAAACTACAGGGAAACCCCATCTCAAAAATAAAACTCGACAAAAAAATTGAATATGAGTGGAAACAAATGAACATGACTCTGGTGTTTGAATGAGTGTGCCCCATAGGTTTTCAGACACTTGGAGCCTACTGTTTGGAGAGGTCATCAAACCTTTAGGAGATGTAGCTTTGCTGAAAGAAGCATGTCTGAGAGTTCTGAGAGTTCTTAAGCCTTGCAGGATTTCTAGTGGCTCTCTGCTTCCTGTGCTTGCTTGAAGGTGTGTGGGCTCTCTGCTTTAGCCACCCTGATGCTGTGCCTCCTGGGCCATTTTGGATTCATCTGGAACCATTAGCTAAGTACACACTCTTCCTTTTATAAGTGGCCTTGGTAATGGTGTTTTTATCACAGCAGCAGAATAGTAACTAATATAATAACCATATCAAAGGGAAATGTTATGAAGTATTACTCTGGGAAACTTAAGCTGCTGTAGTACATGTTCTTATTCTTAAGACAAAACCATCTCCAGGCTGGTGAGATGACTCAGCAACTAAGAGCTCTTGTGACCAAGCTTGAACAAACATGATAAGAAGACAGGTTTCTACTTCCAGGTGCAGATGTGGGTGAAGGTGAGAAGGGCATCTTCTCAAGGTGGGGACATGTGAAAAGTCATTTAAGTCACTTGGGGTAGATACTAATCATTCAAATGTACCATTTTACAGTTCAATCATTGAAGTGAAGCATATTATTATATTGATTAATGTAAGAATCAACATGAAGTTAAGTAGCTAGTCTTTGTTGTACCAGGAAGCTCAATGAATGAAGAAATGATGAAAGGAAAAAAAAAATCACTATTTGGCAAGGATTTTCATGACCAATCAGGCAAGAATCAAGACTGAATTCTGAAACTAGTAGGTGAAAGTCAAGAAGATTGGGAGTAGTGCCCAATAAAACATACTATGACATATAAAGTAGCATGTTAGAAAGAAAAACTGAAATACCCTGAGAATGCTCACCAGCACTTCATGGTACTGAAACTGAGTAAGTTAGACAAACATTCCACAAAATATGCAACCGACAGACTTCAAAGACATTAAAAATAAAGAGCTGAGTATGGTGGCTTACACCTTTAATCCTACCACTTTGGAGACAGAGGCAGATGGAATGCTGTAAGGTCAAGGCCAGCCTAAGATGGTATAAATAAGGAGTTCTAGGCCAGCTGTGACTACATCGTGAGATACTGTCTCAAAAAAATTACAAATAAGAGCTGTAGATCAAGTGTTAAAGCAGAAATGAAAACTCAATGTAGCATATGACTATGCATTGCTATAATTAACATTGTAGACAATGATGACATTTGAAGGAGATCTCTACCTTAGATGAGATCTCAGCAAACAGGATAGGCAGTGTCCATAAGACTTCCTTGGGCCACAAAATGTAGGAGGAGAGGATCACAGTTACCTATATCATCTCTCATACTACTGGGTGCCCAGGGTGGCTGGGTCACATTTCACTTGCGATTCTTTGTATGACGCTTATTTATAAAACCACATATGGAATTTTGACTCTGTCTTTGATTATTACAAGAATAAAGAGGGTCGTATATATGCAGAAGAGGATCTAAAATAAACACCACACTCATTCTTCTATAGTTTCCTTGCTGTAGCTGTAGACATTCCTAGGAGCATCTCTGTGCCTGTTTCTCCATTGGTACCAAAGCCCAGCTGCAATGTTTTGTCTTTTCTCTTTTTTTGGATTTCTTCTGTTTCAAATTAAAATTCTATCTTTAAAGAACAATTAAACACTGTATTCCCAACTCTAGGCCATATTTAGATTGCCCTAAACTCATTACTGTCTCTACTAAGCAAAGGGATGGTGATCTTTGATCTCAGCCTTTCATAATAAAATTGCTAATTTCATTCTTTCTATTCTAAGCAGATTAATGTGTGACATCATTGAATTATAAATATTCAGTATAAATAGTTTAACTGGAAAAAATGTTTTGAAGCTGATGGCTTTATTCCTCTCACACCTCAGAACCCTGGAGAGTGGAGGGCCTAGTATTGCCACATTTGTAGATAAGGTACCAGGAGCTCAGAATCCAGAGTCAAAATGTCTCCGTTTCTGCTTTGAATCAACAGGTCAAGTAAATGACCCAAAGAAATCTCCAGAATAGCTGTTAAATGGCTGTTACAACTACTTAGGAACATGAACACACATGAGCATCACAGAAAATGGTGTTATAAAACCTGAAAGCAAAGAACCTGCTAATCATAAACAACTGCTAATACACAATGAGAATTGAATAATATGATGTAGCTATTACATAGAGCATATGACTATGCATTGCTATAATTAACATTGTAGACAATGATGACATTTGAAGGAGATCTCTACCTTAGATGAGATCTCAGCAAACAGGATAGGCAGTGTCCATAAGACTTCCTTGGGCCACAAAATGTAGGAGGAGAGGATCACAGTTACCTATATCATCTCTCATACTACTGGGTGCCCAGGGTGGCTGGGTCACATTTCACTTGCGATTCTTTGTATGACGCTTATTTATAAAACCACATATGGAATTTTGACTCTGTCTTTGATTATTACAAGAATAAAGAGGGTCGTATATATGCAGAAGAGGATCTAAAATAAACACCACACTCACTCTTCTATAGTTTCCTTGCTGTAGCTGTAGACATTCCTAGGAGCATCTCTGTGCCTGTTTCTCCATTGGTACCAAAGCCCAGCTGCAATGTTTCATCTTTTCTCTTTTTTTGGATTTCTTCTGTTTCAAATAAAAATTCTATCTTTAAAGAACAATTAAACACTGTATTCCCAACTCTAGGCCATATTTAGATTGCCCTAAACTCATTACTGTCTCTACTAAGCAAAGGGATGGTGATCTTTGATCTCAGCCTTTCATAATAAAATTGCTAATTTCATTCTTTCTATTCTAAGCAGATTAATGTGTGACATCATTGAATTATAAATATTCAGTATAAATAGTTTAACTGGAAAAAATGTTTTGAAGCTGATGGCTTTATTCCTCTCACACCTCAGAACCCTGAAAAGTGGAGGGCCTAGTATTGCCGCATTTGTAGATAAGGTACCAGGAGCTCAGAATCCAGAGTCAAAATGTCTCCGTTTCTGCTTTGAATCAACAGGTCAAGTAAATGACCCAAAGAAATCTCCAGAATAGCTGTTAAATGGCTGTTACAACTACTTAGGAACATGAACACACATGAGCATCACAGAAAATGGTGTTATAAAACCTGAAAGCAAAGAACCTGCTAATCATAAACAACTGCTAATACACAATGAGAATTGAATAATATGATGTAGCTATTACATAGCAGGCATAGATCATTATTTGCTAATTTTGAAGGGTATGTAATGGTAGATATTTGTGACTAGTTTTTAAATTTTTGAAGAATCACCGTAATGCTGATTTCTGAACATTAAGGAATTGAACAAGGAAGCTATCATTTTTCATGTTGAACATTTTCACATTGTTTGATTTTTTCCAGTCACAAAATTTTGTATTATTACTGAAGTGCACAGGGCCATGAAATTATGGGTCACTCAAATTTTATTTAGAGTTCACTGTATGATAAAATAGTGTAGTATGTGGTCTAGATACATATTATGGAAAGGAATAAGTGATTGATAATAATGCTGTGTATTGACTATGAACAGAAATATGCCTAAGAATTCTCACTTTTATATGAATTAGAGTAAATATGATTATTTTGATAATAAAGCATATAATCAAATGTGCATGCATATAGCATACATAGGGCAGTGCTTGGTGAAGTATAAATGATGCATTTGCTTTAACTATTTTGTTACCTTTATTGTTAATGAGATTGTTGATAGTCAAATGAACACCAACTAACACTTATGGATGAATAGGGCACAATATGGGAAAAGTGTGGGAAATAATTTCATTTTACCTGATAATGATTATAAGAAAGGTCAGTGGTTAAGAGCACTAGCTGCTCTTACAGAGGACATGGGTTCAATTCCCAGCATGCACATGGTGGCTAACAACTGTCTGTAACTCCAGTTCCAGGAGATCTGATACCCTATTCTGACCTTCATGGGTACTGCACAACATGGGTGCACTTACACACAGGCAGACAATACATTCATATGCATAAAATAAAAACATTAAATAAAATATTGTTAAAAGATTATAAGACAGAATCTCTTGAATGTTTTAAAATAAGGCACCAGGTGACTGTTATCAAGGCGTGACTGGTGTCTTTTCTGTTACCTGAGATACTGAGGCTGCTTTTGGGATCTTTAAGAAATTTCTGTGATACAAACAAGACCAGGGAAAACTACATTCTGGTTAGTTTGACAAGAGACTAAATTTTTCTTCTGTTCTGCTCAGACAGAAGGGAACCCAGGACAATTTCAGAGACATAATGCTGAAACCCCCACTTTGAATGCCTGTCTGCAATATGGTGAGAGACAGGAAAGACTACTGCAGGATTTTGAATGGGAATACCTTATGGGAATACGCGGAAAGTCAGTCCTACCACTAAACCACGTAGGGGCACTTATACAACAGCAGGTTTGTGTGCTAATAGAATAATTTCACTTTAATTAGTAGCATCTCCTTGTAAAATAATTACATATGTTAACTCTGTTTTAAAAAGAACATTGATGATTTGTAATCTCCTTTCTTGCTGAACAACACCTTAAAAAGCTTTAAAAAACTTGTTTTCAGTATGAAGAGGGGAAAAAAAGTTCTATGCTTATGGCAAAATTTTGCTGCCTGTAAAGTATTCCATTCAGAGATTCCAGAATCATGCTCACAGTCTTATTGGCAACATTGACTTTGGGTTTAAAAGCAGGGGGCAGAATAGGCATTTTATGGAAAAGAATTGAGCCTAAAAAATCTACAGCAGAGAAAAATGTTTTGAGATTTACACATATAAATGTTTCTCAAAGGAAATTCACACATCTGTCTGTAGTTGTCACAGTATTCCATGGAGAATGAGGGGCTTGTTAACCTCCACACGTGGTCAGAGTTGGACAGACTGCTGCCTTTTGTACCAAGTTGTAAGCCATTGAATTTAAACCTCTCTCATGGTCAAATCCATAGTGGAACTGATTGGAAAACCTTTCTCAGAACTGACTGTGGAGTTATTCTTTGAATGGCAGATAACTTATACATCTGTCAAGCTTGTGCTATAGGACAGAATTGATAGTATTTCCTTGCCTGAACATTGGGCTATTTGTGGTACCTTATAAAAGGGGCAATAGAAATGTGTTTCTCATAGAATTCCTTCTTTGATATATATCAGATTATCAACTGAATTCTGATATATATCAGAATTGATATATATCAGATTATCAACTGGTTGAATTTTTCTAAAGTGTGGTTGGAATACTCCTCCAGGTTAAATGAAACTGATGATGTTTCTTGGATATTTTCAATCTGACATATGCAAATTTTCTGTATTTTTCAGATATTCTGATGTTCATATTTTTGATGGGCACATAGAATCACAGATACTGTATCAATACATCCATATTCTGTTTTATGAAATGAAAAAAATCGATTAAATAAAGAAATAAACAAAAGGGTCAACTCTATTGTATGCTTCTACCTATTAAGTCCACAATTGCTTGTTAGAAATAAACACAATGGAAGTTAGATGGAAAAGTTTGATAATATTGTGCTCTTGATTTTTCTTCTTATTTTGCATAGCTAATCTGGCAATCTAGGAGGAAACATGCCAGATTATTTAGAAGAAAATACAAATGGCCAGGGAGAGAAGATCTTAAGTGACTGCATTATATAATTTTTGTTTGTTTGTTGTTTTTGTTTTTGTTTTATTTAAAAAGTAACACAATTTAGTCACAGCTTAGATTTGGAGAGACAGGAATCCACCTTAACAGCATGAGAGAAATGGCAGGAGGCCTATACAGAGAATGATGATAATAAAGGGGGAAAAGTTCTCCCAATACACAGTTTAAAAAAACGCCTTAAGCACAGAAGGAACTCTATGGGAATGGAATAAAGCCCTACCAGAAACAATACAGTTATTAAATGAAAATCCCAGTGCCAGAAGTGGGTTGCCTCCCTATGAGCTGTTGGCCAGAGTGGACAGTAAAACCCTATTGCTGAAGACACATCTTTTTTTTAAGATTCCTTATTTCATCAAAATAATATATTCAAAGTCATAGTCTTACAACCATCAAATTGGTATTATGTCCAAATACAGTTGGAAATGTGTAGAATACAGTGTTGGTGTAAAGAGTGCTGACAGTCTCCTAAGACAGAGGCCATGCTTTGAGCTAAAAGCACAGAGTAAAAGACAGTTATCCAGCATAGAACTGCTACAAGATTGGATTTTATGATAATGACAAATGGGATTGAATGTTTTTTTTTTTCAAGTAGCTCTCCTATACCCTAGAGTCAGGCATTTTCTTTATGATCAAGCATGAAATTATTCTTTATGGTTTAGAACCAATTGCTGGTAATTGAAACAAAAGCATAAAACCACAGTGTGTGAGGTTCTTGGACTCCTGCTGCTTTACAAGTGCACGGAAGGATGGCATACCCAACAGACTGAAAACTGTTCCTACTAGGCTAAGAAAATGGATTAAGAGCACTATCAGGAAGAAAACCATGTCTTTGATGGCAAATGAGCCTCTCATTCCACCACTGATACATCTTTTTTACATTTTATTTTAAACTGTTTATTATTTTTATTTTATGTGCATGTGTGTCCTGCTTGCATATACATAAGTGCACCAATGGAGGGCAGAAGGGAGTGTCAGATACCCTGGAACTAGAATTATGTGTGGTTGTTAGCCACCATGTGGTGCTGGGTATGATCTGGGGCCTTCTCCAAGAGCAGCCAATATTCTGACCCACTGAGGCATCTCTCCAGCCCCAATACATCTTAATTCAGCTTATCTAATGTATTTAGGACATGAAGTGCTAAATGTTACATTGACAAAATCTTTAGACATGTGTAAATGAGTCACACACATAAAATTACATGATGGAAATTTCTACATCCAGCAATACTCCCAATTTATCAGGTGACTGCATTTTAAATGAAAATGGTGTAGTAGTGCAACAAAGTAAGATATTTTAGCTACCATTTATTGGAAATGTTTGAAAATATGAACACATTTCATTTGATAAAGAGACAATACAGTTTTCAGAGAGCACAGCTCTCATGGAAGTTCAAAACACATACTGTCCTAGTTCAACTGTGACACTAGTAACATGAGGGCCTCCTTTCACTGGTTTAAAACATAACAGAAACAAAAAGTATTGCATGCTGTGGTTGTCACTAATATTTGTGAATCACATAAAAAGTAGAATTTAGTTTATACAAATGTGTACCAGTTGCTATGACAGAATGACTCTCTATAAGAATAGCAAGGGTAGAACTGTGGAGGCAAGCCACCCCCTAGCTTTACGTGTGTCTCTAACAGTTTACTTCTTGGAAACTGGATACCGTGATTTAGTTCATTGGCCTACTTTGTATCTGATTTGGAAGTGATTACAATATTTCCCATAATTTATATAAAAGTATCATCAAAATTCCATGACTTTTGCATTTAGTGGCATATTTCATGTAGTATATAATAAAATATCAAATCTTACTTTACAGTCAATTATTGCAAGTAGTACATAGATGCAAGGGTGATTATACATTTCATGACTTTGGAAAGATCTAGAAAGAAGAACTAACATTTGATTCTGTCCTCACAAGATGAACAGTGACTCTAGGCAGTAAGTGGCAAAACATGATAATTAAAGTTGAAACTTGGACATCATATGTGCCTTTCCTTCTACCTGCTGTAACATGCCCAGAAAATATGTTTGATCTTATCTGTAGTGAAATGTCAAAATGACAAAGGCAATTTTGCATATAATGAATATTAAATTTATTTTTATATAAGTAAAATCTAGCATTAAAACAAGTTTACATACCACTTCCAATCATACTGGCCTCAGCTAATGCCTATGTAAACCCACTGAGCTGCTCTGTTGTTTAGTCTAATTAAATATAGTCCAGCTGTGCCCCATTCCCACAAGAAATAGTGAAAATGAATTAACATAGCTGTGCTTGGCCATATAATCTATCCATTTACGTTTCATTTTATCAAAATATGATTTCTATGTTTTTTAGATGGAAAAGCTAAGCTGGATTTCCTTAAGTAGGACAGTTAATTGGTTTGAGCCTCCCTGGTCAGTATATTTATTTTCATTGCAAACATTTTCTTTAGGAGAATGAAATTTAAAGGAAAAATATGGCTCTTGAGAGAAGCTATAATTAAAGGCGTTTTCTACAAAAAAAAATAGAAATAAAAATAGAAGGTAGACAGCAGCTTCATATTCAAAACAGAATTGGTCTGGTTTTGTTTGGTGTTTTTCTGAAAACAGTTTTTTTATACATGTATCTTCAGAAATTTCTAGAAATTCTTTCAAAATATTGAGATTCCATGGAGCAGTTACATTGATTCATCTTTATAAGTTTTATTATTCTTTGTATCTGGAATAAAATGAAATACTGTTCCAGGTTTAGAACAATAAGTACAAATAGAAATATTCAACCTAAATAATTGTGAAGTCTGAGACTGTGACACATACTGCAAAAAGAAGGACAATCCAGTTGGTTTTAGGAGCATACAGGAGCCTACACAGGGGAAAAGGAAGCTTTTGCTTTTTTTCTTTTGTCTTCACAGTCACTGGTGAGTTTATCTTTTGGCAATGACATTTTTTCACTGATATTAGAACCAACATCTTCAGGTAACAACATAGACTAAAAAGCAGTAGGTCTCTAGGAATCTTCCAGGCCTTCAACACCAGATTGGGACTGCTGAGACACCCAGCCTTGTGGACTGAGCAACTACCAGATTCTCATCCTCTCAAATATGAGACGGCAGGTATAAGTCAATCTATAAATTCCCTTTCAAGATACACATTCTATCCATTCTGCTCCTTTAGAGAACCCTGACTAATACAGTCTTCATTGATAATTCAGAACCAGCTGTAGAAAAGAAACTGTTGTTGTACAGATCAGGCAAAGGGAAAGTCAAAATTAAATGCCAAACTCTGGAGCTGAGTCCATCTGGGGGGTAATCCAGAACTAGGTTGGAGCAGGAAGCATGGATTCAGGTATAGCTGAGCGAGCAATCAGATGAATGGGCAGATGGCAGTGGCATAGGCCATGGTAGTTGTGCCAGACCAAGCTGAACTGAGATCCCAGGGACAGTGGGAGTTCTTTGCCTATGGGTCCTTGACATACACATACCAGGTTTCAGGTGACAGGTTGGTGTAGGACCATGCCATAACAATATGAGGTGCTCAACACTTTGGGGAGTTCAGATGTTAACTCTTTCCCCACTCTGGCATGTATGATAAGTTCTTGGGTCTAATTTCTGTATATAATTTTAATAGGTCTATATGTACCCTCACAGTCTCAATTCATCCTAATTTGGAAGATGGCACCCTTCTACTCCCAAGAAATAAGTCACTTATGAGTTTGTGCTGTTTCTGTGATGCTGGAGAGATGGTAGAGTTTATTTGTCTGATCAGCATCAGAGTTGTCTTCCACCCTCAAAATGGATTAAAAGTTGCATGTAATGCACAAGACCCATGCAAACTCAAGTAAACAAAAACCTAGCTCAGAACTGTGGAAACAGGGAGCAGGCCCCAATCTTAGTTGAAGAATTAATGGTGGTTGATTAATGCTGGGTAAGAAAGAAGTGATCTTCTCAAACGGAGGGACTCTAGATAGGCTGACTCAACCTCAGTGGATGAACTTGCACTGAGCAACATCTGGGGATACTAACTTGACCTGATACGCCTTAACATAAACGACACAAAGTATGAATTCCTGTGGGTGGGAGGGTTATAGAAGGGTGCCAGTAGGGAAGAGAGTATAAAGAAAATTAAGAGGTTCTGTATAAAATACATAAAAATTCAATTTTAAAAAATTTTAGAAAGAAAAAAAGTTGCATGTAAAATGGAGTCTCTTACATCCTGGAAAACCACTGTTTTGCACAATATGAAGTAACAAAGCAGGACTTATTCTGATCAGGTCTCCTTCAACAGACTCCTTAGAGCAGGAATAAAGTCTGCAGTGAGAGGGAGCACTTGTTTGGTTTCATGGGTGGTTGTTCCTTTCTTCTTTCTTTCTTTCTGTTTGTTTGTTTGTTTGTTTGTTTTTGTTTGTTTTTGAAATAGGATCTCCTTGTAAGGGATGGAACTCACTATGTAGACCTGACATCACAGAGATCTGCCTGCTTCTGCCTCCCAAGTGCTGGGATTAAAATTGTGGCATGCTCTATCATCACCAAAAGTAATTGTCATTTTTAATATATGGAAACTAAAAGTAAAATTATATTTGGACAGGGGACTTCAAATACTAAATGTCTCGCTAATAATTAAATATTCATTGCATTTTTCATGAAGTAAATGAGTTATTTGACTAACAAGTTTAAACATGAAATAAACTGTTTTTCTTCTTCAGAGTTAGAAAAGCACAAAAAATGCATGTTTACACATTTTTTCTGAACCTGGGGAACTTCTGAGAATCATTTTTGGTTTTAGACAAGAAATGAGAGAGCTGGGTGGCACAGCCACCAGCTTCCTGGTGCCAGCCTCATTTCTGGGTAAGTCCCATGGTGCCCACCACACCCTAACTCCCCCAGAATCATTCACCCTCCCAAGTCCCCTACCCCATCTCTCCTTCTAGCCTGGATACTGGCCCATTCCTTGTCTTCGCACCCCAGGCCCCTGGATTGACCTCTTGGCCCAGAATCCCCACTGCTTCCTGAGCCTATACATCCATAAAAACCCAATTCCTCCCAGTAGTCCCCAGGAGACCTCGGGGCCTCTTTCCCCACCCAACCTCCCTTTGCATCCCTGGGTGACACATCCACTAGCTTCCTGGGACCAAAATCTTTCCTGGGCCCTACTCCCAGGCCAGTCCAGTCCGTAAATTTCTGAGGCCAGCATCTTTCTTGGAGGGATCCAGACCATAAGAGAAAGCCTGAGAGCATCTGATCCTCATCTGACTTGGGCCTCCGTGGGAACTCCTAAAGATGAAAAAAAATACATTGCTTTCAAACTAACTGTGGAAATGCACAGCTATACCAAGAATGTAAACAGAAGTAAAAATGACACAATTCAATACACATCTTTCATTAATAACTTTAAATATCAATGGACTGAATTCCCCAGTCAAAAGACAGACTATTTGAAAGGATTAAGAAACAAAACCCATCTTTTTGTTGTCTGCAAGAAAGCCATCTCACTTTCAAGGACAAGCACTATCTTAAGGTGAAAGAATGGAAAAAAATATACCAAGAAAATGGTACTAAAATAAAAGCAGGCATTGCAATTATAATATCTGACAAAATAGACTTTAAACTAAAACTAAGAAGAGATAAATAGGGCCACTTCATTCTAATCAAAGAAACAATAAACCAAGAAGATATTACAATCATGAACATATATTCACCAAACTCTCGTGCACCCAACTTCATAAAAACAATACTACAGGACTTTAAGGCCCAGATTAATCCCAACTCATTAATAGTAGCAGACTTTAGTACCCCATTGTCTCTATTAGATAGGTCAACAGGACAGAGAATTAACAGAGAGACATCTGAATTAAACAATACCATATGTATAATTGACCTGACAGACATCTACCAAACATTCCACCCAGGCACCAAAGAATATAATTTCTATTCAGTGCCCCATGGAACCTTCTCCAAAATCGACTACATACTGGGGTAAAAA
>NW_008332100.1:307386-310968 GCF_000622305.1 Nannospalax galili
GAACATTACAAGGGAATAGTTTAAAAACCTATAATGCTACTAAATTTGAAAACCTAAAAAAATGGACGGATATCTAAAGGCATGGGAACCACAAAAACTAAACCAAGACGAGATCAACAACTTAAACAGATCCATAACACATAAGGAAATTGAAACAGTAATAAAAAACCTCCTGACTAAAAAAATCCTAGGATCAGATGGAATTGGAGCAGAATTCTACCAGACATTTAAAGAAGCTCTACACTCAATACTACCTAAATGATTCAAAAGGATAGAAACAGAAGAACTTCCAAATTCCTCCTATGAAGCCAGCATCACTTTAATACCAAAGCCATGTAAAGACACAATCAAAAAAGAAATCTATAGACCCATATCCTTAATGAACATAAATGCAAAAATTCTCAACAAAATACTTACAAACCACATACAGAAAACATCAAAAACATCATCCACCATGATCAAGTTGGCTTTATTCCAGAGATGCAGAGACGGTTCAATACAAGTAAGTCAATAAACTCCATAAATCATATAAATGGATGCAAAGACAAGAACCACATGGTCATTTTAATAGATGCAGAGAAGGCCCTTGACAAAATTCAACATGCATTGATGTTCAAAGTCCTAAATGGAATTGGACAGGAGAGAACATACCTCAACATAATTAAAGCCATATACAACAAACCCACAGCCAACGTCATTCTAAATGGAGAAAAACTGGAAGCATTCCCATTGAAATCAGGAACCAGACAACGCTGTCCACTATCTCCACTCCTTTTTAACATAGTGCTTGAAACTCTTCCAAGAGCAATAAGACAAGAGAAGGAAGTTAAAGGAATATAAATGGAAAAGAAGAGATGAAATTATCCTTTTTTGCAGTTGATATGATATTATACCTGAGATGCCAAAAATTTCACCAGAAAACTCCTAGAAATAATTAACATGTTCAGTAAAGTAGGTTAAAAAATTAATCTACAAAAGTCTGTAGCCTTTCTATATACCAATAACAAGCAGTCAGGGAATGAGCACATAAAATAGCTGCAAAAAAAATAAAATATCTCGGAGTAAACCTGACAAAAGACATTAAAGAGCTCTACGATGAAAATTTTAAATCTTTAAAGAAATTGAGGAAGACATCAGAAGATGAAAGGACCTCCATCCTCCCAATTCAAAAAGACTTTAAAGTCTATTTTGTCAGATATTAGAATTGCTATGCCTGCTTTCTTTTTTTTTAGTGCCATTTGCTTGGTATATTTTTTTTTTCGATGTGTATTACTCCCAGGTGTCTTCATCTTAACAGGCTGCTACACACTATTTTTTCTGGAATTCGAAGCTGTGTTAAATGTTGTCCTATATGAGCTACCACAAGATAGCTGGGTAACTAAAATATCAGAGCATGTTTCCCGAAACATCCATTCAGACCAAAATTAGACCCATAGATCAATGGAACAAAATTGAAGACCCAGATATGAGTACATGAAATTTCAGTCACCTGGCATTTTACAAAGGGGGTCAAGAACATTCATTGGTGGAAAGACAGCATGTTCAGCAAATGGTACTGGAAAAACTGGATCTCCACCTATAGAAGAATGAAACTAAACCCCTATCTTTCACCTTATACAAAAGCCAACTCCAAATGAACCAAAGATTTCAATGTGAAGCCTGAAACTCTGAAATTGTTAGAAGAAAACATTGGCAATAACCTCCAAGATCTAGGTATAAGAAAGGATTCTCTAAACCGGACGTCAATTGCCCACGAAACAAGGTCAAGAATCAACAAATGGGACCTCATTAAACTAAAAAGCTTCTGTATATCAAAAATAGCAACCAAGTAACTGAAGAGAAAACCCACAGAATGGGAGAAAATCTTCACCAGCGACACATCTGACAGAGGTTTAACATCCAGAATATATAACAAACTCAAAAAACAAAAAAATCAAGAAAGGAAGTAACCCAATTAAAAGATGGAATAAGGAACTGAACAGAGAGTTCTCAACAGAAGAAATAAAGATGGCCAAGAAGCATCTTAGAAGGTGTTCAACGCCACTAGTAATTAGGAAAATGCAAATTAAAACCACTTTAAGATTTCTTCTTACCCCAGTCAGACTGGCTAAGATCAAGAGAACAAATGATATCAAATGTTGGAGAGGATGTTGGAAAGGGGAACACTCAGCCACTGCTGGTGGGACTGGAAACTTGTTCAACCCCTATGGAAAGCAGTGTGAAGAACTCTTCAAAAACTACAATGAACCTACCATTTGATCCAGTTATACCACTCCTTGGCATATACCCAAAGAACTCATCCTATTGCAGAGACACATGTACATTCATGTTTATTGCTGCTTTTTTTCACAATAGCTAAGAGATGGAAGCAACCTAAGTGTCCCTCAATTGATGAGTGGATAATGAAAATGTGGTTCATTTATATGATGGAGTTTTACTCAGCAGTAAAGAAAAGTGAAATAATGAAATTTGCAGGTAAATGGATGGAACTAGAAACTGGTATACTAATGGAGACTCAGAAAAAGAAAATCACGTATATTCTCCCTCATACGTGGATCCTAGTACCAAATCCTGATAAGTGAGTGTGTGTCCAGACATAACACAGGAACCAGGATAATGAAAAGGAACCAGGGAGATAAAGGAAAAGAAAGAGCCTGAAAGAGAAGAACAGTAGGAAACAGGCGTTACTAAGGGAGATATGGATAAAAATGTGGTTATTTTAAGGGGAGGGAAGAGGGAGGGTTATAGATGGAACACTGGGGATAAAGGGACAGAAGGAGCTCAAGAGAGGTAGGACCATAGGAGAAGGGTATTAGTAAGGGAAAAATGGGAAATGGGGTATTTTAAACTGGAAAAACAATCTGGAAGGGTTAATTTTAAAAAAAAAACAGAGGGAACTATATTAATCAAACAGCATACTTTCAAATAATAGATACAACTAATTCTAGGAATATAATATATATCTATGCAAGTTTTTTCTGAGAACATTTGGTCTTTTTCCAAGCTTTATCTACATGGCACAAGATAATTAAAAATACCAGACTGGTGGAACTAACCCTTTGGATGTCTAACAGCCATACTTTGAGGCCTATACTAATTTGGTCAGAGGGACATAAAGGACAGTTTTTGCTCCTTGCCTTCCTATGTCAACTAAGTTCCAGGGGACTATGAACATCTCTCAAAATGTCCTGTAACTGTCGTGAGTCACCTGTCCTCTTGATCAAGGAGGCCATGGAGACTCCATCACATGGACTTGAATCAGTGTCCAGTCTACAAAGAAGAGGGTCAACACAGAGGAAACAGCTCCTCCATGCTTCCAAGCAAAGCCAGTGACAGTTGAGCAGGACTTTGACTTATCTTCACATAGATGGAGCTGGTAAGAGAAAGGAGAAAGGAGACAGGGCCAAGTACATGTGACCCCTGAGAAACAGATCATCCAAAGACCTTAAGTGTGTATTTCAATGTTATTTAACATACCAAAATATAAACAAAACATTGATTATGTAATTCTGACTGTATTCCTTTTTGTTGAAAAATGATAAAAAATTATCATTGCCTACTAATTTATTATTCATTGACAAT
>NW_008332100.1:312599-313600 GCF_000622305.1 Nannospalax galili
AAGTAACACTATAGTGCTTATATGAATGAATTAAATCTCTGAGTGCATGCTTAATATAATTTTTTTCTAGTTAATTTCTTAAAATTATTTCCTCAGAATAAAGCTACTAGATTAAAGGGTATGACTTTTTTTTTTTTTAAATATGTATGTGTGTGTTGCCTGCATGTAGGTAAGTGAACTCTTTTCGTGCAATGCCCGTGGAGGACAGAAGAGGCTGTCAGATACCCTGGAGCTGGAGTTATGGACAGTTGTTAGCTGCCATGTGCGTGCTTGGATTTGAAACCCCGTCTTCTGCAAGAATAGCCAGTGTGCTTAACTGCTGAGCCATCTCTCTAGCCCTGAGTATAGTTTTTATAAAGACTTGAGATGCATAATGCAAAAACAATTGCTATTTTTGAAACTTTATACAAGTAATTCCTGGGAGTCTACTCCACTGGTGTTTTGAAGTTCTTTTCAGTTTGGCATTTACTGTGGACAGTGGGCAGGTGTGAACCAGTGAGTTGACTTGGAGAGCTGGGAGGGATGGAGCAGAACCTATGGGTGCCTTGTGCTGGGCTGCTCTTTTTGGTAGGATCTTGACCAGTGCAGGACCAGCTCTACAGTCAGAAGCAAATACACTAGGGAAATATTTTGGATACAAAATACACAGACCTTAATCAAAGAAACCTGGGATTTGGAACCATGGTTTCAAAAAATGTCAAGTTAAATGACTTTGGATGCTTCTAGAAACAGTGTCACAGGCCAGTAGCCTGAACAAGCAACTTTGTTCTGTACCTACTGGTGTTATAAATACAAAAGCAAGTTTGAAAATATTTTCTGCATTGCAAAATTATTGCAAATAATTTAAGAATTAAGATGATAAACAAACATGAACATGAGGAAACTCAACTTGTTTCCTTTAGAATATTTACACATTTAAAGACAGCAGTTTTTTGTCTTTTGTGAATAATAAAACAGCTAAGTAGCCAATGTTCCTCTGGAAACATTTATTTCCTACCCTT
>NW_008332100.1:321693-324989 GCF_000622305.1 Nannospalax galili
ACAGAACGTTTTCAAAAGAAGAAGTAAAGATGGCTATGAAACATCTCAAAAGATGTTCAACATCACTAATAATCAGGGAAATGCAAATTAAAACCACTTTAAGATTTCTTCTTACCCCAGTCAGACTGGCTAAGATCAAGAGAACAAATGATATCAAATGTTGGAGAGGATGTTGGAAAGGGGAACACTCAGCCACTGCTGGTGGGACTGGAAACTTGTTCAACCCCTATGGAAAGCAGTATGGAGAACTCTTCAAAAACTACAATGAACCTACCATTTGACCCAGTTATACCACTCCTTGGCATATACCCAAAGAACTCATCCTATTGCAGAGACAGATGTACATCCATGTTTATTGCTGCTTTTTTCACAATAGCTAAGAGATGGAAGCAACCTAAGTGTCCCTCAATTGATGAGTGGATAATGAAAATGTGGTTCATTTATATGATGGAGTTTTACTCAGCAGTAAAGAAGAGTGAAATAATGAAATTTGCAGGTAAATGGATGGAACTAGAAACTGGTATACTAAGTGAAGTAACGGAGACTCAGAAAAAGAAAATGACGTATATTCTCCCTCATACGTGGATCCTAGTATCAAATCCTGATAAGTGAGTATGTGTCCAGACATAACACAGGAACCAGGATAATGAAAAGGAACCAGGGAGGTAAAGGAAAAAAAAGAACCTGAAAGAGAAGAACAATAGGAAACAGGCATTACTAAGGGAGATATGGATAAAAATGTGGTTATTTTAAGGGGAGAGGAGAGGGAGGGTTATAGATGGAACACTGGGGATAAAGGGAAAGAAGGAGCTCAAGAGAGGTAGGACCGTAGGAGAAGGGTATTAGTAAGTGAGAAATGGGAAAATGGGAGTATTTTAAACTGGAAAAACAAGCTGGAAGGGTTAATTTAAAAAAAAAAACAGAGGGAACCATATTAATCAAACAGCATACTTTCAAATAATACATACAACTAGTTCTAGGAATATAATATATATCTATGCAAGTTTTTTCTGAGAACATTTGGTCTTTTTCCAAGCTTTATCTACATGGAACAAGATAATTAAAAATACCAGACTGGTCGAACTAACCCTTTGGATGTCTAACAGCCATACTTTGAGGCCTATACTAATTTGGACAGAGGGACATAAAGGACAGTTTTTGCTCCTTGCCCTCCTATGTCAACTAAGTTCCAGGGGACTATGAGCATCTCTCAAAATGTCCTGTAACTGTGGTGAGTCACCTGTCCTCTTGATCAAGGAGGACATGGAGACTCCATCACATGGACTTGAACCAGTGTCCAGTCTACAAAGAAGCAGGTCAACACAGAGGAAACAGTTCCTCCATGCTTCCAAGCAAAGCCAGTGACAGTTGAGCAGGACTTTGACTTATCTTCACATAGATGGAGCTGGTAAGAGAAAGGAGACAGGGGCTCCTTCCAAGCCCATGTGACCCCTGAGGAACAGATCCTCAAACAGCCTTAAGAATAAAAACAAATTGGTTTATCTGGGCCAACTCTATGGTCTTAAACACCCAAAAAGATAGTATAATCAAAGATTAAATGGGCCAGTATAATTCTTTGAGAGTTTATGTGTATAGTTAAAGGCTACATAACAAGAAACAATGCCAGACAGGAGATAACTTCGAGTTGTTGGCCAGGGTGGCTCAAGAGACTCCCAGACAGTAACCCAGCATAGAACAGGGAAAATGAACATAAGAACTCAATCTTATCTTGTCTAAAGGAATATTGGCAACTGATAGCTGCTGATCATCTTAAAACAAGGAACTCTAGATAGGCTGACTCGATTCAGTGGATGAACAGCACTGGAGAACATCTGGGGGCACTGACAACACAGTGGACAGAAACAGGGATGACAGAGTATATGGGCACCAGTGTCGGGGGAGGCTATGGGAGGGTGCCATTTGAGACGTGGGTACATAGATGAATAACATTGTTTGGGATATTCTGTATGAAATACACATGAAAAAAATCAACAAATTAAAAAATGAGTTATATTTGAGGAAGAAGCATAAAAATTTGCTTCATGCAAATTTAGTAGAGGCGAAAAACATTACCATTGAAATCTACCTGATGACTTTATATCCATGCTCAGGTGCCAAGGATCTCAGAAAATAACCAAATGTGACTAGTAATAATCAAATACATAGAGATTAGAGATGCATGTACAAACATCTAAGTGTTGGTAGCATTAAAAAATGAGTTTTTTTGTATAAAACAGTATATTTTAAAATGAATCAGTGATCTTTTTTAGAGGTTAAAACCTTATTCAATTTTATGTCTTATAGGGTTTGTACTGAGTTCAATATTGTATAACTGTATTAATTCAACTGTGAACCTAAAAATATTTACAGCCACTTTTGAAAGAGATGTATCTTTGCTCTGGAAATTGTTATTGAATATGTTAAAGCTACTAACAATTAGATAAATGCTTCTTCTAATCATGTGGTTATTAAATGAATAATTTAAAAAAGAAATTAGAAGCTGGGCCTGGTGGTGCACGCCTTTAATCCCATCACTCGTGAGGCAGAGGCAGATGGATCTCTGTGAGTTCAAGGCCAGCCTGGTCTATATAGTGAGTTCCAGGACAGCTGGGGATGCAGGGAGA
Organism: Nannospalax galili; assembly: GCF_000622305.1. Taxonomy (NCBI): domain Eukaryota; kingdom Metazoa; phylum Chordata; class Mammalia; order Rodentia; family Spalacidae; genus Nannospalax; species Nannospalax galili. The sequence continues at coordinate 324,318 of NW_008332100.1, forward strand.
CCCTGTCTCAAAAAGACCAGAGGGGAAAAAAAAGAAATTAGAGTGAGAAAGTAGGATTTTTTTCTTTGTTTTCTTATGGCAGAGGATTTTAAATTTTGGCATATTTAGAATTGCCTCGTATTTTGGATTGAGAAGGACTAGGAACACTAATTTCTCTTAATTCATTCTCTTATTTGATAATCATTCTGGCATAGTAAAAGACAAGGAGAACCGAATGACAGAGCCACTTGCATAGCCATTCCCTTTACAGGGCTGATTCCTAGATACCCCATAGCCACTTGAGTATTGGTGTGGTTATATCATCTGATATGGAAGGTATTCAGCCTGACTCTGTGATCTGCTAACAGCCATACAGCATCAGTGGACAGTGAGATCTAGTGTCATTATAACTGTCATCATTCCAGTGTGCACTGACCAAGATAGGTAGAAAAATGAAAGATTCACCTAAGGAAGAAGTGAAGAGAAAATGGTTAGCCACTTGAGTATTGGTGTGGTTATATCATCTGATATGGAAGGTATTCAGCCTGACTCTGTGATCTGCTAACAGCCATACAGCATCAGTGGACAGTGAGATCTAGTGTCATTATAACTGTCATCATTCCAGTGTGCACTGACCAAGATAGGTAGAAAAATGAAAGATTCACCTAAGGAAGAAGTGAAGAGAAAATGGTA
>NW_008332100.1:325287-330573 GCF_000622305.1 Nannospalax galili
ATTAAAGGGTATGATTTTTTTAAAAATATGTATGTGTGTGTTGCCTGCATGTAGGTAAGTGAACTCTTTTCGTGCAATGCCCGTGGAGGACAGAAGAGGCTGTCAGATACCCTGGAGCTGGAGTTATGGACAGTTGTTAGCTGCCATGTGCGTGCTTGGATTTGAAACCCCGTCTTCTGCAAGAATAGCCAGTGTGCTTAACTGCTGAGCCATCTCTCTAGCCCTGAGTATAGTTTTTATAAAGACTTGAGATGCATAATGCAAAAACAATTGCTATTTTTGAAACTTTATACAAGTAATGCCTGGGAGTCTACTCCACTGGTGTTTTGAAGTTCTTTTCAGTTTGGCATTTACTGTGGACAGTGGGCAGGTGTGAACCAGTGAGTTGACTTGGAGAGCTGGGAGGGATGGAGCAGAACCTATGGGTGCCTTGTGCTGGGCTGCTCTTTTTGGTAGGATCTTGACCAGTGCAGGACCAGCTCTACAGTCAGAAGCAAATACACTAGGGAAATATTTTGGATACAAAATACACAGACCTTAATCAAAGAAACCTGGGATTTGGAACCATGGTTTCAAAAAATGTCAAGTTAAATGACTTTGAATGCTTTTAGAAACAGTGTCACAGGCCAGTAGCCTGAACAAACAACTTTGTTCTGTACCTGCTGGTGTCATAAATACAAAAGCAAGTTTGAAAATATTTTCTGCATTGTAAAATTATTGCAAATAATTTAAGAATTAAGATGATAAACAAACATGAACATGAGGAAACTCAACTTGTTTCCTTTAGAATATTTACACATTTAAAGACAGCAGTTTTTTGTCTTTTGTGAATAATAAAACAGCTAAGTAGCCAATGTTCCTCTGGAAACATTTATTTCCTACCCTTGAGATGACAGGATAGAACCTAGGGCACTGAGAATGACGGACACACACTCTACCATTGAGCTTTACATTATGCCCTTGTTCTGTATGTTTGTTTTGTTTTTCCTTTTTTGTGAATTGGTGTTTTAATGGAGTCTTAGCTATCCTTTAATTACAGTTCTCCTGCTTCACTGTCCCTGGTGCAGGGATTACTGCTCTGTGAATGATACCAGGCACTTGTCATTTTTAACTTAAAAAATTGAGATGTATAGACATCCAAATGTCAGTGGCAGGCAAGGTCTTGCGGATGCATGCTGAGTTTGTAACAGGTGAGCTATACGTAAAAGGGCTTAATGACTTTTAAAAATTAATTTATTACATCCAATTATTTATTCTCTGAGGTGGGTGGGGTAGGTGAGTGTGTTCATGTCACATTGCACATGTAGATTTCAGAAGATAAACAACCTGTAGGAGTCTGTTCTCTCCTTCTATGATTTGAATGGAGATATCATATCACTTTCATGATGAGGGAGTGCCGAAATATTTGTGACTACCTGCTACTTTCAAATTTTCAAATGTTACCTTTCTAAAGCTTTTTCCAGTCCTTACTGATTGATCTTGTCCTTCCTTTCTTTCTATTTTAATCACATTTTATATAATGTTATACTCAAAATTCTTTGTGTAGACTGTCTTTACCAGCTGACAAATGAAGACAAAATCTTTACTGAATTTTTTGTATATAAAACATAATGGTAATTCATAAAATATCGATTCATGAAATTGTTCCACAAATAAAACTAGCAGAAGATAGTTCAAAATAAAAGGAGAAAGAGAAAAGTTGAATACATATCAAGTGGTTAAAGAACATTCATTAAAATAAGCAAACACAAGACAAGCATTTTGGGGAAAAGATATATGAAAAGTGCCACAGGAAAACATTAGGACATAAATAAGAGTTTTAGATCTTACAGAGTGACCGAGCATCACCCATGCCCATCAGCCCTGGAAACAGCTGAATCTTCACAATGGTCTCCCTAGAGCACAAAAGAGGCTTCAGTATGGAACTAACACCCTGATGACAAAGAACAGGCTGCAAGAATCCTAGCTGGAGGGCCAGGTTGATAACCAACCAAAGACTCAGAAGAGGTGACTGACAGATTTCATAAAGAAATCAAGGGTAAAAAGAAATAAATATGAGAAAAATAACCTGAGAAAAAGCAAGATTTTATCCTCTAATATAGCCAGGGAGTACCTATGTAAAACATGGAAATATAAAGCTTTTTAGAATTTATTGTTTAGATGATTAAACAAAAGCAGTTGGAAAATATAATTCAAAGGAAGTAGTAAAGAGATAAAAATGTGACAAAATGGAAGAGAACAGATAACACAAGAATATGTAAAGCAATATTATAATAAACCTAAAAGCAAAATTGTGAAGTCATTGTGCACAAATAAATACATTGTATTGGGTTTGAAGGTGCTGCTCTTATTCAACCGAATTGAGTTTGGAGGCATCCCTTTAATCAAGACTAAGTGTCAAAAGTTTTTGTCAGGCAATGTGAAAAGATCTTAGTCTACGATTACACACATCCCAGGAAACACACAAACACACACACACACACACACACACACACACACTTTCACATACAAGCTCACACACATATTCACAACACACTTTTTCAAATATTTGAAAATACAAATTCAATTCAAAGTCAAAGGGGCCATAATATTGAAGAACATTGCATAGAACTATCAGAGGTATGTAAGAAATTTCAATTTTTATCTGTGAAAAGAAGAAATAGAAATGACTGAACTTACTTTAAGAAGATCCTCACAACATATGATGATTATCTAAGATCATTAACAGTATTTTAACTAAAAAATTTTCTGGGAAAAATTTTAATAAGGCAAAGTTACACATGTTCATGCACTGTTAAGTAATACATCACCAAATATAAAGACTACTTTTTATTAACATTCAAGTTCCTGAAGGGCTAGGGTTACTTCTGATTAACTGCTGAACTACCCGCCTCCTGTGGAGCAGAAGGTACATCAAGATGGCAAGTTTATGATGTAGAATGAAACTATGATTTCTGTGTTGGGTGACGTCAACCAGGCTTGGGAAGAAATGAGCTCATGCATATGCATTTGAAGTCCTAGATAGTGAGAGTAGAATGACAGCTATCAGAGGCTGGGGAGAGTGGGTAGAGGGGGAGATGATGAGGTTGTGAATCAGTGCTGATGGTAGGATGAGGCTGCTCCATAGCCGAAGGACACTCTTGAGGTCATACTGATGGATTGCTTTCCCAAGCAAAACAGAAAGGGGGAAAATCAGTAGTTAGAATATTACTCTTAGAGATAATTTTTCACTTTGGAGTATGTATGAGCCTACAGAGTGATAATGGTCCAGTCTTTAGAGCTAAGTCACTCAAGGTTTATCAAGGTCTAAGGGAATATAATACCACCTCCAATGTGCCTGGCAGCCTCAGTCCTCAGGGAAAGTAGAAAAAGCCAGTGAACTCCTAAAGAGATGCCTAAAGAAACTAATTCAGGAAATTCACCCTTCATGGGTCAAACTTCTTCCCCTACCCCTGCTCAGATGTAAGAACACCCCCAATTAACAGTCTCACTCCATTTGAGGTTCTATATGGTAGACACTTCTTCCCCTAAGATTTGATACTAGACTCAAAGACTACCCATGTAGTGTCACAAATTATTCAAGTTAGCCACATTTCAAAAAGAGGAGCAGATAGGACCTCCCCTTCTGTCCAGATCTAGTACTTATTAAGAACCCAGAACCCACCAAGAGTATTTCACAACTCCTGTGGGAGGGTCGATATCCTGTGTTATACTGTCCACTCCTGGACCTTTCTGGAACCACCTGAAGAGATTAAAGAGCCCCAGGCCATCATTGAGATCCATTTCAGCTGTGAATCTTGGAGGCCCTGAGAGTAATCTCAGGAGACAATACCCCCAAACACAGATATTCTTTTTTGGTTTTAATTGCTGCCACAAAACAGTCTAACCAATACCAATTTGAGAAGAAAAGGGTTTTTGGTTTGTTGTTGTTGTTGTTGTTGTTGTTGTTGTTTATCTCACATCTCCCAGGTAACAGTTCATCACTGAGGGAACCCAAGGTAGAATTTAAGGCAGGAACCAGAAGGCAGGAGCTGGAGCACTGATATGCTCCTTAAACTCATGACAGTTCGAGGCAGTGTTTCAGTTTCTTCCTAGCACCGTGATAAAGACACTGACCAAAACCAACTTGGGTGCAAATGTCAATTGGTTTGGGTTTAAATCTGTTTTCTTTTTTATAACTGGGAAAATAGACCATTTTTATTGGAATGTGGTAGAAATGTACACATTAAAATTTTATTTTAATTATATTATACCTAAAGTTCATGTACAGAAGTTCTGTATTATTAAAAAAGTTTCCATGTTTCCATGTTGGTAAGCAAAGACATCAATGGACAAACAGCCACCGAGTTGGGATAAACTTTGGGGGCTGTTGATCTCTGGGTTATATTGCATATATCATCAACACAGCTATTTAAGCCTCATCAACTTCAAATACAAAGGATGATAAGATTGCTTTTTTCTCTTTACTCTCCTATATGGGGTAATTTGACTTGATTTTATGCTGCTTTTTGCCAAAGTCTGATGAACTGCATTGTCTGATTTGGTTTTATGCTCTGTACATCTCTAAATTAACATTGAATGAAGCTATAGTTTTGCAAGGAACGCACTTGCTACTGTCTGTGCTGAACAGACCACTACAGTAAACGTGTGCAGCCTTTGTTTTTAATTGCTTAATTCCCCACCAGCCATAATATGCATGTAGAGGAATTTCACATGCTCTTCCTGATAAATGCTTCCCAGAGCATTCACCAAGCCTCCTCTTCTTACTTTTCTTTCCTCAAGAATCAGCTTATAACCTAATAGACCAATTAAATATTTAAATTTTTATGATCATTTATTGTACTTATTACAAAACATGGTATATTAGCAATCTGTTTCCAATTGAAAAAATTAAATAAAACAGTTTAACAAAGTACAAGATATTACCCATGTTTGCACTTTAAGTGGATGAATCATTTCATCAAAGGTGTAAAGAAACATTGCTCTTATTTCTTTTTGACAGAGAGCTGAACTGTGGAAATTGTTCCTCAGTTAGGATTAACAAGTCAAAGCATTAAAACACATTTTTTTAAAACAAATACAGAATAAAATAACAGAAGCAGATTTTTTTCTTCAAAAGTTTTTCTTTGTAAAAAACACATTTTGTAGCCAGGTGTGGTGGCACATGCCTTTAATACCAGCATTCAGGAGGCAGAGGCAGGCAGATCTCTGTCAGTTCAAGGCCAGCCTGGTCTACATAGTGAGTTCCAGGCCAGCTGGGGCTACAGGGAGACCCTGTCTCAAAAA
>NW_008332100.1:330925-332310 GCF_000622305.1 Nannospalax galili
GTGAGTGATTGGTCCTCTGCAAGAGCAGTCAGTGCTCTTAACTGCTGAGCCATCCCTCCAGGTGTTAGAAAGTTTTTTTCTAAAGCCCTGTTTTAAAACTGTAGGAGAGAGTAATTTGAGTAACAAAGCAGCAGCCTGAGCATCAAAGCTTTACAGTATAAAGAAGGATCCTCTATTCCTGACCATCATCAATGATTGCAATAGCTGCTTAAAATACTGAGCTGCAGTTTAGTATGCTTGAAACATTAGCCTTATAGAGAACTACATTGCCTACATAGGATGCTGTGGAAGCTAATCTTCGAAGTCCGTTTGACAAGGCCAGGAAGAGGGAAACTCAGTTGAGGAATTCCTCCTTCCTATTGACCTGTGGGCACATCTCATGGGGCATTTTCTCAATTGCTAATTGATATAGGAGGGCCCAGTCCAGTGTGCATGGTGCAACCCCTGAGCAGATGGGAGCTGGCTGTATACAAAAGGAGGCTGAGCCAGCCAGGGGGAGCAAGCCTGTGAGTAATGTCCTGCCATGCTTTCTGTATCAAACTCCTGATTTGAATTCCTGTCTTGACTGCTTTGGTGATGAACTATAACCTATAAGCTAAAATAAACCCTCTCCAAGTTCATTTTGATCAATGATTAATCATAGTAACAAAGAAAACTGGACTAAAAGTAAAAAGTAAGGGCAGAGCAAGGCATGACTTTGAAAAATTGAGTTTTCCATTTAAATCCAGGGATAAGACAAGATCTGCTCAAGGATGATTGGATTATAAAAGAGAACAAGATCATCAAGATAAATAAAGTGTCTTTTACTAAAGAGTCTAATAGACTAGAGAATAGGCTGCTAATGTATCATTTATATCAAACATAGAAAGAAAATGAGCAGATTAAAAGGATATTGAAATACTCAGAAAAAATTGTAGTGAATCTTTGGGAAGTTGTTCATTTTAGATAGGAGTTAATCTCTGTGTGTGTGTGTGTGTGTGTGTATGTGTGTAATACTACATAGTTTACAACTAAATCCATTCAATTAGGTATAAATACTCATAGGACCAGTTATTTCAATAGCTTAATAAATCAATTAATATAATACTATCAACTTGAGTCTTGCTGAACATAAACATATTTTTACCCAGGAGTACATGGCCTAAATACTATATTTACATTTTGGAAATATGTAAACTTGAACCTTGAGTTATGTGAATGAAGGGTATAAATCTGGTGGGTTTGAAGAAAAATTCTATCAACATATGCAAATAAAATATTTCCTTGTCTTTTTTGTTAAACTATTTAGCATATCTATAGACTTTAATAAGTATTTGTGATATGTATGCTCATGTGTTACTGACTTTGTCTCTTCAGGAAAAGTACTGTTGAGAAAACATCATGAA
>NW_008332100.1:332654-334530 GCF_000622305.1 Nannospalax galili
ATTAAAGGCATGCGCCACCACGCCTGGCTTGTTATCTTTATTTTTAAAGGCAAAATTTTAGTCAGAGTTTGAATATTTATGTGTCATAATCGTTTAGATAAGATATTCTTAGTTGTGCAAGGCAGCACATGTGTTTGGTCCCAGCACTGGGGAAGTAGAGGTGGATCTCTGTGGAATCAAGGCCAGCCTGGTCCACATAACAAGTTCCAGGACAGCTGGGTTACAAAGAGACGCTGTCTCAAAAGACAAAACGGATAAAGAAACAAAAAAAATTGAAATAAAAAACCAAAACCAAACAACAACAAAATAATACCCATAAAACAGATAAATTCTTTGCATGGAGTTAGTTTTCATCCAGAGAGGTATTTGGCAGCATCTGAGATGATTTCTTCTGTGGGTTGGAGGAGAAACTGGTGTGTTAAAAGACATGAAACCTAAGAACATTCTACACCACACAGATGTATCATGAGTTCTCATGCTCACACTGGAAAAGCTCTCATTTAGATAGACCTTCACAGCTTGCATTTGTTCACCAAAACTTCCTACAGCCCAAGAACACAGCTTTATTGACATGTCCTAATCATTGTATCAATTATTTAAACAGTGTATTTGTGTCAAAGTGTACTTCCTTATATGCATCCAGCTGTCTTAGCTTATATGCTAAACATTGATGTCATATTATGAGACTTTGGAAGGCGATGGCAATGGACGAGCTTGATTTGCCTGAGTCATTTTCAATTGTTCTGAACTCTAGTGTTTCAGTTTTATGTCCAGCTTTACACAGCTTCAGTGAAGTTCCACTCTATCTAAAGAATCCCAATGAACTCCTAAATGATCACGTGGACTATGATGTCCTCCACTGGTTTGAGTGAAAAGCTTAAATTTTTTTTAATTAATAATTTATTGAGAAATCCATAAATGCATATAAAGTGTTTTGATCAAATCCATGCCCACTCCCCCCCCAACTCTTCCCATATCTCCCCCTCACAATTTTTTGATAACTTCATGAACTCTTTCTTCTTTGATTTTTTTTTAAATGGGGCTTTTGGCTACTCTAACATTCCCCCCCTCTGAAGAAGTAACCCTAAAATCTTTTAAGGATTACATAAACACTCTCAAATATTTTTAACATTTTTGGCCTGTGGAACAGAGTATGTTGCTAAGAGGCCGAAGGACATTGTGAGTATTAGCCAAGAAACTGGCTACTTTTCTTTGGGGTCTTTTTACCCTAACTGCCTAGCCAATTCCTACCTCCTATTCCTATCATACCATCCTTTGAAGAGGTTACCCAAGTTGCCAATAGGGAATCGGGCACAGATCACTCTGGCTTCTTCCATGCTGAACAGGGACGCGGGGTGAGGCAATTGGAGGACCCCTTCAGTGGGTCTATCTAAAAGACTCCCAAATCACATAACTCTTATCTCTAGGGGGAAAATAAAGTCCTAGAATCATGAATAGATGTGAAGGAGAAGTAAACACAAGAGTAATCAGCATCACAAGATCCAGACAGGGAACTAGAAAAGAGTCAGAACGTGGCAATTTTCAAATGTTCTTGAGAGTCCATTGGAATTTCTTGACAAGAGCTTCCAAAAGCATCCCTCCATTGGATTCCTCCTCACTTTTCTTTTGTCTTCCAAGGCTGGACTCTAGAGTGATTGATTCAGGATTTGATTTCAGGTATTTTGATAGCTGTTGGAGTGGTTAGAATCAGTGTCAGTTCCCTCTCAGAGGCTTCTAGATAGGGGGAGAAAACAAATTCATCCATGATTTTAGAACAATAGCCGGTTGTCTCCCTTAGATACAGGTGGGCATTACAGTATTGAAGACCAAGATTTGAAGTCTTACATCTGAGCAGCACTTTCTGGTTAGGAACAAA
>NW_008332100.1:335943-339985 GCF_000622305.1 Nannospalax galili
TATATGTCGTTTGTTTTTACTGAGTCTGTGTTACTTCACATAGCATAACAGTTTCTAGATCCATCCATTTACCTGCAAATTTCATTATTTCATCTTTCTTTATTGCTAAGTAGAACTACATTGTGTAAATATACCACATTTTTGTTAACCACTCATAGGTTGAGGGGCACGTAGGTTTCTTCCACCTCCCAGCTATTATGAAAAGAGCAGCAACAAACGTGGTTGTACAAGTGTCTCTAAAATAGGATGAGTCCTTTGGGTATATGCCAAGGAGTAGTATAACCAGATCATATGATAGGTTCATTTTTAATTTTCTTAGTGTTCTCCACACTGTTTTCCACAGAGGTTGCATGAGTTTTCAGTCCCACCATCAGTGAATGAGCATTCCCCTTTTTCCACATCCTTGCCAGCATTTGATATCATTTGTTCTCTTGATCCTAGCCAGTCTGATTGGGGTAAGATGATACCTTAGAGTGGTTTTAACTTGCATTTCCCTAATTACTAATGATATTGAACAATTTTTGAGATATTTCTTAGCCATCTTCATTTTTTCATTTGAGAACTCTGTATTTAGATCTTTAGCCCATAATTGGTTCATTTGGTTTCTCAATTCTTTTTTTTGAGTTCTTTATATATTCTGGATGGTAAACCTCTGTCAGATGTGTCACTGGTTAAGATTTTCCCACTTTATGGGTTTTCTCTTCACTTTTTTGATTGTTTCTTTTGCTGTACAGAAGCTTTTTAGTTTAATGAGGTCCCACTTATTGATTGCTGACCTTAATTCCTGAGCAACTGCTGTTCGATTTAGAAAATCCTTTCCTACACCTATATCTTATAAGTTACTGCCAATATTTTCTTCTAATAGTTTCAGGGTTTCCAGTTTCACATTGAGGTCTTTGATCCATTTGGAGTTGATGTTTGTGCAAGGTGAAAGATAAGGATCTAGTTTCATTCTTCTACAGTTGGAGATCCAGTTCTGCCAGCACCATTTGTTGAAGATGCTGTCTTTCCTCCATTGTGTGTTCTTGGCACCTTTGTCAAATATCAGGTGGCTGAAATTGCGTGCTCTGTAGTATACTTTGAGATCTGGTATAGTAATCCCCCCAGCATTGCTCTTTGTGCTCCAGGTTGCTTTGGCCATCCAGGGTCTTTTGTGCTGCCATATGAATTTAAGGGTAGATTTTCTAATTCTTTGAAGTATGTAATGGGAATTTTGATTAGGATTGCATTGAATCTATATATTGCTTTTGATAGGATGGTGATTTTCATAATATTAATTCTTCCAATCCATGAGCATGGGAAGTCCTTCCATCTCCTGGTGTCTTCCTCAATCTCTTTCTTTAATGGTTTAAACTTTTCATTGTAGAGACATTTGGTGTCTTTGGTCAGATTTATTCCAAGATATTTTAATTTTTTTGCAGCAATTGTGAATGGGAATATTTCCCTCTATTGTTTCTCCAATTGCTTGTTATTGGTATATAGAAAGGCTACTTGTTTTTGTAGCTTGATTTTATAATGTGCCACTATTCTTAAAATGTTGATCAGTTCTAGGAGTTTTTTGGTGGAACTTTTGGGATCTCTTAGGTATAGTATCATCTGCAAAAAAGTGATAGTTTGACCTCTTTTCCAATTAGTACTCTTTAATTCCTTCTGTCTTATTGCTCTATCAAGAGTTTCAAGAGCTATGTTGAAAAGGAGTGGAGATAGTGGACATCCTTGTCTGGTTCCTGATTTTAATGGGAATGCTTCCAGGTTCTCTCCATTCAGAATGATGTTGGCGGTGGGTTTGTTGTATATAGCTTTAATTATGTTGAGGTATGTTCCATCTAGTCCAATTCCCTCTAGGACTTTGAACATAAATGCATGCTGAATTCTATCAAAAGCCTTTTCTACATCTATTAAGTGGCCAAGGGGGTTTTTGCCTTTGAGTCCATTTATGTGATTAATAACTTTTATTGACTTGCATATATTGAAACATCTCTTTATCTCTGGACTAAAGCCTACTTGGTCATGGTGAATGATCCTTTTGATGTTGTCTGTATGTAGTTTGCAAGTATTTTGTTGAGAATTTTTGCATCTATGTTCATTAAGGATATGGGTCTATAGTTTTCTTTGGGTATTAGAATAATACTGGCTTCATAGAAGGAATTTGGGAGTTCTCCTTCTGATTCTATTGTTTTGAATAATTTAAATAATATTGGTTGGAGGTCTTCTTTAAATGTCTGTAGAATTCTGTTGAAAATCCATCTGGGCCTGGGCTTTTTTTAGTCAGGAGGCTTTGCATTACTGTTTTGATATCCTTATATGTTATGGGTATGTTTAAACTGTTAATCTCTTTTGGTTTAACTTTGGTGGTTCCCATGATTTTAGATAACCATTCATCTCTTTTAGATTTTCAAAATTAATAGCATATAGGTTTTTAAAATATTCCATTATAACATTCTGGATCTTTTGGGTGTCTTTGGTGATGTTTTCCCTTTCAACTCTGATTTTGTTGAATTGGATTTGCTCTTTTTTTCTTTTGGTTAACTGGGCTAAGGGTCTGTCTATCTTGTTTAGCTTTTCAAAGAACCAGCTCTTAGATTCGTTGATTCTTTGTATTATTTTCTTTGTTTCTATTTCATTAATTTTTCCTCTGGTTTTTGTTATATCTTTTCTTCTGCTGGGTTTGGGTTTCATTTGTTCTTGCCTTTCCAGTGTCTTGAGTTGTAATGTTAAGTCATTTATTTGTGCTCTTACTGATTCTTTAATGTAGACAGTTAGAGCTATAAACTTCCCTCTTAGAACTGCTTTTAAAGTGTCTCAGAAGTTGTGTTTTGTTGTATTGTTTGGTGAATTCCAGGAATTCTTTTATTTCATTCTTAATTTCTCCTTTGACCCACTCATTGTTTAGTGGTGTGCTTTTCAATCACCACAAGCTCATGTAGTGACTAAGGCTTTGTCCAGTGTTGATTTTGAGCCATATTTCATTGTGGTTTAATAGAATACATGGAATTATTTCAATTTTTTGTATTTTTGAGGTTTGTTTTATGGCCCAGTATGTGGTGAATTTTTGAAAAAGTTCCATGGGGTGCTGAGTAGAAAGTGTATTCTCTGTTGCTTGGGTGGAATATTCAAAAGATGTCTCTTAGGTCCATTTGATGTATGGTATCATTTAATTCAGATGTCTCTGTTTATTCTTTGTCCAGCTGACCTGTCTAATGGACACATTGGGGTATTGATGTCCCCTACTATTACTGAGTTGGGGTTAATCTGTGTCTTAAAGTCTGAGGTTCAACTGAGTCTCTGTTTTCCTCTCAGAACTGCTGACAGGCCTGAGCTGGCAGCTTTCCATTCTGCCCGCAGCCTTGGCCTGGAAACTCTGACAGGCGGCCGGGGCCCACGGCCTTGGCTCGGAGCCGGAGCTTACAACCTTGGCCCAAAACCTTGGCTAGAAGCCGGGGCCAGATAGCCTTGCTAGATAGCCTTGGCCCATGGCCTTGCTCTCCTTTTCAGCATACAGTTCTATTCTTCTATAATCAAAGATTCCTCCCTTAATGTGCGTCAGAGCCCTCATGCTCTGACTGATGTAATGGTTTACAGTCTATGTGTCTTTCTTCTCATTCTCTATAAAAACTCATGCTTGAGCTTCAATAAACAAGACTTGATCAGACTCCTGTCTTGTCTCCATTTCTCTTGTCGCTTGCACCATCCACGGCCCCACCCTCCAATCCAGGAACCCAGGTAGAAGTTCTACAGGTCGGAACCAAGTTACATTGCGGAGTAGCTACCCACAAAAGATCTTTGTACAAAGTAAGTAGACATGCATCTTTAATTTAGGAAAACATTTGAAATAAGGAAATGAGCCAATTAAATAAATATACAAGGAAGGATATAAAATTTCTTAAGTATAATTGATACTGTAAATATTATTGAAATGTCAACAAGTACTTTAAATTACTGAAGCAGGATCAGAACAATTAATTAATCTAATATAATTATACGTACTTAGCAAATAACATTCCTTTGTACATTCTATTAAAGTCTATATTTCATTAAGCAA
>NW_008332100.1:340020-341728 GCF_000622305.1 Nannospalax galili
GAATTCAATTATATAATTACAGAAATGAAAAAGGCATGGGCTTTGAAAGCAAACATCTAGTGGAGTTACCATAGGATAATTGAATTCTTCAAGTAATAGTAACTAATAAAACAGCAATTTATATGATTTTTAGGAATTTCCTAGAATTAGTTAATTTATCTCATTCAGGGTGTGGTGAAAGAATGAGGATTTAAATTTTTTTCCAACAGAGGTGAAGAAATGTTTAGGCAGTGAAGGAGGGGAGCGGAATTATATATCAGATATCAAGTAACAAAGCTCAAAAGCAAGGGAACATTTGGCATATTTTCAGTACTTTAGGTAGTACAACATAACTTAAAATGTTCATGAGGTCCTAACGAGAAACATGAAAATGCTGCTAGAAACCAAAATTCAAAGGGACTTTTAAAAACTGAAATGGAGTTTGAGTGTCATCTATAGATTTTAATAATGGATGTGGCATGATAAGAAGTTTGTTTAATCAATTTTTCAAGATTAGATGCTCAGAATCAAACTTATGGTCTACCCCCTAGGTTAGGAATGTAGAAAGATCATTAAGTAATAAGTAAAAGCATGTGTTGGTGGTGCTGGAGATAGAACTGGAACCTAAGTCTTACGTATGCTAGACAAATGCTCCCATACTGTGCCACATCTCTACATTTTAATCTCTGTTTTAGAAGAGAAAACATTAACCCCCTCCTCATATGTACGCCATTGCAATCATTCAAAATTACTCAGGACAATGAACTGAGCTAGAATCCAGCCATAGTATCGTGAAATTAATGCACAACCTACCCAAGTTATGTTTATGGTGGCTGGATATAACATCAGTTGTCAGCCCCTAGGTTTTATTGTGCTTAAGAGAGCAGAACTTAATGCTTCAAATTATTTGTGGTCATTTGTAATTTATAGAACTATGTTATAGTGAGTTTTATGTCACAAATATTACTAACAGTTCAACACTATTCAGATATGTTCTCTTAGAGAATATATCTTCTGATGGATAAGAGGATTCTGGAAACTCTCACCTTTCTGAGTGGTGTTATGAGGAAGAAATGAAAGGAAATCAGAGAAAGTTTTGATAGCTTACTCAAATGAGAGAAAATTTATTATCTAAGGTAAAAATATGTAGATTGAAAAGTTTATTTATTGGGCCAGCAATTAAACCTGCAAGTGTGCAAAAGTAGATATCTATGAGATTAAATTTATATATTAGTTAAATACTATCTCAAGAAAGTAAATAAATCTAAAGATAGATTTTCCTTAAACAACTAATAGCAAGTAGTTTAACATATTTCAGGCAGATGAAAGTGAGCAAAAGAAGGAGATAGATTCATAAGGATTTGATGTAGGAGTCAACTAGAGGAAGGAGACACTCTGGTCTTCCCAGGAATGCTTGAATCCAGACTCATCAGGAAGCTTGTGCCCTGCTCAAATAAACCTTTAGCACTCTTTAGACAATAAAAAAAAAATTAGGAGTGACACCCTCCCTATACATAAGCCTAAGTGATCTGAGTTCTGTGGTGCTTCTCAAATGTTTTGGTCTAAGAACTGAAAGAATCCTGGCTTTAATAAAGCTCTTGTAATGTCATTTAGCATATTTGAAGTAAAACCAAAGAAAAATTCTTAACTAAAATATTCTAAAGCTTTTTTATATTAATCTAAAGAAAGTGTTTTTTTTTAAATACTGATTTTTCAAAGTATTGAGAAG
>NW_008332100.1:341795-345565 GCF_000622305.1 Nannospalax galili
TTAATAGTGTTCAAGTAGGTGAAGCTATCCTTCCTCTAGACTGCCAAATTCACATATTTTTTTCTTAGCCATTGCTATCATGAAAAGTTGTGCTGTGTTTCATGAAATGTATGTCCCTTCAACTTTGAATAGGTTTTTAAAATGTGTATGAGCTATTTTGAATATGACCTACCAGTGTGAAAGCCAACACTATGTATACTGAATATACAACAATTGAAAGAAAAGAGGGCTGGAGAGAAGGCTCACTCATTAAGAGCCCAAGCTGCTCTTGCAGGTGCCAGGGTTTGGTCACCAGCACCAATATGGCAGCTAACAACCATCTGAAACTCCAGTTCCAAGGGATCCAATGTGCTCTTCTGGCCTCTCTGGGCATTGCACATATGTGTTGCACTTAACATACATTTAAACACATAATTAAATAAAATTAATTTTAAAAAAGAAAATGAAAGATCTAATACATGACTAGTCAGAGCAGGAACCCCTTTGAGAATTGAATTCAAGTCATTGTGCTAACTTCCATCAAGATGTCAGTTCTTGCCAAATTGGTTTTACATTGTAAAAGTATCCCACTCAAAACACACATTAGCACTTTTTTTGAATGCCACAAATAGATTTTAAAGTTTGTGTAGAGAGATCAGAAGTAGGTAGCACAATATAGAGGGGAAGAAAAACTGAAAACTGTCACTATTGGATTTTAAGAGAAAGTGTACAGATCGTCAGTGTGTGAAAGACATCTTAGATCTTACATCAACGTCATGCTCTTTGAAAAAAAGACATCATTGTTGAATTTTAGTAAAGTAAGAATTTCTGCTGTATGACAGGCATAGCTATGGGGATCAAAAGACAAGCAAAGTCTTGCCAAGTAAAACTTTTACAAAATACCTAAGGCCTTATGTCCCAAAATATAAAGATCCTTAAAATCCAAAAATATGAAAACAACACAATTTTAGGAGAAAAACTACTTGCATCAACACCTCACAAAGATATAGAGATAAGATACCAGCATATATAAAAAACATTTATATCTAAGTTATTCAAGAATTAGATGTTAAAACAACCAAGAATTTCCATTATAGCCCAAATTATAAAAATTAGTGTCCCCAAATAGTGAATACAGCAAGTCCTGAGTAGAAAGTCAAGCAGCCCCTTAGTCACTCTGTCATGGATGCAGAGCACTACAGACTCTTTAGAGTCAGCTTGGAACCTCTTGTGATGCTAAATACATTCTTACCACTCACTAATCATACTCCTTGGTATTAACCTTATGTCACTGAAATTTTATATCCTCACAAGACCCACTCATGAAGACTTGGAAAAACTTTATTCAAATTTGGCAAAATTTGGAAGCAACTAAAATTCCCAGCAATATGTAAATTGATATAAGCTGTCATATATTATTCTATATTATGATATCACAGAACAATGAGCTATCAAGACTTGAAAAGTATAGAAAAACATTAAATGGATATTATTAAGTGAAAAATAAATCTGAAGAGACCTTACACTATATGATCAAAATGTGACATTCTGGGAAGAGCAAAACTTTAGAGAGAATAAAATACTAGGGCTCATCAGCACTCAGAGAGAGATACTAACACACGGAACCAGGGGATTTTTGGAGTTGTGACACTAATATGGATGAATCTATGTATAAATGATATTATATACCTGTCAAATCTCATAAACTGTGCAATTCAGAGTGAACTTTTATGTGATTATTGTTTTCAATAAATTATATATCAATAGTAGTTTGTAAGTTTTTTTTAAAATTTAATAACCACATGATTAGAAGAAGTATTTCATTACAGCTTTAACACATTCAATAACAATTCCCAGAAATTTATCTTTTTGAAAGATAAATCTCTTTCAAAAGTGGCTGTAAATTTTTGGTTCACAGTTGAATTAATACATTTATAGAATATTAAACTCAGTATAAACCCTGTAAGACATAAAATTGAATGTTTTTAACTTTTAAAAAAGATCTCCATCTCATTTTAAAATATGCTACCTTCTAAAGATAGACTCATTTTTAATGTGAATAACAGTTATTTGCACTTGTCTCTATGTATCTGATTATTACTAGTCATAGTCTGTTACACTCAGATCCTTGGCACCTGAGTATGGATATAAAGTCATCAGGTAGATTTCAATGGTAATCTTTATCACCTCTACTAATAAACATGAAGTAAATTTTTATGCTTCCTCCTCAAATAGAACTCATTTTTTTAATTTGTTGATTTTTTTGTGTGTATATCCTACAGAACATCCCAAACAATATTTTTCATCTGTACATCCACTTCCCAAATGGCACCCTCCCGTAGCCTCCCACCCCCCACTGGAGCCCATATACACTGTCATCCCTGTTACTGTCCACTGTGTTGTTGGCACCCCCAGCTGTTCCCCGGTGCTTGTCCATACGCTGAATCTAGTCAACCTGTCTAGAGATCCTTGTTTTAGGAAGATCAGCTTTTCCTCATTTAGCTGCAATCAACCGTCAATATTCCTTTAGATAACATTGGGGTCTGCTGTTCATTTTGCCAGTTCTATGCTGGATTACTGTCTGAGAGTCTCTTGGGACACCCTGGCCAACAACTCAAAGGAAGGTATCTCCTGTCTGGCATTGTTTCTTGTTACGTAGCCTTTAGCTATACATAATGACTCTTAAAAAATTATATTGACCCCCTAAATCTTTGGTTATATTTTCCTTTGGGGCGTTTAAGACCATACAGTTGGCCCGGATAATCCAATTTATTTTTACTTTTAAAGCCATTTGAGGATCTATTCCTCAGGGGTGAAATGGACTTGGGAGGGGCCCCTAGCACCTTTCTTTTACCAGTTCCATCTATGTGAAGATAAGTCAATGGTCTTACTCAACCATGGCTAGCTTCAGTTAGAAGCATGGAGGAAATGTTTCCTCTGTGTTGACCCTCTTCTTTGTAGACTGGACACTGGTTCAAGTCCATCTGGTGGGTGTCAACAGCCTCCTTGATCAAGAGGACAGGTGACTCACCACAGTTACAGGGAGAGATGCTCATAGTCCCCTGGAACTAGTTGACGTAGGAGGGCAAGGAGCAAAAAGTGTCCTTTATGTTCCTCTGAACAAATTAGTATAGGCCTCAAAGTATGGTTTTTAAACATCAAAGAAGGTTAGTTCCACCAGTCTGGTACATTTAATTACCATGTTCCATGTAGATAAAGCTTGGGCAAAGACCAAAGGTTCTCAGAAAAGTCTTTCCTAGACATATACTATATTTGGTGATCTAGTCATTAGGTTGTTGGACTAATATGGTTCCCTCTGGTTTTACAAAACTAGCTAGGCATTATTACCTCTTGCATTTTCTAACTCTTCCACCATGGTTTCCCCATTTAAGGTGCCCTCATTTTTCCCATTTCTCCCTTAATGAAACCCTTATCCTATGGTCCCACCTCTCTTGAGCTCCTTCTTTCACTTTATCCCTTGATATGTTCCTTGTATAACCATCCTCCCCCCTTAAACTTACCCCATTTTTATCCATATCTCCCATATTAATGCCTGTTTCCTACTGTTCTCTTTCATATTTTTTCTTTTCCTTTGCCTCCCTGGTTCCTTTTCATTGTCCTGGTTCCTGTGTTATTTCTGGACACATACTCACTTATCAGGATTTGGTGCTAGGGTCCACATATGAGGGAGAACATACATAATTTTTTTCTGAGTCTGTGTTACTTCACTTAGTATAACAGTTTCTAGTTCCATCCATTTACCTGTAAATTTCATGATTTCATCTTGCCTT
>NW_008332100.1:345989-350363 GCF_000622305.1 Nannospalax galili
ATAATTATTTTTGTTTTTATGTGCATGGGTGTATTGCCTGCATGTATGTGAGAGCACCCATGTCGTGCAATGATGTGGAGGTCAGAAGAGGCATCAGATTCCCCTGGAACTGGAACTGGAGTTAAGGATGGTTCGTAGCCACCTTGTGGGTGCTGAGAATCGAACCCAGGTCCTCTGCAAGACCAGTCAGCTCTTAACTGCTGCACCATCTCTCCAGCCCCAGCCCATCTTTTAATTGGGTTACTTCCTTTCTTCACCCATGTCGTGCAATGATGTGGAGGTCAGAAGAGGCATCAGATTCCCCTGGAACTGGAACTGGAGTTAAGGATGGTTCGTAGCCACCTTGTGGGTGCTGAGAATCGAACCCAGGTCCTCTGCAAGACCAGTCAGCTCTTAACTGCTGCACCATCTCTCCAGCCCCAGCCCATCTTTTAATTGGGTTACTTCCTTTCTTGATTCTTTGTTGAGTTCATTATATATTCTGGATGTCAAACCTCTGTCAGATGTGTCGCTGGTGAAGATTTTCTCCTCTTCTGTGGGTTTTCTCTTCACTTCCTTGGTTGCTTCTTTCGATGTACAGGAGATTTTTAGTTTAATGATGTCCCATTTGCTGATTCTTGACCTTGTTTCCTGAGCAATTGATGTCCAGTTTAGAAAATCGTTTCCTATACCTATATCGTGTAGGTTATTGCCAATGTTTTCTTCTAACAGTTTCACAGTTTCAGGCTTCACACTGAGGTCTTTGATTCATTTGGAGTTGACTTTTGTGCAGGGTGAAAGATAGGGGTTTAGTTTCATTCTTCTATAGGTGGATATCCAGTTTTGCCAGTACCATTTGTGGAAGATGCTGTCTTTCCTCCAGTGAATGTTCTTGGCCCCTTTGTCAAATATAAATTGTGTGTACTCATGTTTGGGTCTTCAATTTTGTTCCATTGATCTATGGGTCTATCTTTGTGCCAGTACCATGTTGTTTTTATGACTATAGCTCTGTAATACAGTTTAAAATCTGTTATAGCAAACCCCCCAGCATTGCTCTTAGTGCTCAGGGTTGCTTTGGCTATCCAAGGTCTTTTGTGCTTCCATATGAATCTTAGGATGGTTCTTTCCAATTCTGTGAAGAATGCCATGGGGATTTTTATTGGCATTGTATTGAATCCATAAATTTGCTTTTGGTAGGATGGTCATTTTCACAATATGAATTCTTCCAATCCATGAGCATGGGAGGTCCTTCCATCTTCTGAGGTCTTCCTCAATCTCTTTCTTTAAAGACTTAAAATTTTCGTTGTAGAGGTCTTTAATGTCTTTGGTCAGGTTTATTACAAGATGTTTTATTTTTTTGAAGCTATTGAGGGAATGTTTCCATGTACTCTTTCTCTGATTTCTTGTTATTGGTATATAGAAAGGCTACAGACTTTTGTAGATTAATTTTATAACCTGCCACTTTACTGAATGTGTTAAAAAAATTCTAAGTTTTCTGGTTCAATTTTTGGCATCTCAGGCATAATATCATATTTTCTGCAAAAGGGATAATTTCATCTCTTCTTTTCCAATTATTACTCCTTTAATATCCTTCGCTTGTCTTATTCCTCTTGGAAGAGTTTCAAGCGCTATGATAAGGAGAAGTGGAGAGAGTGGACAGCATTGTCTGGTTCCTGATTTCAGTGGGAATGCTTCCAGTTTTTCTCCATTTAGAATGATGTTGGCTGTGGGTTTGTTATATATGGCTTTAATTATGTTGAGGTGTGTTCCCTACAGTCCAATTCCCTCTAGGACTTTGAATATCAGCACATGTTGTATTGTGTCAAAGGCCGTCTCTGCACTATTGAGATGACAATATGGTTCTTGTCTTTAAGTCCATTTATATTATTTATGTCGTTTATTGACTTACATATATTGAATCTGCATCTTTGGAATAAAGCCAACTTGAACATGGTGGATGATGTTTTTGATGTGTTCTGTATGCAGTTTGCAATTGTGTCTATGTTCTTTAAGGATATGGGTCTATAGCCTTCTTTTTTGGTTGTATCTTTACCTGACTTTGGTATTAGAATGATGCTGGCTTCGTAGAAGGAATTTGGAAGTTCTCCTTCTGTTTCCATATTTTTGAATAATTTAAGTAGTACTGGGTGTATATCTTTAAATGTCTGGTAGAATTCTCCTGTAATTCCATCTGGTCCTGGGCATTTTTTTAGTCGGGAGGTTTTGTATTACTGTTTCAATTTCCTTATGTGTTATGGGTCTGTGTAAGCTGTTAATCTCTTCTTCATTTAGTTTTGGTGGTTTCCATGCTTTTAGATACCTGGCCATTTCTTTTAGGTTTTCAAATTTAGTGTATAGGTTTTTAAAGTATTCCCTTATAATGTTCTGTATCTTTCTGGTGTCTGTTGTGTTGTTTCCTCTTTCATCTATGGTTTTGTTGATTTGGAGGTGCTTTTTCTTGCTTTTGGTTAACTAGACTAGTGATCTATCAATCGTCTTTATCTTTTCAAAAAACCAGCTCTTGAATTTATTGATTCATTGTATTGTTTTGTTTCAATTTCATTAATTTCTCCTCTGATTTTTGTTATTTCTTCTTGTCTGCTAGGTTTGGGTTTAATTTGTTGTTGCTTCTCAAGTGTTTTGCATTGCAATGTTAGGTCATTTATTTGTGTTCTTTCTGATTTTTTAATGTAGACACTTAGAGCTATAAACTTTCTTCTAAGGACTGCTTTGAACGTGTCCCATAGGTTTTTTTTTGGTTTGTGTGTGTGTGTGTGTGTGTGTGTGTGTGTGTGTTGTATTGTCCTTTTCATTTAGTTCCATGAATACTTTTTTTTTCTTAATTTCTCCTTTGTCCCATTCATCATTCAGGAGTGTGTTGTTTAATCTCCATGTATTCATGTGATGACGCGGGCTTCTTCTGGTGTTGATTGTAAGCTTTATTCCATTGTGGTCTGATAGAAAGCATGGAATTATTTCAATCTTTTATTTGTTGAGATTTGTTTTGTGCTCCAGTATATGGTTGATTTTGGAGAAGGTTCCACGGGGTGTTGAATAGAAAGTATATTCTTTGATGCTTGGTGGAATATTCGGTAGATATCTGTTAGGTCCCTTTGATATATGATATTGTTTAATTCAGATGTCTATCTGTTAATGCTCTCTCCTGTGAGCTATCTAATGGTGACAATGGGGTATTGAAGTCTCCTACTATTAATGAGTTGTGATTAATCCGGGTCTTAACATCCTGTAGTACTGTTTTTATGAAATGGGGTACACCAGAGTTTGGTGAATATATGTTCATGATTGTCATATCTTCTTGGTTTATTGTTTCTTTGATGAAAATAAAGTGGCCCTCTTTATCTCTTCTGATTAGTTTTGGTTTGGAGTCTATTTTATCAGATATTGAAATTGCAACACCTGTTTTTTTCTTAGTATAATTTATTCAGTATTATTTTTTTTTCCATCCTTTCACCTTAAGGTAGTGTCTCTCCTTGAAAGTGAGATGAGTTTCTTGAAGACAACAAAAAGATGGATTTTGTTTCTTAATCCTTTCAACTAGCCTGAGTCTTTTGACTGGGGAATTCAGTCAATTGATATTTAAGGTTATTATTGAAACATGTGTGTTGGTTGCCGTCATTTTGATTGTTGTTTGTGTTCTCTTTCTAATATTGTGTTTCCTTCTTCAGCTCTGTATTGCTTCCAGAACTCTCTGAAGGGCTTGTTTTGTGGACATGAATTCCTTCAGCCTATTTATGTCATGGAAGATTTTTCTTTCCCCTTCAACTATAATAGACATTTTGGTTGGGTATAGTAATCTGGGTTGGCATCTGCGGTCATTTAAAACTGGGAATACTTTGGTCCAGGCTCTTCTGGCTTTCATAGTTTGCACTGAAAAGTCAGCTGTAATCCTTATTGGTTTTCATTTATGTGTTACTTTTTCTTTGCAGCTTTCAGTGTTGTCTCTTTGTTCTGTACGTGTAGTGTTTTTACTATGATGTGCTGTGAAGAGTTTCTTTTCTGGTCCTGTCTGTTTTGTGCTCTGTATGCTTCTTGTATTGTATGGGCATGTCATTCTTTAATTTTGGGAATTTTTCTTCTACAATCCTGTTGATGAACTGGCCCATACCATTATCTTGAGATTCTTTTCCATCCTGTATGCCTATGATTCATAAGTTTGGTCTTTTTATGGTGTCATACAATTCTTGCATATTCCATTCTTGTGTTTTCTTAAATTTTTCATAATCTTTGCTTGAGTGATCTAATTAGTACACTTTATCTTCCAGTCTTTATATTCTGTTTTCCATTTCATTCATCCTATTGGCGAGGGTTTCTCCTGTCGTTTCTAATTGGCTTATGGAGTGTTTCACTTCGTTCTTTATTTCAGCCTGAGTATTC
>NW_008332100.1:350487-353248 GCF_000622305.1 Nannospalax galili
CTTCTGAGTTCCACATCCTGTGTTATCTCTAGGGAGTTCTCATTGCACTCTTCTAGAGGACTATTGGTTCTTGTTAGGGATATATTATTTTTGTTTTTCATTTAATTATTTTTTCTCTGTTCCTTTGACATGTGAATTTATTTTGTAGTTTCTGATTTTTATGTGAGACTCAAGCCTTCCTTTGTTGAGTTTAGTTCTGCTTCTTTTTGTAAACTTTAGGTGCCTTTATGGTTTACTTGTTGGGCATGAAAAGCTGGTTGGTCTAGGCTTCAGGTTCTCTCTTTTGATTTTATATTGGAGTGGCCAAATTGTTTCCATCCTCAGGAGTTCCCACCAGGGCCCAAGTCAGATGAGGGTCAGATGCTCTCAGGCTTCCTCCTAAGGTCTGGATCTCTCCAGGAAAGATGCTGCCCTCAGAATTAGGAGGCTGGGCTGGCCTGGAAGCAGAGCCCAGGAAAGATGCTGGTCTCAGGAAGCTGGTAGCTGTGCAAAGGGAGGTGGGAGAGGGAAGGGGCCTGGAGTGCTCCTGGGAACTACTGGGAGGAACTGGGTTGGTCTGGATGCAAGGAATCAGGAAGCAGTGGGGATTCTGGGCAAAGAGGTCAGTCCAGGGGCCTGGGGTGCCAAGACAAGAAATAGGCCTATACCCAGGCTGGGGGGTGGGGAGCTGGGAGTGTGGATGAAGCTGGGGTAATTAAAGACTGGCTGGCTGTGGAACTTACCCAGGAAAGACCCTAGCACCAGGAAGCTTGTGGTTGAGCTGCCCAGGGAAGCAAAGGTAGGTGGGAGATGGAATGGGCCCAGAGGGCTCCTGGAGACTGCCAGGTGGCACTGGGTTGGCCTGCAGGTAAAGGATCAGGAAGCAGTGGTGACCCTGGGCCCAAAGGTCAGCCTTGGTGTCTGGGGTGCCAAGACAAGAAGTGGGCCAGAACCCAGGTTAGGAGTAGAGATGGGGCAGGGGTGCTGGGAGGGTGAATGAGCCTGGGGAGTCAAGGCATCATGGTCATGGCAGGACTTACCCTGGAAAGGTGCTGGCACCAGGACAGTGGAGGCTGTGCAGCACAGGGAAGCAAAGGAAGGTGAAGGTGGGACCAGCCCTAGAGGCTTCCTGGGGACTGCAGGGAGGGATTAGATTGGTCTGGAGTCAAAGGATCAGGAAGAAGTGGGGTTTCTAGGCCTAGGAGTCAGTCCAAGTGTCCAAGGCAAGAAACAGCTAGTACCCAGACTGGGAGGGGAGCTGGGAGAGTGAATGAGGCTGGGGGAGTCAAGGCACAGCTGGCCCTGGGACCCACCCAGGAAAGATGCTAGCACCAGGAAGCTGATGGCTGAGCTGCCCAGGGAAGCAAAGATAGGTTAGTTTGTAAGGTTTTTATGCTAAGAATAGGAATTGTCTTACTCAAAACTTTTATATCACTAAAGCTTTTATGCTTGCTACTTCTCTCAAATACCAAGATAGTTAATCAAAATTTCTTATTATGGTGATTTGTTTTGTTGTAGCTTCTAAGTTGATAATAAGTATTAATGTTATATATATTTTCATACACAAATTTAAATTCTGTGTGATTAAAGAATTGAAGTTGTTTATATAAAAATAATGTTTTGCCTGTTTCAGCAAAAGAATTGTCAATAGAAGCTCACTTGTGCACTAAAGGATAGTGCTGATGGGGCTCAGAGGATTATGAAAAGAGGACTTGAGACTAAGAGGAGGGTATGGACAAGTTGGAAGGGTGTGAGGAGTGATCTAATCAAAACACATTGTGTATATGTATGAAATTCTGAAAGAATGAGTTAAAAAGGTCAAAGTGTGAATAATCAGAAGGATATTTGGGAACTTAATGTTTTCTGATGAATTTTTCTTATACTCTAACACTATTATAAAAGTAAAATATAACACTGTGCAAAAGTTTATGCAGATTTAATATAAGGAAGCTTGGATGCTGTCATGACTTACATCTGCTTTGATTCTTGTGGAGAACTATTTAATAGCACTTGCAAAATACAACTGATAAACAACTTCCAAAATGTTCTTGGAAAAAATACTATGAAAGGAGAAAAATACAAGGCAAATAACAACAAAACTCTAGATTGAAATGGAAAATGATTTTCATTTTTAGAGATTTAATTAAAGAGACTATGTCTAAGACAAAAGGACTAAATTTTATTTGTAGCAAATTGAATGCCATTTTAATGCAATGGTATTTCTTCACACATTCATTTGTTCTAAAATTAATTTTCCAGTACACTCAATATTAAATAGTGAATATGTTAGATACTGTGTGAACATCACCATCATGCATCATGCTGGGCAAAGAGGCTACAATGACAGATATGTAATAATCACAAACTTATAATGGACCTGACAAAACAACACTGAAGCAAGCAGGAAGGTATAAACAAGGTACAAAAGATGGGTGATGTGAGAGTGCTGATATAAACTGCAGAAAAGGAAAGGCATGCAGAATAAAAATGGAATTAATAAGGAAAAAAGGAACACAACAACATTCTGAAAACTACCCTGAGATTCTAACTCATAGCAGTTAGAGTGACAATCATTAAGAAAACAAATGACAATATATGCTCATGAGGATGTAGACAAAAGGGACCCTCAAAACAGTAAACATAGATCTACCTGGATGTTTACCTAAAGGACTTCACATGTCACTGAGATACTTGAGCATCAATGATTATTGCAGCACTTTTCACCTTAGCTAAGTTATGGAAGCAACCTAAGTGTCCATCAAAAGAGGAGTGGATAAATAAA
>NW_008332100.1:353383-354323 GCF_000622305.1 Nannospalax galili
GGGATTTATTTTCTCAGTTACAAAGTAGAAAAAAAGCTATGCTCTTTGCAGGTAAATGAATATAACTGGAGATAAATCATATGAAGTGAGTTAGACCAGTATCAGAAAGGCAAATATCACACCTGCCCTCTCCTTTGAAGGTCCTCAACTTTGTATAGATATATAAAATCATGTATGGGGCTGGTGATATAGCTCAGTGGGTAAAGATACTTGTTGACAAACCAGAAGATCTAAGCTCTACCCCAATAAACCACATGCTGGGAGGAGAAAACTGACTCCTAAATGTTATCCTCTGACCTTCACATATACACAGTGGCATACATGCCCCCCCACATTCACACAACAAGTAAAGAAACATAAAACACTTTTTTCAAAACTCATATGTGTATATATGAAATTAAATTAAAGAAAATTTTAGGGGAACAAAGGAAACTAATGGTAAGGGGATGGAAAGACAAGAAAAGAGTTTGAGAGAGAATGTGCTCAAAGTGTATACTCATCTTAAAATGTTCTCATGCATAGTACCATATAAAATAAGAGGCCCATTCTAGAAAATAATAAAAGAAAATAGTGTTTGAAACGTGGATTTGGAAGTGAGAAATAAAGTTAAGGCAATGTTGCTGGTAAGATAACTAGATTTCAATTTGGTCTTGCAGAAATAACCCTTTTGCTTCAGCCTGGAACTTTTGTATGGAAAACTCAATTAAGAATCTGAGGCAGTAACTTCTGCAGTGCCCTGCCCCAATGCAGAATATGTAAATTATTTGACTTAGGGTAAATATTTGATTGGAAGATTAGTACAGTTAGATAGTTGGACGGATGGATGGGCATATGGATGAATGGATAGATAGAGGATAGAAACATTGTTAAATAGATAGATGATAGATAGATGATAGATAGATAGATAGATAGATAGATAGATAGATAGATAGATAGATAG
>NW_008332100.1:354578-358419 GCF_000622305.1 Nannospalax galili
TAGATAGATAGATAGATAGATAGATAGATAGATGATAGATAGATAGATAGAACACAATATCTAATCTTAAAAGTTAAATGCTAGCTTTGATATTTTCCTTCTGGTGATTCTCAGAGAAATTCCTTTTCCTAGTATCTGAAGACTGACTGAATTCTCCTAGAGACCCAAGTCTGCCTTCCTAGGCTGAGAACCTCGCTTCCCTTGTGGTGGTGATATCGACTGGCAACAGAGTCCCAGACTCTGGAACTTATGTTTTCCTTTATGATAACCCATTTATTGAAAAATTCAGAAGCTTTTATATGTTACAAGAAACTGGCAGTCATATGGGGTTTGGCAGTTACATAAAAAGATTAGGGCACAATTAGCCAGGAAACAGTACTAAGCTTTTAGTTGGTGCCTGTTTGTAAAGCAGGATGCTTAAACTTTTACCAGCACCTATCTGATAATTTATTGGCCACAATATCTTCTTTCTTAGAGCTAGAAGCATAGCAAACTTTTAGCTTTTAGCCCAGGAGCAAACCTTTAACCTGGCCTATTTTTTTAGTTAGTGATAGCTGAGTTATCTGTTCCAGACAAGGAGGCAGACAAAGGGCTGTTGACCAGAATGCTCTCCCTCAGTTCAAGGAGTGTAAACTTTGGACCCAGCCACTTTTCTCTTGCTATCCCTGCAGTGTTCTGCAAAACAGGGATATCAGAGCTCCTGTTTTTAGCACCCCTTCCCTTTAACAGAGAACATAGCCTGGACTTAAAAGTTTTAGACTTATCTTACCCTAGGGCATGCCATCCTGGTTCCCTTCACATATTTAATGAATTTTAGTCCTTGTTTAATCCCTTTCCTTTTCCTATTGAAACACTCTTCATCCAAAGCACCCTTCCTACTTCCAGACTTTTGTGTGTACATGAGATGCCCTTAGCTTAATTTAAGGTCTGTGCATGAGCATGGGTGGAATATTCCTTACTGGAGTATGAGCAATTCATCAGAGGCTGTACCACAGAATCCACTATTCCCTAAGCCACCATTACTTTCAATATGATAGAGCCTTATGAGGCCTTCTTCCTTCCATGATAATATGTTGACAGGCCCAATCAGCAATAGAGTTTTACCATACCATTAAGTTCTGGTGGGCAACCAAGACCAATGACAGTAGTCTATACTGTTTTGGAGGTCTCAGATTTCTCTGACCAACTGCTGCTTGGTGGGGGGCACATCTCATATCTGTCACTAGGACTTCTGTTTAATAACTATGACTTCTGAAAGAAGCATTATCTCCCACTTCCCCATGTAGGGTGCTTTCATTCAAATTATTTTATTAGTAGTAGTATTATATTTTAATAAGATTATAAATAGTAGGCTTCTACATGTTTTGTTCATGCACCTTTAGAATGAGGTATCCCTCCTCTACTCCCTCTCGTGCTACCATCCCATTTGCCTCTTCATCCAACCTCCCCCATTATTCCCCTTTCTAGCTTAATACAACATATGTCTCATTATTCCTCTTTCCTTAAGGTCTTTTTGCTTATACTCTAACAATGGACACTTTCTAGTATCTGGTTTCTATACACACTCTAGTTAAACACACGAATCTAAACCCTCAAAGCTAAGATCTGCAAAGCTAAGATCCACATCAAGAAAATGTGTCACCTGCCTCTCTGGATCTGGTTTACCTCACTCAGAATGATCATTTCCAGCTCTAACCATTACCTGTGAATTTCATAATTTCATTTTTCATTACAACTGAACAATTCTCTATTGTGTATATGCACTACATTTTTGTTATCCATTCATCTATGGGATGACAGCTAGGCTATTTACATTTCCTGGTTATTATGAATAGAACAGTGAACATGGTTGAACAGGTAAGGTAGAGAGTACTTTGGGTATGTGCCCAGGAGTGGTATTATGTGTTAAGTAGTATAGGTGTTATTGTAACTCTTTATTTTATTTTACTTTATTTTTTATTTTATTTTATTGCTTTTTGAAGAAATTTTACACTGATTTCCATAGTGGCTAGAGGGTTTTTAGGAGAGGGGAAGAGGTTCAAAGTGAGGGAGATGGAGGACAAGAGAGGGGAAAGAAAGACAAAATACCACATCTTCTCACATTTACAGAATGTAGATTTTACACACACATGCACACACACACACAAACACACACATGAACACACACACACAATGAAAGAAGAGAAAAGACCATTTTGGAGGACAAAGGGAGCCACCAGGAGGACAGAAGGACACCGGAGAAAACAGAGAGAACAGGAGCAGAGAAGATGTCTCCCTCCATCCCAGCAGTGTGGGTGGGGCTTAAATGGATGTGGATTCAGGTGAATTCTGCAGTTCATATCAGCAGCTTCAAAATGCTCTTGTAAGGTGATTTCGTTTTTTTTAAATAAGAATTCATTTAGAATGGAGAACAAGAAAAGAAGCATAGTATTTGTCCTTTTATTCATGGTGGTTGTGTGTTTTCAACTTTCTATGCATTAAAGTAGCAGAAATCATTTCTGCATTTCATAAGAGCAGGTGTCATCCCTTTGGGCGGTGACTGTGAGAGCTGGACTTCTGTTTTGACCAACAGTGTGGTGGGAACTGAACATGATTGAACACTGATTCATCAGATATGCTCAATAAGATAATACCATTGTTGCTCTTGGTAAACAGTTTTGATTTTTCTATAAATTTTCTATTTTTCTTACAAAATGTTAAACTATTTTAAAAAATAAAAATTCATGAGATTATTGAGATTAAGTGATTGGCTGGACAGACATCACAAGAGAAAAAATTTTAAAGCTGCTACAAGAACTGGAAGATTGATAATTAAGAGAAATTGAGATTATTGGTACTATTCAGGAACTTGAGCATCTTTTGACATTAAACAGGAACATCTAGGTATCACTCAGGAACTTTGAGAACACAAAACAGTGAAATGGAAGGTGCTTGAGATTTCCAGATCATCCAGATGGGAAGTCAATAGCTCTAGAAAATCAAGAGTGCTAATAAGTGTGATTGATGGAACAGAATGCAATCTATCCAGAAATACCAGAGGCCAAATATAATGACTCATGCCTCTAATCTTAGCACTCTGAAAGCAGAAGCAGGTGGGTCTCTGTGTGATAAAGGCCAGGGGGTCTACATAGCAAGTTCCACATTAGCTGCCACTATAGGAAGACTCTTCCCCTACCCGCCACCCCCAAATTAAGATGTATTATACCCCAAAATATTCTTTTAAAGTTCCCAACAAATCATTAAGAGAAATAAGTACAATACTCATCAAGTTGCTTGAGAAAATACTTCTCTTAAATTTGTTGCAAAGTTCTGTGTTTGAAGGAAATTGATGTCCAGTCCTATCTACAGAACTGTTTCCCACAGGATTGCTTTTATAACCTCATAACTAACACAGATTAAATTGTCCAAAGTCCCTTCCACTCCAGTTATTGGCAGAAGAGTGGATTTATACGCCTTTGTTTTCTCTTGTTTTTATAAGCTTTGTCACAGGATTTAAGTTTTAGAATTTACACATTTGTGTGTTTCCTGAAAGATAACACTAACCAGTGTGTCTTTGACCTTCCTAGGTCCTATGCCACTGACTCATCATTATGATTCTTTCATTTGCAGCATAGCTCTGCAGCCAATGGAGCAAAAGTAAAGGGCAAAAAGGATGCCATTTGTAAATGATGAGCAGACAAAAGCGGACAGTGCAGGTCTGTTTCCCAGCCCCTTTAGGTATCTTGGTTTCTTATCCTTTCAACACAGTCACTTGAATGCAAACAAAACAAAATTCTAATAGAATTCATGAAGCAATTAATGCCATGAGGGGATATATTCATTTTTTATTCAAAGAATTTCT
>NW_008332100.1:358792-360470 GCF_000622305.1 Nannospalax galili
AAGACACAGTTCTATGCACCAGTGTATTTCAGCTAGCAAGGAGGTTATCTGAAAATGGGGATACACACAGAAATGTTCTCTAGCAATGGAATTTGGATAAAGATGGAAAAATGAGAACATTCATTCTGTGTGGAAGTTCTACATTATACCTGCAATGGACAGCCATCTGTCTTATGGCATGGAGCACTGATGTGGGCAGGGTTAGGACTCTAGCCCATATAAAAGCCCAAGACCTCTTCCAGTCCCCAGTATCTTTGATTTCTTACTGTCAAGTAACACTGTCTTCCCATAGCTACTTTCTGTTTGCCCATACTCCACCAGTCAAGAGTGAAAATGATTTAGATCATTGTTCAACCCAGTAACTATATCCCAAAGCTAAGGTATGCTATGTTGTGCTCTTAAAAATGGTAAAACATTGGTGCCTATTAAGACACTGAGAATAAGCAGCGTACTATGTGACTTAAAGAGTTAGGTCTGAGATGAAAAATAATTTGAGAATGTATTCCTTTGATATCTTTGTCATGAATATTTTTCATAAAAGGTTTAAGAGATAATACTATATTATAAAATGTTAGATGGCTTTCTTTCTTATAATAAAATATTCTCAGTTGTTTTGTTATTAATAATTTATTATGCTGAATATGTAAGTTACAAAATAGAAGCAAAGTTATTCTCTTTTTTTAAAGACTGCAAGGTTAAGTAAGTCAGAGTGTTGTTTTGCTTAAAATGTCAAAAAATGAACAATAAGTTTTAATAATTCGTTTGTTATTCCCTAATCAGAAAGAATAAAAAGAATCATATAAAGGATGCATATAAATAAAATATGTGAACCGTTTAAGTGAAATATAATATCCCTTTTTCCATTCTACATCAAATGCAAAATTCATTTAAATGCTCAATGGGCTCCTTTATTTTGTAATATATATACATATAATAGCTTCATATATCAGGTGTTATTTTCTTATATATTTTGCTTCATATATCAGGTGTTATTTTCATATATATTTTTAGTAGTTTTAATTAGGTTTTTGTTCAAGCTTAGTAGGGAAATAAAAATAATCATAGTTTATTTAAAAGACCCAATAATTATCCAAAATGATCTTTGATAAAACAAATCATTTTTTTTCTCTTCTGAGTCTTCTACTTTTCAAAGTTCCCAACTTAATGTCTGCAGGTAAAAGAACCTTGACAGTTCACTCAGATACAAACTGATACCTATGAGACCTAATTTCTTTTACTTTATTGTTTTCTTTTATGTTTTTCATAATTAATGTTTCCAGTATTGAAAATTCTCCCTTAAGTTAGAAACTCCCTTAAGTTCATGGGTGATAAATTAGTAAATACTTTATGGTTAGACTTACTCTTACTTTCTCTTTTCTCTCTCTTTCTTTCTCTCTCTCTCTCTCTCTCTCTCTCTCTTATTTTCTTCTAGTAATTATCACCCATCTTGGGCTGGAGAGATGGCTCAGGGGTTAAGAGCACTGACTGCTCTTGCAGAGGACCTGGGTTCCATTCCTAGCACCCACATGGAGGCTACGAACTATCCTTAACTCCAGTTCCAGTGGAATCCGAAGCCCTCTTCTGACCTCCATGGCATTTCACAACACAGGTGCACTCACATACACGCAGGCAATACACTCATACATATAAAATAAAAATAGTATATAAAATATTTTTA
>NW_008332100.1:360552-392164 GCF_000622305.1 Nannospalax galili
AATATTTTTAAAAAATAAAAAACTAAGTACCACCCATCTCAGCACAACCTTAAAATAGGATAATCATTCAG
The DNA here is from genome assembly GCF_000622305.1 of Nannospalax galili. Classification (NCBI taxonomy): domain Eukaryota; kingdom Metazoa; phylum Chordata; class Mammalia; order Rodentia; family Spalacidae; genus Nannospalax; species Nannospalax galili. Next base: position 360,624 of record NW_008332100.1, read on the forward strand.
CTATCAAATTAATGTTGAAAAATGCTGATTCTATCACCTGAATACTATGTCCTTCTGGCTCTATCCTAAGCCCAAGCCTTCCAGATCTCCTGAGCATTATTATTTTTCCTCATATCATCTTCTTCCTAACTTCCTTCCAGACAGTTAACTGTCCCAGAGAGTTATTCATAAAGAATGATATAATGCTTTTTTTGCACTTAATCATTCTAATTTATTCATCATCTCTCTTCAACTACATGCTAAGGAATGGAAGACTTTGTCTACCTGGGGTAATACATTCTTGGCACCTAGTATCATATCTATTTAACAAACACTTTCTTAAATACTGTGTCATGGGCTAGAGAGGTGGCTCGGTGGGTAAGAGTACGGGCTGTTCTTGCAAAAGACCTCGGGTTGGTTCCCAGCACCTACATGGTGGCTAACAACCATGTATAACTCCAGTTTCTGAGGGATCTGACCAACACCCTCTTCTGCCTTCTGTGGGCACTGAACTACGTGGCACACTTACACACATGCAGGCAATACACACATACACAAAAATTTTTTTTTAAATTAAAACTGTCACAAGGCTGGAGAACTAGCATTTAAAAGTATGTATTGCTCTTCCAAAGGACCTATATTCAATTCACAGCTCCCATACCTGTAGCTCCAGATTTAGGAGATCAGATGCCCTCTTCTGGACTCTGAAGGCACCTACACTCTCATGCACATATCCTCCACCACACACACATACACAGAATTAAAAATAAAACAAAATCTTAGAAAAAAATACTGAATCACTGTGTCCTACATAGGAAGATTAGCATAGGTTAAAAAATTGGTGCTGGTATCTTTCCTCTTTCCATTTATATCACTGTATTCAATTTCCATTTTCTTTTGAGCCTTATAGATAACTTCTGCAGAGCTTCTTTCAATATACCTATACAATATAAAAGAGTTTAACTGTAGTTACCCTACAGCAAGTTTTCAATGATCCTAATAGATACAACAGGTTAGCAAATGAAAAGCCCACTGTCAAGAATGGACTCTTATTTTTGAGCTATTGACCAGAGAGATCCCATAGACCTTCAAAAAGTACTGGCTATTGCCATTGCATTTGGTTACCCATTAGAATTTGACCATAAGACCTTAGTGCAGAAGACACTACCTATCTGAGTCACAGACTTCAAACAAAGAGAAATTAAACTGGTTCTGACCTTGAAGCTTCTTCTCTGTTGGCCAGCTTTCATAACAATAGAAGTCACAGTGCATGTTACCCAGCTTGTACCTTGCTAGGTACAATAACAACTGGCTTGGCAAAATATGCCCACTGGTGGCATGAATGTTATGGGAGTAACCAACCACATTCTCATTTTACATAAGGCCTGCTTCACAAGATGGATTCCATACCTAATAGCATTATCAAGTCGAAGAGCCTGTGGCTAGACAGGTCACAGGTCATTGGGGAGAGCCTATTGCTATCATTCTGCTAACCATACAATATTAAATTGACTCATAATGATTTATTATTATACCCATAGTTTAATACATTTCTCAACTCTTACCAGAGATGGTTCTTATTGAAGCTGATGGTGATCAACACAGAGATTCACAAATTGTCAATATGTATAAAATAAGAGATCATGGGGTGCTCAGTCGCAAATGTAACACTGATGTACCCTTTCCTAACAAGGATCAGGGAGTATTGCCAAAAAGAAGGAGGAAAGATTCTAAGAGTCAGAGATGGTAGATGAATACAAAGAAGCTGTGTTGTCTGGACACAACAGTACTGTTCCACATATTTATGACAGCATGTACAAGTCCTGTGAGCCCAAGCCAGACAGGGGTGTAGCATGAGTAGAAGAGGTAGACAGGAAGCTCTAGATTTAACTATCTGCTGGTAATTCACAGATACTGGGAGAGGGAGAGTCAGTTTTCTCTACTGTTATAACGCCTGGTAGTTTGGCCAGAATCCAGGGAGAGACTCACACCCAAAATACTTGGGAAACACAGATTAGACTAGATAGATCTTTACAAAGAAAGCAACTAATAATAAAGGATATTAATTATTGGGTAGTACTGAAGGGGGAGTGAAATGGGGTTAGATCTGAATATGGTCAAAATACGTTGAATGAAATTCTCACATCAATACAAGTATTTTTAAAACTTAGATTCTCTTCTGGACTCTTAATAACAATACCTGGTCGTTTAAATAATGAACTCATTTGCTAAACCCACATTTGGAACCATGATGCTCTAGCATCTTGTGAATGAATGTAATTTCCACAAAGTTACATTCTGTGCTGTCATGAAGTGTCTTCTTCCTGTGCTTAGCTATTACTGGATTGAGAGGCTTTCTTCTAAAGCTTTATCTGTTTCAGGGTTTTCCCAAGTCAGAAAAAACAACTATTGGTGGCTCCTTTCAATAGTTTCTTGACTAAACTTTGCAGATTTTTACATCTTTGAATGATTTGGGGAATTCAAGATTCCGTATACCTGGTCATCTAGGGGGTTGCTTTCTTTCCTGAATATCAAAGGCCTTCTCATCTGGGTCAGGTAACTAGCATAGACTTATCATTTAGGAAGGTAGGGGCTCACTTATAGAACCAGGGCCCATAGATGGGTATCAGGACTCTTTTTGAACAGTCCTAGGTAATCTCTCCTAAGTTAGTATTTTCTCAACAAGTCATTGTGAAAGTTGAAACAGAAACAATCCTTGTTCTGTATCTCTGAGTATTCTCATTGAAAGTGGGGTCTTCATGTTTAGAAAAAGATGTTAGTGGTGGTTATGATCTGTGAGCACAATTCAGGTTAAGAGAGTAACAAACCAGCCACAATACCTAGCCCTAAACTTATGCCCTCGCTCAGACAAAAGCCACTGCTGAGACAGAGAATGATATTCATGGCAATTCTTATAAACGCTAGAGAAGACTTACTGATATTTCTCAGGATTCCTCTTTAGGCTAAGGCATTCTCTTCACTACCCACATGGCAGTACATATTCAGATTTAATAACTACTAATAGATCTTTAATGATCACCATTGGATAGTCAGAGCTAAAATTGTGAAAAAGAACACCTACCATCTATATGCCTCCACCTGGGCAATGAATTCTAGGTCACTGCCATCATAAAGTATCCCTCTTCTTAAACTTGTGCCTTCTAATTTCAGATTTTACCTACTAAACTTGGAATGTTTCAATTCTGAAAATGGCAAAGCTAGCTAGAAGCTGTAAAGCCATTCATCTAATAGGAACTTATTAAGTGAACCCCTTCATGGAGTGCTTCTAGAACATAGGAACATAAGCACATGAATTTCTGAAGATCTGTGGAAGAGACTCTCCTAATATTCACAAGAATTTGTTTTATTGTGTTGATCTGTGTGACTTCTGAATGGTCAAGGCAGAGAAAAGATCTAGTAATTAAAAAGAATGTCTTGGGTATGTTAATAATGTTATAATATGCAATAAAAATGATCAAATATGTAATAAAATATGTAATATGTTAAATATGTAATAAAAATGATCAAAAAGTATTCAGAGAGAACCTGAGTGCCATCTAGGCAATAAGGAAGGAATTGCAATGTTTTATTGCAACCTTCAGAGGCTCAGGGCTTTAGGATCAGTTTCTTAATTCTACACACAAAGTAACACAAGGACTTTCTACAGAATCAGCAGAATAGACCGACCATATCAACTGACAGACTTTTGGGCATCACTGCTAAGAGTGACTTGGCTGAGAGCATTTTTTATTCCTTTACATTTCCTGTGATACTTCAACATCTGGATAAATGGGAACCTGTGCCACTGAATGTCATTTACTTATTCTATATTTTAACAATTTATCTTATATCTAATATATGGATATTTTAAATTTTCTTACACATCATTTTAGAATTTTTCTTCAGTTCCAAACATTGTCATCTTCCCTTGAGTCTTCATATTTTAGAATGTATTAGATAGAATTATGTTTTTTTAAATATTACCACATCTGTAGATACTTTGTTGTTACAGTTTATTTCCACAATGGTCTAGAATATAGTGTCTACAATATAAATTGTTTTACATTTTTCATGGCTTATTTCATTAGAAAATGGTGTGTTGAATGGTAGGTGAATGTTTCGGGCTATGCTATTGTGAAATGTAGTGTTAGACAAGTGCCATTTAGATCTAGTTGGATAATGAGGTTTTAATTCATCCATATTCTTATCACTCTTGTGTCTATTATTTCTGTCTCTAAATGAGGAATTTGAAATCGCCAACTAAAAGTATGAAATCTATATCGCTACTTCCATTTTTGTACATTTTAAATGCATTTTGTGGCTGTCTACATGAACACATGCATTTGGAGTTGCTCTGTCTGACTAGCTGACTGCTTCGTCATTGTCCGAAACTTCTATTTCTACCTGGCAATTCTTTGTTCTGTTGTCTAATCTGTTGGATATTAACAGTTACTCAAGCTTTTAAATTACTATTTTCCCAGCGTAGCTTCCTCTATCTTATAGTAGCAGAAATTTTGTAGACTAGCTGAAGTTGAATATTACATTTATTAAAGTTGATAGTTTCTTTTTTAAGTGCTGTGTTTCATTGCTCTGCATTTAAAGTAATTATTAGCATACTTTCATCTAGGCCCGTCAAATATTATTTGTTTTGGGGTGACTCCTTCATTTTTATTGATTTCCATTTCCAGCCCTTTTTTTTTTTTTTGATTGCTGGAACACTGCTATTCTATGTAGATTTATCTCTTTTGACTTCAGCTATTTCACTTTGATCGCTAGTAAATGAGTTTTCAAAAGACCACCAGGTTTCAAGTTTCATGTCAGCCTCTCAGTTTGCTAGAGGATATCTGCAGTTACCCTCTTCTCCTTGTTCCTTCTTTCAGTGGTAGGAACACATACATTTCTCCACAGCTTAAGGATGTGTTACCTGTGGGCCCCCAAGCCAGGTGCTCCACCAGGGGATTCAGAGTTGGAATCTATCATGGAGATGAAAAGCCTAACATTGTTGTGCTTCACATGGAATCAGAAACAGTCTGAGACATCTCACTAGAAAAAGGTGCTTGGTTGGCCATTTGAGATGCCTGTGAAAGAACTAACTCTGTGACTCTCCCCTCTTTCAAAAAAGTCACCAAAAGACACCATTAAAGGTCAGTGCAAGTAAATGAGGGGCACTAGTAAGCAGAGGGAAAGCAAAGCCACCAAGTTAACCAAGAATGAACACTGGAATGGAAATTCAGAGTTTATACAGGCAGCTGGAAGAACCTGGCCATGTGAAATCATGTGAAAGAAAATCATTTTGGTGAAAACATATGACAAAATAAGTGATAGATATAAGTTATAACCCTAAATCCCCCAAGGACCTGATTTGTGTATGATTTTTTGAGATTCCATATTTATCTTTTTCTTTTTAAAAAAATATTTTATTTTATGTGTATGAGTGTTTTGCCTGCTTCATGTAAGTGTACCACATGCATGCAATGTCTGCAGAAAACCAGAAGAGGGCAATGGATTCCCTGGAACTGGAGTTACAGATAGTTGTTACCCACAACATAGGTGCTGGGAACCAAAGCAGGGTCCTCTGTAAGAGCAAAAGTGCTCTTAGCTACTGAGCCATCTCTCCAGCTCTTATTACTCCTTTTTTGAAAACTTTCCAAACAACTAAATTTTATCATGTGATTGACAGCATGACAAGAAATAAGTTCTTAAAACTGTCAAAAAGTATAATGAATACCATGATGTATTCCCATGTTATAAATAAAAATTGAAAAATTAATGACAAATTTTAGAGAAAAAACTTAAGAAATTATTCATTGTTAGGAAGTGTGTAGGCTAAAGCAAACACTAGCAAGAACTGACAAAGCATTCCAGTAGAAAAAAATCTCCAAGTCAGCTTTAAAACAATTTGCTAGAAACAATGGAAATATCACAAGGTTTCCAGACAGCATTATACTTCAGGGAGGATAACCCTACGGGAGGCTTGCCCAAGAACAGCAGAGGTCAGTTCTGCAATCACTCTGATGTTGTTACCCAAGTAGAAGGATTGGGCTATTACCATCAGAAGGCCACAGCTTTTATATAGAAACAAAGTCCAGAAAAAAAATGGAGAGAAAGGGCAAGAAATGTTAAAGTTTAAAATATATTAGAGCGGAATTCAAAATCCGGAGGAAAATGGGGGAAAAAAAACAGATAAAACTATAGACAGTTCTTGACCTTTGAAAAGAGAGCCCCTGGCTACCCATTCCCCAGACTTGGGAAAGAAATCTTGGGAGGGAGAAACCAGCAACTGAGCTGGAATGACTATATTAAAGCAAGTAAGCCCAATCATCGCTCGTTTGCAGTTCAACTCTGAGGATATGTGTTTATTCAATCTTTTCAAAGCAGGTAGCTCCAAGTCAGAGGGATTTCACTTAGTTCTCCCATGATTAGTGACATGGACCCTGTGATTTTCTTCCCTCTATTTTTATTAAAACACCTAGGTCTGTGTCTAAACAACAATGACTTCCCTCTGGCACAGCAGAATATCTGCATTTGATTTAGAATCTGAGACAGCTATATCTTTTCTTTTACTCTAAAATTTAATGTTCTCTACACTGTTGCCCCAAATTTCAGAGTTTGGCCGCCTATGTTCACTATTAGTTTTCTACTAGAATTCATTTCTCACCTGAAGAGTTTGGACTATTTCTTCAACATTGGGTTGTTTCTTCTTACACCTTAACTTTCCAGCTGAGCCTTGTCTTTAACAGACCTCGGCCAGGATTTTACCTTGAGTAAAGCTTTCATTTTAATCATGGATTAATACCTTAGAGATTTGACTCTGAATATTCCTTTTCCAACATTTATCACATATGAATAAATTGTTCTTTGTATGTTATAATTAATATGAATATTAAACAATTTAGAAATTGCAATGAATATATTCCTCAATACAGATTTGTGATAATTAAATTTTCAATTGCATAAAAAATATAAGAACACATATATTTAAATCAGTTGTAGAAGCTGTTTTTATGAAACATTAAATAAAACTACAACTGCGGCTTCTACTAAACATAGATCTGTTGTGCAAACCTCAAATTAGTTGTTATAACCTGATTTTTCAGTGAACAAAAGAGCACAACATTCCATTTACTATAGAAATAGTACTTTCTGCTCTTCTCTCAGATATACATTGCAATAAATAAAAGGTAGTTGTCTCCTGAACTATAATCATGTGCTGCTAAATGTTAGTGCAGTACTTCTCAAATGCTGAAATGGCAGACATAAAAAGCAAACGAACCCTTAATCACTTCATTGTAAATGTTTACAAGAAAGAGCATTGCTGGCCTGATGTGTGGACCTCTTGTTCCCTTTACTGCAGGTTCCAGCAAAATTATAGTCATATGCTTTTCTAAACTGCCCCACTTACAACACATGTTCTTATATTGCTGCCATTTGTTAGTTTGATGGGATTGTATGTCCAAGATGTGTGCTAAAACAGAGCTTATTCAGTTTCTATAGCTATATGAACCAAGCTGTCAAATACTTTGTATCTTAACATATTATATACTGAGGGGCTGTGCTTTTTTGAGCTAATATTGGGCCAAGCTATAAAATGGAAAAATGGGGACTTTGAAAATGATGTCTAAACTCCTTAACGTAATATACAGTATTATCAGGATGTTAATCTATGTTATAATGAGTAAACAAAAAAAGAGCATCCAATGATTAGTGTGTACTGAAGTTTAAATTAGTGTTCTATTATGTAATAACAAATTCTGTTTGAGAATCCATGCATTTATGATATCGCCATTCTCTTTTGGAATCTTTTAAATATGTAATTATTAATATCTCACCAAATCTTTTTACTCTCAGAAAAGATAAACTGAAACTATAGGTAAAATAAAGTCCAACAAAACTCTGCAGACTCATGGAAAGTCATCACTTTTCAATATAACATAATTAATGTTTGTTTAGATGAGTGAATCTAGCGTAGAGATGTAGATTTTGTATGTGTAAAGAATAACTGTCTTTTGCAACAGAAAGATTCATTTACAGCTTGTAGTGGATTGTTTACAATTATTATTGCTGCAAAAAGGGATTTTGGCATAAAAATAGAATAACTTACAGTTACATAAATATAAATTAAAACCTAATTTAGTAATGCAACTAAAACTGTCTTGATAAGCACATAATTAGACTGAATTTAGAAATGCTTGGAATTGTTTTGAAAATAAATGACTGCATTTCAATTGCAGTGTCTGGACATTACCATTTGGGCTTTAAAAATGTAGTTTATCCTGAAATAGACCTTAAAATTTACTTATCAATAAATGTCATCCAACACAGAGATATTCTAGATAAACTAGAAATTATTTGGTTAATTACCATCTACTCACTTAGCATAAGTCAATATGAAGCATCAATTATACGACAAAATTAATGACTTTTCTATTTTAGTCTCTCTATGTAAAGCAAACTAAGACTACAATGCATTTCCATTTTACTAGTTCAAATTTTGAGTTATGTATCACTGAACCAGTGTTCACCATGAACATTGTAGGCAACCCAAAGAGTATGTCATACTGATGGCCAATTTTATCTAAAGCATCTGAATGTTAGTTTGTTGTGCTGATTTCTAGACTTTGCTCAAGATTAACTGCATTGAAATTCTAGAGGTTTAACATGAAATTCCACAATGTTAGCAGTGTTCTTTGCTTCCTTTCTCACTGTCTTTAGAGACACTCTTTTATGCTGTAAATGACTGAATGTTTAATCACGTCTATCAGACATATTTGTAAGCCAGAAAGATTTGTCATAAAATTTATAATAAAAGACAACCTTAAAAAAGAAGGTGAAAATTCACAAATTATTGATATTCAATGTGTACAGTTTTAGGATAAGTTGATATAATTGTAAAATGAAAAGTAGCAGCTATTCCCTTACCCAATAAATATTTATTAATCATCCATGGATTTGCAGCATTCTAGAAATTGAGGGTGGATATTAAAATAAAAGGCAGAAATGTGTGTCTCTCTGAAGCCACAGGAAAGTCAGACAACAAAATAGACTGATCTTGAAAGTACAGTAGAAGAAACTAAGTGTGGAGGAAAGCGGAAGTGGACTGGGAAATGGAGCACATGCTGGGGAGAAGAGAAAGTCAAATGTGCTGGGGAAAGCTCTCCATGTGGAGTAAACAATCTGAATGAAAATGTGAGTAGATGACAGCATTCACTCTTGGGAATACCCTGCATAGAAGAAATAGCCAGTGCAGAAGTCTGGGGCTTCAAATCTTCCTTCCAGGCATCTGTTTCCCCAATGCCATCACATTTGCTAAAGGAAAAATAACTGCCAACATTTGTTGTGTTGCTCAAAAACCCCTGCACTAATTTCTATAGTCCTGTTTTGAGAGTGAGCATCTTCCTTGAAGATAACTGTTAAATGTCTTCGCTTATAGCATGAATAAAGTTTTCATTCTGGTTATGGTGAAATGCTTTAAATTAAATTATACAAAATACAATAGATGCCAACTTAGGGAGTTATAATTGTCCATATGATGTAAGTTTTTTATTTCTTTCATTTTTAAATCATTAATTTTAGTCACAAAATAAAAATAGGTCTTTTACAAATTAATTGTTTAAATGGTGATACATACCATTTTACTACTGATCTAGGAAAAATAAGCAGTTTTTATATCTGTGGATGCTAACATATTAACCAGATTGCATATAAAATATATATTCAAGTAACAAATTTTATTTGGGACATGAGTGTTCAATGTGCCAAAAAACATAAGAAGCCCAATAGAATGAATTTGATATCTTATTAGATCTTTCATTTTAAAATTTTATTTATTATTTTATTTTATGTGTATGAGTGTATTGCCTGCATATGTGTAAGTGCACTCATGTCATGCAATGCCATGCAGGTCAGAAGAGGGCATCCAATCCCCTAGAACTGGAGTTATGGACAGTTGCTAGCCACCATGTGGGTGCTGGGAACTGAACCCGGGTCATCTGCAAGAGCAGCCAGTTTTCATAACTGCTGAATCGTCTCTCTAGCCCCTCTTATCAATTCTTAACATTAGAAAGTTACTGATTGGTATTAACTTATTACATCAATGAAACAAGTAATTCATGACAATTTTCATTCAGTATTACTAGTGTTAATAATTTAAAGGGCTTAAAGAAACAAACTAATTATTTGATGTCAAGATATTAATTCTCAGTTGTTGGTGACAATACATCATCAGCTCAAAAGAGAAGCAAATTATTTTATTTTGTGTGTGTGTGTGTAAATTATATCCAAAGATTAAGTTATTTACACATGATAGAAGTCTTGGTAACAGACCTTCTGATTAAAATAAAACTGATTTCTTACTATGTCTACCAGTAATGAAAATACTTTAACTTGTAGCATACATGGTATCTAACCTCCAAAAAATTCCCTATAGACATCACTTCCATAACCCTTCTAAAGTAAATAGGGTTGCCTTATGCAATTGCATGAAATTGTGCAGGGAATGCTTATAAAAATCATGGATTATTTCATGTTGCTCTCATTCTTGGGAGAAACTTTAAACAGAGCCACCCACCTAGATCATTGTTGTATAGGGCTGTCTTCTGACAGATAGACACCATGTTCCTGAGCTCAACTATGCCAGCTTGCCTAAGATCATCACTGTTTACACAGTCCCACCCACGTAAAGAAGGGCAGAGAGTCATAGAATCCTTACTTGAGAGTACCACCACAGCTTCGAACTATTCATCATGAGCAGTTCGGTCCTAATTGCTCATGGCTTGGAGAAGGGTCTAGAGTATTTAGGCAGGAGAAGACTGGGGGAGCCTTTCTCAGCATTTTATGCTGCTTTGGGGAAAGTATTATCTATGCTTGAGTGAAGACCTTCAGGTGTGGCCTTACATGGGGAGAACTCATATTCTTGTAAGCAAACCCTCATTCATTGCTCTATATGGAAGTCCAGTAAGCTCATTGGTTTCCCAGAGTGCATTTTGGTGGAATCGGACCTTGTTTTGAGATTGGGACCAAGAAGGAGGGGGCAGATGTTCTTTACATCCCCCAAAGAAATTTTGGCGACAGTTATCTCAAGCTTCTCTTTAAAAAAAATACCTATGAGTTAAGACATTTTTATTGCTTTGGAAATATGTAATAAACAATAGAAAAATGCTATATTCAATGTATATGGTACAAAAATGTTCACAAGGTTTGAGTTGTTGTGTGGTGTACACCTCTAATTCCAGAATTTGTGGGACTGAAGTAGGAGCAATGTGAGTTCAAGCCGAGCTTGGATTATTGTACAAGACTCCATCTCAAAAACAAAAATTTAAAATTTAAAACCTTCATCTAATAAATTTCCCCCTAAACATTAGTTGTCTTTAAGTAGAATGTGTTTATTCTTCAAAATTCTTTCCTTTTATCAAAAATATTCTGTTCAGAATCCATGAAGTTGAGTGACTCTGTGAGTTAGTCAGCATAATTATTGCCAATTATTAGAGATTAAGATGAGTATAACTTAGTCTTGACTTGATGCACTTAATACTCGCCTTTCTACAGAGAAAGCGTGCACATACTCTGTTTTTCCTTTTTTGCTATATATTTTTGAAATTTTTATGCCCTTGATTGAACTTCCTATAAAAGAGTAATATTTTCTTTCTGAAGGAGAAAATGCTCTCTTGGATCACTTTATTTGGTGATATTTTAAAAGAAATATCACTTCTCTCAGTCACCTGAGGTTTTATGCAGGAAAATGTTGTCTGTCTCAAGGTATTAGCAATATCTCAAGATACAGTTGAAAAACGTGAAGGAACTAAGACATCACTAGAGACTAATATAATCCCACAATACTGTCTAAGTTGGAGAAATCATTTGAACCCTGAATTTTAGTTTCCTCACCCATAAAGTAGTGACTATGGGTAATATCCCAACGGGTCGCTTGCTCGTGTTTATCTGGCAGAATGCATGGAGATATTAAGGAATGAGATATTCATAGTCAGTGTATGGACTGTCAAGTGGAAAGAGCAACATGAACCTTGTGAAGAATATAAATTCTGTTTAGCACATGGACACCCAAGACTAGTATTGATTACAATTCAGACTTCTATTACAGCAACACTGAAGAGCAATGCTATTTATTGAATGCTTACTAAAAATAAATCAATCTAAAAGTAGGAATTGTTATTACTCTAATTTAATATTATTAAAAAAGAGAGATGGTGATTCAAGGAGGTTTAATTACTAGTTCAATGTGAACACCAGCTCGGGTTTGTATTCACTAGCATAGTACCATAAATATAGGTGTATATGTGTGTATCCTTACAGTTACCTAGTATCTTAGTAGTATCCAATCTGGAATATAAATTCTCTGGATGAGGTAGAAACTTGACTTAATGATAACTTGAACATCAGTTGGATTTCTTGTTTAATCAACTACTCTAAACCATATATTATTTTTGATTATACCATTTTGATTATACAGAACTATGAAGGCCACATCTTTCAAGGTATGCTGAGTTTCACTTAGAGAAATTGCTCTATTACACTGAAATCAATCTGTGACTTTTATACCTCTTCCAGCTATTCCATCATGGATGACAGTACAGTTCACACTTTTACATCAGTTACTGACACACTCATGCCTTCTTTGTTTCAGCTGTTATTGAAAGAGTGTCTCTTTTTTCTTGGACCTTGTATTTTAGAAAACTTTTTTGTTATTTTTTTATATTTAATGTATTACTAAAATGTGGAATCTTAGATTATAAAATGCTGCCATATAGCTTGATTTACTTGTAATCTCCTCTGTTGTAGATAGAAACCATGTTAATACATTTGAGGAAAATATAACATGTATAACATGTATCCTGTATTACATTATTACTAAGCTAAATATTGATATCATATTATAATACAGAATAATATAGACTTTATATAACAGCATATACTTTTGTAATGAGACAGTATTTTGATATATTTTTTAAAAGCAGATTAGTACTGTATTTAATATATAATGGTGATTTACTAGCTAACCTAACATGTTGCTCTAATGCTCCTCATCACTCTTTAGGAATAGTTGACAATTATTTAATTTTTATTAAGGACTATATATTTAGTTGAATGTTCTATATGTGATATTATATTTGAAGTTAATTTCCAACCTTGTAAGAGGATCAAGATTCCCATTCCCTAAATAAGACATTGAAATGCTTATTTTCAAGCTTCTTGGAAAAAGACAGATTTCTTAAGTTTCAGTACTGCCAAGTTCAGTATAATTTATAAATTGACACTGAAGCTTGAAAATCAGCCACTGATGATTGTGTTTCAGCTTGGTAGCCAGTAAAAACTTGTTCCATTGCTACTGGCCAAGGTGGAGAGGGCCTGTCCCAGTTCATGCTTGGAATCCTTCCAATCTTACACTAGAAACTCTCCAGTTTCTAGTTTGTAAAAACACTTTATTCTGAGGTAATGGAGCAGTCTTTTCTATTGGTCTTCATTATTCTCTTTCTTAAAAAATCTTTGCACAAAAAACTCAATAAATTGCAAAAATAATTTTTAAAAATCTCATTGGCAACTACAGAACCTAACTACATACAAAAAGAGGCCATTTTTCAGAATGATGTCATTGAATTTTACATCCTAAACATGGACTGCAGAAGGTGTTCATGGGGGTGAGTACAGCCACTTGTTATTTACTGACAGAGGTCCTGGTTGCCTTCCCATTGCATTTTCCTAAGTTACTACCTCCCTAGGGAGCATCCTACATCCACCAGATAATCCTTATGTGAGTGAAATACCTGATCATTCTCCCAACCTGGGACAGTTCTAAAGGATCGTCCCAATATGGGATTACACACAAAGTTGGCTGAGGTTCCACTGTACCTCTGTCCTTGTTTCACTCCTCTCCAAGTCCAGTCCTGCTTTTGTTTCCTTTCCAAAACAGTTGATCTGGAGTACTGTAAGTAGACCCTAAGCATGCTCATCTCTACCTCAGATCAAATGCTCAGTATTCCTATCAGGTCAATGAAGCTTATTGGAATATCTTTCACCTCTAAGCAAAACTTCTGCCAAACAGTCTCTATCACCAGATCTGTTCTGGACCACTAATGGAGTCAACCTCATTAGAGAGTACTGGAGCAGTTTCACAACAACGCATTTTTCAACTCACTCTAATATATATTATTTGTTAATTTATCAAGCTGATTTAATCTGTTTAATGCTTCTTTTAAAATATTTGATGCTAGTCTCTTCTGTCCTCTGTGGGCATTACATGACACGGGTGCACTTACCAATGTGTAGGCAATATACACATACACATAAAATAAAAATAGTAAGTAAAATATTTATTTTAAATATTTGGTGCTCTGAACACTGTTTCTCCTTGAAAATTTTGCAAATGTCAAATGATCTGACATTATTTTCTTGATAGTTTTTGGATTTTAATCATCCATTGAAAAGTATTTGTGTGAATATATGCTCGAGATATCTGTTATTCATATAAGAAATAGACATTTCAAATCTGATTAATGTGTTTTCTTCTATTTGGACTCTCCATTATATTTAAATATGAACCCTTTATATATACACAATACAGATACCTTAGATTTGTACTTATGTTTAGTCATGAAAGTTCCTGTGACTGAATCTTGTTCATTTCTAAAGAACCTGTTCCCATCAGCGCACATATCAAGCCACATGGCAAGGAGACCATTTTTAAGAGAACATAGAATTAGTTTTTAATGGTGCAATACAGCAAAAAGCAAAAACACCATCTTCCAATCATCAAGTGCAAGTCTCATTATGTGAAGGCTGGAGACCAGATGTTCTCTTCTCTCCTTAGGCACAGAACAAGGATGAACAGGTTTGAGCTCAATATGGTCAATCCGAAATTGTACTAAGAAAGACATTAAGCACAGAGACAACTGCACTTAAACGCTACAGATACTCTCTTTCAAAGGAAATTCTGTATCTAATATGAACAATTTTTGCTTTCTTTTTGCTTTTCAAATTTTAAATGTTTTGATGTTTTGATAAATGAGTGGGCATTATTAAATTAAAGGGTCTCTGGCATTTCTAAGCGTGATTGGGCATTGTATTAAAAAGTTTTATTATTTCTTGAACTATTATCTATTTGATTTTATGCTAGAGAAGGGAGTAGGAAGGACAGTCAGTACTTTGACACAAGTTCTTTAAGATTGTAAGATGATGGGTTTCAGTCAGTGTAGACTATACTGTGAGTCACTTATCAATACATAATTAATTAACCAAATGAAAATAAGTAAAAAATTAAAACTAAAGTTATAAATTAAGATTTTGATAAAATTTGTATAAGGAATAAATTGGAAATTTCCCACCCTATTAGACATCACTTTGATACTCATTTAGAATAGACTCTTACAGCAGGGCATGGCGGTATACGCCTTTAATCCCAGCATTGGGAAGGCGGAGGCAGGCAGGGATCTTTGTGAGATCAAGGCCAGCCTAGTCTATATAGTGAATTCCAGGCTATAGGGAGACCCTGTCTCAAAAAGACACACACACCCACACACACACAAAATGAATAGACTGTTATAATTTATGTACATCTCGCCATAGCCAAATCAACACACACACACACACACACGCACACACACACACACACCACACATGCATGCACATGCAGAGATAATGATAAAGAAAAATACAAAAATAAATAAAGAATATCAGTGTAAAAATCAACAACACACAAAGAATTATGAGAGAAAGGGAAAATCAAGATAAGCTACAAACCCAATAAAAACATCTGACAGGATACCAATGCACACCACATGTACACACGTGCAGAGATAATGATAAAGAAAAATACAAAAAAAATAAAGAATATCAGTGTAAAAATCAACAATACACAAAGAATTATGAGAGAAAGCGAAAATCAAGATAAGCTACAAACCCAATAAAAACATCTGACAGGATACCAATCACCATAACTAAATGATGTGAAGAACTTCAGAAATTAATTTTATAATGTTGTGTCAATGAATGTTCTCTGTTGTTCACATTTGTTTTCATTCTTAAGATGTGAAGTGGGACTGGAGAGATGGCTCCGTGGTTAAAAACATTTGCTGTTCTTCCAGAAGACCTGGTTTCAAATCCCAGCACCTACTTGGGAGCTAACAATTATCTATAACCAACTAAATGATGTGGAGGACTTCAGAAATTAATTTTATAATGTTCTGTCAATGAATGTTCTCTGTTGTTCTCATTTGTTTTCATTCTTAAGATGTGAAGTGGGACTGGAGAGATGGCTCAGTGGTTAAAAACATTTGCTGTTCTTCCAGAGGACCTGGTTTCAAATCCCAGCACCTACTTGGGAGCTAACAATTATCTATAACTCCAGTTCCAGGCTATCCGACACCCTCTTCTGGCTTCCGTTGGCATTTTGCACACTTACATACAGACATGAGAAGTGAGCATTTTATCATCTTAGTGTTTACCTTGACCCCCGATGATGGATTCATCTATCATATACCTGGATTTTAAAAATTTTATCTGTTTGAAATAATCTCAATTAACTATATGTTTTACGTTCGCACATTAATATTCTGGGGGATAACATCTAAATAAGATTTGGATAAATCTTATATGACATTATGCTAAGCCATATTGGAAAGAATTTTGGACAAAAAATAAAAACAGAAGTTTCTAACTAGATGAGTGAATTTCTTCTGTGACCACCTTTCAAGATTTTAAACATATTGACATTCACTCATTCCCTTTCATCTTGTACACATAGTTAGCATTCCAATGGTTTGTGGAGATAATTAATAATCACAGTTTTCCAAAGACAAGTTTCAAAATCATCTCTAGCCCTACATCAAGCATGCCGATTTGGTGGCTATTGTATTTGGAAGCTTCTCACATTTAAATTCTAATTTTTATGGCTAAGTTAGAATGAGACTGTAACATAAAGCAGACTGGTGTTAGAGTGCCACCTGGTGTTTCATGGCAACTCTGCAGATGCCAAGCAATAGGCACTAAGCAAGAGACTATGAGGTTAATATTCTATTTCTATGAATATTTAGAAGACTTCTACATCTTAAAACAAATCCTCTTTTAAGTCTGCAACATACAGTTGAATAGCCTTTTTAATCATTGTGAAAATGGGCCGTTTTTCCCTGAAACTGTGTATAAAAACAATAAACCCAAACAACACACTATTTGTTTAGCTATTTCTCTTCAGTTTTTTGTCTTGTTTTGTTTTGTTGTTGTTTAAAGCTTTTAGCTGGGATCTTTGTTCCCAAAACAAATGTTTGTGAATATGTGCCACCAAAACTTTAACATCAAGAGGATTTTAGATCTGAAACAAATGAGGAGAACTAAATCCTTTCCGAATATTTTCCCTAGTGAAAACTCTAAGAGCAAAAAGCACTTCCTAAATTTCACATAACAAAGTTGTAGTTGTTACTTAGCTGAGTACATAAGTCTAAACTTTGCACTTTGCTTTACAGTCTTCCATTAAGTGAAGCAACAAAAGAAAATTGGAATTAAAACTACATTAGAATTCTTGAAATAAATATTCCTTACTAATTCTGTGTACATTTAATACCTGCATTTGGACAAGGAAAAGAATAATTCCTATTTTGAAATTGATGCCACAATCATTTGTTTAAAACTACTATATTGATTTTCAAGGCTTTGGTTTTATTCATCAGTCTAGATATGTCTATAAGAACTGATCCCATCTAAAAAGACACATAAAAGAAGAACCAACACTCAATTAAGTAGTAAGAAAACAAACTCCAATATTCACTCTGTTTTAAATTTCCATTTCATAGGTAAAGTAATAAATCAATTTCAAGTGGAAATTCCCAGGCATTTCTTTCACAATTTCTTTTGACTTCTGAAATATATCCTTATAGAAAAAAAGTAAAATTCTTGATTTCCCATCCAGCATAAAGAACTGTAGAATTCTTCCTTGTTTTATTTTATTAGTAAACTAGCAATGCTTAGCTACAGGTGGATAGTCGAGAACATCATTCAGGCCTTGCAAGATTCTCACAGTTAAGAGCACATACTGCTCTTGCAGAGAACTTTAGTTCAATTCCCAGGAAATATGTCCAGCAGCTCACAACCACTTGTAATTCCAGCCCCAGGAGGATCCTGGCTTCCGTGGGCACCTTCACTCACATACACATACCCTTACAGAGACACACACACATAATTAAGAATAGAAATAATTAAAAATAAATAAATCTCTTAAAAATAAATCTCTTTTACAAAAAGCATCATTCAAACCCTTTCATAAGCCTCCCCTCTCCCCCCCTTTTTTTAATTGTGATACTTCTTTTCAGTTCACTGAGAAGTCTCATGTTATGATTAAGGCCATATGTGTGCTTGTGTTTTTTTGTGTGTGTGTGTCAATAGTCAATTTTTGCATTGGACATATTCCTTACTCACCTTATGCTTCTTGTAACAGACTATGGATAAATAGAAAGATTTAAGCTCATTCTTACATTCTGGCCATGAAACACTTTCTTCATAATAGCATATCTATTTGTAACCTATGTGTGATATCTAAGGCTTTATGTTCACAAAGAATTTTAATCAGCAATTTTAAGGAGACTCAGTAGCTTTCTAGATGAAATGTCAATATTAAGAATGTATTCAGGTACTGGAGAGATGGTTCAGTGGTTAAGAACACTGACTGTTCTTGCAGAAGACCCGGGTTTGATTCCCAGCACCCACATGGCAGCTAACTGTCTGACACTCCAATTCCAGGGGATCTGACAGCCTCTTCTGTCCTCCATGGGCATTGCACAACATGGGTTCCCTTACATACATGCAGGCATAACACTCATACACATAAAATAAAAATAATAATTAAAAAATAATTTATTCAATAAAGTATTTAATATTAGCTTCAATATGGAAGCTGACAGTGTATTAGCAAAGCATTTAATAACTTAAATTGCAATTTCCTTATGTGTTCTATCACCAAGAAAAAGAAACATGTTTTGAAAGATTTAATGTATACTGATTATTTACAAGTATAAATACAGAATTGATGTTTTAAATAAATATTAAATAATGGAACAAAACTTGTGAAAATAAACTATAATTTTTACTCAAAATATTGAGTTATAGTGAGGCAATTTAGAAACAAAATGAAAACTGGGGCAGCCACTTCTTTTGATGAGCAGGAAGATGAGGAAAATAAAATAAAAAGTGACTGTAAACAAACATGTCGATTACTGATGGTTATTGGAATAAAGAAAATCAAAGATGTCTCAACCATTAAGAGGGCACTTGATTTTGCAGAGAACTCACATTTGGTTCCCAGCACACATGTAAGATGTCTAGCAAACACCTGTCACTCCAGTTCCAGAGGACCCACTGCCTCTTTTGGCTTCCACAGACACCTGCATGCACATGATATACATACATACACATATTTTTTAATCTTTTAGAAAAAGAAAATTAAAATGGGGAAAACACATTGTATAACATGGGGAAATCATTAAAAATAAAGCCAAAAAATATATCTTAAAATAATTGTGAAGTTAACCTTATTTGAAGCTTAAGTCATATGCACTCCTGTTAGCTTTTCTGTGCTCTAACCCTAGTGAACCAGGGCAGGCAAAAGAGCCTCCTGGAGCTGAGCGTTCTTCTTGATTTTGAGTTAAAAACAGTACAGGTGTCTCAAGCCAGTTCATCATTTTGGTTAATTCCTGTAATAGTATCTTTCTCTGGGAAAACAAAGGCCTATCTAAAAGGCTGCTTTGCTAATGTTTCCCAAGTAATAAAAAGATCAGAGATCAAAGTAACAAATCTCAACAGGAATTACCTTCACAAAGACTGTTATTCTAATTTAACACCCTGTCATCAAGACGCAAAGGGTCAAGTGAGTTTCTCAAGATTTGGAGCTCAGCTAATTGCATAGCTGTACTGAACTCTCCTGTTTTCTTTAAATTATTAAATTCTACTTTTATTTTCAGGAGGTTCTTACTTCTGATATGTTTGATGCCAGACACTATTCTGCTCTCTCATGAAACAAAGTAATTTTAAAATTTATAATTTGATACACACAAATACTTTAAAGGTATTATTTTGAATTTAAATAGACATATACATAAAAATACAAATGTGCAGCAAAAGTTATTTTAGGGCTGTAAATTGTCATTTACAGAGTTACATGATTTTACATTATCTAAAGCCACTTGTCACTCAAAATTTTGTTACTTTATTGAAGAAATCTACAAACTAATCTGGCATTATAGAAAATAGCCTTGATGGAAAATACAGACTTTGAGGTAATGTTTCTGAATTTCCCTCATTGTATCCATTGGACTCACATATAGTTATTTCCCTTAATATAATTTTCTCCGGGCCTGGCATACTCAGTGAACAAACAGCAGAGGCATGGAAAGGGAAGGGGCTCCTTCTGTAAAAACACCTCCCTAGAGCATATTGTACAGAGTTGCATAGAGTAACCTGGTACTTGGCAAATCTTGCATTAACAATCTGCACTTTCAACCAAACTTGGCAAAGAACAAAAATGACCAGAAGCAGAACTTCCTACCCACTTCCTTCTATTTAAAGAAACCATCATTAACCCCAGGGGATGCATCACATGTGGACTGAAAGGGCTTCCTTAGCCTTACACCAGGGATGTTGAGAGGTTTCTTCAACTCAAGACTTGAGCCTTCAGTAAACTTGACCTGACTAACAGTTCTCACTGGTCCTAAGGACTCTGAAGCATACTTCTGTCCTCAGAGAGTTTTTTTTTTTTTCCCAACAACCAGTGAAATTTATGGGATGGTTTATAATTTTTGTAGAACAAACCTTATTCCTGAGCTTGATTTACATGTGTTAGGGGACCAGCCTCAGTAAAATAGCATCAGATTTCAGCATGTTTAGTGTTAACAGAAAATAAAACGTTCTACATTCTGTGTTTGTTTTTGCACTAAAAAAAAAAAAAAATGTTACTTTAAGGTGGAGTGAGGAGTTAAAGAAACTGCAAAACAATCTTGGGGTAGAATAATCTAGTTTTTTTCCTTTCTGTCCAGCTCCTATTTGGCAGTCATTCATACCTGATCCACCAGAGGATTTGGGTGTTCTTTATTTGTATATTTATTTTTTGCAATTTACCTTGAATATGTCATTCCTGATTATTAACATAATTTAGCATAAAGCCCGTACAATTTAATGAAATTATATAATTCAATTACCAGTAGAAGCCAGCTTTTTAGTTTTAGGAGATCAAATTATTTATGGTCTTTATTTGCTCACTTCTCTTCCCTAACAGGAGCAGAGAATGCCTCCCTGCCCTGTTGATCTTGACTTGGCTGTTTGATTTGGTTTCCTCAATAAGTGGATGTGATTTGAATGTGGGTTTGAAAGATATTTGTTCTTTATTTCTCCTGGGGTTGCAAGGAGGTTAACATGTACTTTGTAGCTGCTTCTGTCTCAGTAATGAAAAATATAGTGTATTGATTTGCTCCAGCACACTCAGAAATCTGTAAACAATGTATGAAGGGTTCTCATATGTAACAGAATCTTGAGGTGTTTGTCATACCCTGATAAACAAACACTTGAAAAAAGACTCAAATGGCTTTAAGAAGGAATCCAATTCAATTTGTTAAAGCAGATTTATATGTATTAAGATCCATACTCCCTGTAAGAGTAAGCACACTACGACAAAAAAATAAGAGCTGGAAAGAATGTTCCTTTCATTTGTCTGTTGTCTTATAATCCTCTGCTTGTTTTACTCTACTTCCAATCAAAATAATTTGATCTATACTGTTTAGAACCATAGAGTTGGGTCTGAGTACATTCCTATTCAGTGTTATTTCAAAATGTGTGCAGTAACGTATTTTGATTATTTTTGTTAACACACTTTATTAGCAAAAGCTATCACTAAAGCTGTATTTCAAAATCCTATTGAGCTTGAACTCTTATTCCACAATGCCAAATTAAGCTGGACTGCTCAAGGTTTCCTTTTCTGCATCTTTGAGCCTGTCCATCTGGTCCCCTTTACTTGTGCTCCTGGCATCGGAATAGCATGTCTGTCATTAAGCAGCAATGCATGAGGGATGACACTGAGTCACGAGAAATGACCTAAATTCAAGCTACTTCCTGTGCAATCACAGCTTGCTCATTCATGTAGAAAGATGACTACACGGCCTAACCCAGCTGTGCATTTCTCCCCATTATCTGCTTTGTTGCAGAATAAATTCTTAAAAAGTGACACATAAAAAATTAAATGGAATATTTGGAGATGAAAAATGCTATATCCAGTTATCAGGTAGTGGTACCCAAATAACACATTTTTTATTGATGTTCAATTTATTAGACAAAATCCAATAATGCATAATTGGATACCCTGCTCTGGATAAACCAGCTGAAATCAAAGTTTTGGTGGGTGTCTGTTTCCCTCTGGTGATTTTGAAGAGAACTAACTTCCAACTTCATTCTTTTGGTCAAGATAATTTTATTCCTTGTGTTATAGTATTGAGGCCCCAACTCCCTCAGTGACCACTGGCTACCAGCTGCTCTCAGAGGAAGGCAGTGTTTAGATTGCTGCCTCATGGCTCCTTAAATATCCAAATGTAGGTAATTGCTTTCATCTGGCTCACTCAGGATGTGTCTCTTCTTTATCATCTTTCTGTTTTAGGTGACTTGGTCATGTTCCGACAATCTCAACAGTACCACGGACCATGACCTAACTGTAAAATAAAGTCACCAACAAGAATTATTCAGGACACATATACCACTCAGGAAAAAAAACATACTGGCATTGGAATTATGACAAGAACATTCATAATTAAAATCTGCTATTATAGGGTGAGACCCAGGAACTTCAATAACAAAAGTATATTTCTTTACCATTTTTTTCAAATGGCTCCTACATAAAATACTGGTGTGTTTTTCTAGATAAAGTTCATAAATCTTCTTTTAGTAAATACTTATTTTCACTACCTGTTTTTCCATTTTTCCAAGGTGATGATTCAGATCAGTCTAATGGGGAGAAATCAGAATGTGAATAATGAAAGAATTATTCCACAAGGGAAAGAACAAATTCTTTCCATGTAATAGAGACTTCAAATCTTCAATTAATGCACAATTAGCAAGTGAATCTGATGACATCAATTTGAGTTAGTCTACCAGTTACTTGCTATTCTCAGCTACACAACAGGAGAATCTATAGATCTGGAATGTACATTATGTTCAAATACATGCTTTGATTTTTGGATTTCATAATGGTTCTGAGAATTGAGTATGAATTTTTCATGTTTAATATATAAAGAACATAAAAATACTGACTGACTTTAAAGATTGCAATAAAGAAGGAACACACTAAAGGCAAAGAATCCAAATCCTGGGACCAGCAGATATATGACAAGACATAACATTCATCACTTGCTAAGTGAAACATAGAGTAACCATTTAATGAATTTATGCATGGCAGGTCACTGTGTTGGACATACAGAGGATAGGCCTGTCAATCATCTTTGGACCTTACTTCCTGAATATCTGGTAGCACACTATATTAATGAAGGGGAAAATATCACAATTAGACTTCCTTAGAGTTTGAAATGCTGTACAAAAATGAGGAAGGTCAATGTAGAATAGCAGGGCTTTGTAGAGGCCCATGAATGAAGGCTGTTTCATTCTGGTAAATCATGTTTGATTTCTATTTTGTTTCCTTTCCTAGTCTCAAACATACCCTGTAATCAAAGATAGCTTTGAACACTTTTGTTTCTCTTGCCTTACCTCTCAAGTTTAGGGATTACAGGTATCATCTACCATGACTGGATTGTTTGGGGAACATTACTTTAATAGACTTGTTCTGTTGTTTGAATTCTTTTTAATCTGCTCTTTTGCAGTGATTTTGATCAAAAGACCTGGATCTCAGTTGTGTCTCTAGCCTGGATCTAGACATGGCTTTCTAAAGAGAAGATTATAAAATTACTACCTATTAAATAATAAATACATAATTTTATCTCCTTTCTTTAAAGGTTAACTAAAATGGGTCTGTCAATCCCTTGAACAGGGTAACACCCCTCAGGGAGGCTGCCTGTTTCAGGGACTTTAGAAAATAATATAAATCTCAAAACATGGTGTATAGATCAGCATTATGGTCTTTATTCACTCTGATGTCATAGTGCAATGAACTCTGCCTTTCTTCTGTAGTACACAATGTAGCACCTTTGAATTCTTTCAGCAGAGATCATAAGAACATGGGAGACACAGAGAGGCCAGAGTGAGATCACAACCACATTTTCCTTGCTATAATAACTACATGATAAAATTAAAATAGCCAGTGTAAACAGGTATGATTTCTGAAGACAATTTTTGTTAAATTATTATTTTTTAATTCTACGAAAAAATTAAAGAATCAAATAAAAAAGTCGAAACTGTAAGCAGTTTACCTCTGGAACTTTGAAGAATAAACCATTGCCCATCCGATGGGGGGGTTCTATTGAATTATGCAATGATTTGAAACGGAACCACAGTTTGGTGGCTCACACTTACTGAGAACACTGTACTGCATTGATTAGAATGAGGGCTATATACTGATGAGCAGAGAAAATCTATTGCCTACACTGGCATCTAGCTCTGACAATTTGGGGCATCAATAGATATTCTGTCAGTTCTCAGAAAAAAACATTTATGATCCTTATCTACTGAGGTGTTGCAGGGATTACTAGTTGTGAAACATTTTAAAAATTCTAGTTTAAGGCTAGTTTACAAGATCAAAGATCTTTGTATGAGCTTTGCTTCCGGTGCCACAGAAAGGACACGCATGAGCTTGTTGTTACATAAACATGTTGGGTGATCCAGATAGTGTGATTGTAATAGCCTGCTTGTTAATGTAAATTTTGTTCTTGCAGTGTTAATTAATGTAGACTTTTGTACCTGAATGTGCACAAAATAAACTCCGACAATTAAGCTGATATTTGAAACTAAAGAGCTTCAGGAAGTTTATTGGTAAGCTAAAATAACTTTTTTTGTCTTTTTATGAGACAGGATCTCCCTAGCCCCAGCTGTCCTGGAACACACTAGGTAGACATGGCTGACTTCGAACTCACAGAGATCCACCTACCTCTGCCTCCTGAGTGCTGGGATTAAAAGCATGTGCCACTATGCCAGGCCTAGAAATTTTTAAGGGAGAATTACAGAAAGAAAAATCTCCTTTCTTAAAACTTTTTTTGAGGTGAAGTTACTTCAAATCACAAGTTTATTTAATATTCAAATTTGAATAAAATTCCAAATTAATGGAAATCTCTCTTACATCCCACATGTGAGATAGAGTCACATGTGACTCTATTTGTGTATAAATATGAATGAATTTAGGTTGAAACAGAATTCCGAAAGGGCACATAGATTTGAAAAGTTTATGGTAATGTTGATGTGCTAAACATAATTATTTTTATTTATCACACCTAAAACTGGTATAAAATCCATTATATAGATTAAAAATTGTAAAAATATTAATCTGTAAGAAAGTTTCAAGATAAACCACTAGAGCTGTAAGAGGTGAGTCTAAATGCTTCCTTACAGTTAATGATTAGAATAAGAGCTAAATTCTATGTGGAAATACTGAGAATATCAGATATGGAATTTTTTTATTTGAAAATGCATTCAATTTTATACTGCAAAGAAAACATCAGAATATGTTCAGAGGCATCACTCAAAACTATGTCTCATAGGCAAGCATTATGGTATAAGCCTTTAATCTCAGCACTCTGAAGGCAGAGGCAGATCTCTGTGAGATCAAGGCCAGCCTGATCTACACAGTGAATTCCAGGTCAGCTGGGACTACAAAGAGACTCTCTCTCTCTCTCTCTCTCTCTCTCTCTCTCTCTCTCTCTATCTCTCTTTCTCTCTCAAAAAATATTACATGACTCACACCTCATCATGTCTCCACTCCATCAAGTGTTTTCCTTGATTTTGAATGCATCAAATTAATTTCAAAGCTATTCCCATAGAAATCCACAATGGAACATAAGCTGCATAAGAACCAAACCATTATGCTGAGTTGAAAGTCAGAGGTTGCCACTTTCATTTAACCATATTTATATCTTGGTGATCTTAAACCATGCATTAATTTTTTCTCTGCCTTAGATTCTCCTTAGGCAAAGCATGAATGGTAATTCCCATGTTATTATTTTGTAGGATTGACTAATTAATGAAATAATGAATGACAAAAGACTGAAAAATTAGCAAGTGATAGACCAGACCGTTTGATGAGTTGTGCTGGTGGACATTTAGAGAACCCTTGATCAAAATAGTCTCACTGGCCTCGAGAACAATGTCTTGTTTGCTATTCTTGCCTACAAGTCAGGGCACACACTATTGGGACTCTCATAGGGATATGCAAGGAAGACCAGTTGGTGACCATATAACGTAAATATATCCAACCCATTATATTACAGAAAATAAAAGGAAACTTAGTCATCTGCCTATAACTGAAGAAAACAGAAAGTACCTGTGAGTTTCCTTTGTGTCTTGTTCACCATTGTGTCTGCATCTCCCAGCATAGAACCTGAAGACATATAGGCTCTTTAAAAATATCAATTAAAATTTTAATTAGCAATTTAAAAATATATATGATTCATTAACATTCCTAAAAATTTGTGATCACTTTAAAATAAAAAAATCAACTCTAAAGAAAATTTGATTAATTTCTCATTACCAGAATCTTATCTATATTTATGTGTATATAAAACCTCTTAAAGTCATAATTTCATACAACATATTTTATAATATTTAGTCCCCCTCCCCTATCTGCACTGATTTCATAGCCCCTGTATCCTACCAGATTTCATATACTCTGTCACATATATTAAGGCCAATGGAGTCAAGTTTGTTTCTCCAAATGTCCTTTAGTGTATATCTACTCACTGGAACCTGGTTAAACTATCTAGCATTACACCCTTAAAGAAAACCAACTCTTCCTCTCCCAACAGTTATTAGTTGACAATACTTCCTCAACTAAGGTTGAGGCTTCATCTGACTTCTTTATTGCTATTCTGGGATTTTGACTGGCTTGAACTTGCATGGGTCTTGTGCATGCTGTTACCATTGCTGTGAGTTCATATGAGTAACTAACTGTCCAGTTATCTGGAAAACTGTTTCCTTTCACCCCTCTTTCACAGCTGTCCTGAACTTTGGGTGGCAGAAGTTTAATACAGGTGCTTATTCAGGGATAAACACTCTATGGTCCCTTATTCTCTACACTTCGGCCGCTTATCTATTTCAAGTGGAAGCTTCACTGGTAAGAGGTGAGAGATGCATTAATATTCATTCAGTCACCTGCCCAGTATGTTCCCTGAGCCTACAGTATAGAGATTGCATTGTAGATGTAGATGGGTCACTTAAGGCTGGGCACCTCACAGACACTTATTCTATACATTTGGCTAGTTCTAGAAATTTGCAATAGTCTTCATCTGTTGCAAAAATAAGCTTCTTTGATGAGTGATGAGAGGTATATTTGTCAGGCTATTGGGAGCTCTCTTGCATCATGAACGGGCCTAGCCCAGGAGCAGGATGATGGTGACTAGCTAAGCAGGGTAGATTGGAGCCCTGGAGCAGCATGATCCTCAACTAACCTTAGAGAAGGAAGGTGGCAGGCAAGTGAGTGGGTTCTGACTAACTTATTAGGTTAGTCAGGAGCCTCTAGCAGCAAGAATGGGCCTAGACCCTGAGCAGAATGATGGCGACCAAGTGGGTGGGTTTTGATTACCTAAGCAGGGTAGAATGGCACGCTGTAGCATCATGACCCTGGCCTAATATTGGAACAGGAAGATTAGTCTGTGAATTTTAACAAAGGTTAACATGCATCCACCATATCACCTTCTTGCATTATATTATTACTGCCCTAAATAGTCTGTTCATCTGTTGTTTTACTATCATCCATCCTTCACAGTAACTCTGGAAATCTACGAAGTCCTATGAATATTTCCAGAAGTTTTGGCTTCCTCAAAATGTCATAAAATTGGAACTGTGCAGTTTATAGCCATTGGTAGTATTTTTTCCACTTATAAGTAAAGTAGATATTTAAGATTTGTACATGTATTTTCAATACCTAATACTTCAATTTACTTCTCTTTTGGGTAAAGACAATTAGGTAACACAGATGGCATGTCTCCCTCAACCCCGTTTTAAATCTCCCCAACACTGGTGTATCTATGGACTAAAATTCAGACTCATTCCTGGTCTCAGTCTCCAGTTACAACAGTCTTGAGTAAAGTCCTCATTGCCTGTCTAACTTTTCCCTGTGAATCACTTGCTCTACTTCAAAAAAATGTTCTGGTATCAAATGGGATTTCTGCTGATTTTGAGGAACTCTATTAATATTGATCAGCATGGAATGACCTTTGAAGGCTAGTTTTGCTTTGCTTGATCAAAGTTAAATGTAAATTCACTTCTCTCACTGTTCTAAATAATTTCCCCTACACATTCAGTTACTGTTTCTGAGATTCTCTCATCACTGTGAATTTTCTTTGTTTTTGTCCAAACACTTAGGATGTAAACTTTGCCCTCAGTCAGAAGTTATTTTATTACTATGCTGAAACCTAGAAAAGGAATGACTGGAAACAAAATTCCTCTTGTATACCACTGCCCCCATGTGTACTTAGTTCTTAATCCAGATAATGAAAAAAGAACAGAAAATAATATATGAGTCCTATATGGGAGGATAATATACTTATGTATGTGTCATAAATCTGGGAAAGATTATCTTGGTACCTGTTCAAAGTATACAAAATACTATTTAATCAACTCTCATAGAAAACTATAATTTAAAATGTTTGCATTATTTCTACTTAAATCAATCCTGAGCAGCAACAACAAAAGAAAACCTTTCCTTCCTTTAGATTCATACTTCAACTTAAATACAATAGAAAAATCAGGTTTATCCAGGCTTCAGGGTACTATCATAGGAAAAGTCTACCCTCTATTCATCAATGCATCATCTGTCTTACCGTCAATTCAGGTATCTATTTGTCTATCCATCAATCCATTCATAATATGTGCTATAGTTTGAAGCCCTCAAAAGACCCATGTGTTGAGAACTTGGTCACCACCTAGCTTGTGATGCTATAGGGAGGTAACAAAACCTTAAAGAGATGGGACCCAGTTGAACAAATTATCATTGGACTTGAGCCCTTCAAAGAAGATATTTGGACATATTTGAACATCAGTTTCTTTCTCTCCTTTCCTCTCTCTCTTTCTCTCTCTCTCCCCTCTTCTCTCTCTTGTGTGTCCTTGCCTCCTGGTTACTATGCAATGAACAGAAATGAACAGGGAGCTCCTGCCATGATGCCCTGTGTTATCCTGTGCCAAAAACAACAGTAAGCTAAGCCCTCTGACACTGAGCTATATAACCCCGTTTTCCTTTTAAATTTTTATCTATTTTTTATTTTACTTTTTAATGTGTGTGTATGTGTGTGTGTGTGTGTGTGTGTGTGTGTGTGTGTGGTCTGCATGCCTGTAAGTCCACCCATGTTGTGCAATGCCCATGGAAGTCAGAAGAGGGTGTCGAGTACCCTGGAACTGGAGGTATGGACAGTTGTTAGCTGCCATGTGGATGCTGAGAATTGAATCCAGGTCCTCTGCAAGAACAGTCAGTGATTTTAACCACTGAGCCATCTCTCCAGTCCCATAAACTTTTTAAGGTTGATTTACCTCAGGTTTCTGTCACAATGATTGAAAGTTGAAAAAAGCATCCTGATCTTAAACTTAGGTCCTAACATGATCAAAAATTTTTCCCAGTGCTAAAACTATGACATTTAGAGTAAGTCTGTTGCTGCTTTTAGTTAAAGTCAATTTGGAATTCCTTGGCACAGAATTTTGCCAGGTTTCGGATTTTCAGGTCCTGTATTAATGGCGATTTTATTTGTGCTGACCCTATATTCATGTTGAATTATTTGTGTAGATTTCAAAGTGAAATTAAATATGTATGGAAGTATGCTTTGGGGTTTGGGGGCCATACAACATAAAGTAAGCAGGTTTGTGACACAAAGTAGAAAAGGAACATTGTTTCTCTCTCTCTCTCTTTCTCTGTGTGTGTGTCTCTCACACACACACATACACATACACACACACACACACACACACACACACACACACACACACACCTCCCCTGTTTAGCTGCAAGAGATTTTCAAACTTTGTCCTGTCAGTACAATAGCAATCATGTCTTTTTTTAAGACATATTTAGGCAGAAAAAATTCCTGTGTTTTCTGTTTAGCTGCAAGAGATTTTCAAACTTTGTCCTGTCAGTACAATAGCAATCATGTCTTTATTAAGGACATATTGAGGCAGAAACCCTTCCTGTGTTCACTTGCAGATGCAGTCAGCTTTTCCTGGAACCTCTGGGCTGCTCCCATCCCTCCTTGCTTTCTGGTTTCTGAAGCATTTCACATTCTTTATAACCATTCTTTCTCCCCACTAGATATCTTTTCTTTATGAATTCATTTGATAGACAACATGGTCACCCTTGTAAATTATATATGGTTCATAAGTAAAAAATAAAATTTTAGTCCTTTCTGATAACCAAACAGTTTACAAAATGGGGGTACAATGTCTCTACCAGACACTGCAGACTTAAATAATCTCTAATTTAGGATAAATGGAATAATTTTTTACATGTTAGTTTTGAAGAAGTATTCACTTGAAGCAAAACACAGAGAACATGTATTCACTAATCTTAGAAATTTCAGCTTCTGCATCCAGTTTTTTTGTTTTGTTTTGTGTTGTGTTGTTGTGTTGTGATAGAGAATGCAAACAGAGAAATGTTTTCCTGCTGGGTAGTACATTTTTTTTTGTCTTATGGGAACATCATTTTTATTGGTTCTTTAACTGATGTATTCATTTATTCCTCTAATATGTTAAATTAAAATTATCCTTAAAACATATGAGTTTTAAAATGCTTTTAAAAAGACAGAACTACACCATATTTCATTCACTGTGCCATTTCTCTCTCTCTCTTTTTTAAATTCATCAATCTAAATGTGATTTGATTCCACCAGTAATGAAAGGAGATAGCTGACATAGATGTTTGGAAAGAAAACATTTAAGAGTTTTGTATTCAAGAGTCAAGTGTTTATTCTTAATACCCAAACAGGAAAGACAAACCATCTCACACTCTTCAGCACAGAAAGGACTTGACCAGGAGGAACCAAAGCATTTTTCCATTTCATAATAACTGAGGACTCAGCCACAGGCAGTTTTTTTCATGGATTTTTAAATTTTTATCTGAGTGCTGGCATTCCTTGGTATCTGTGGGTGAGTGTGTGGTTCCAGGACCCTCATAAATACCAAAATCCGCACATACTCAGTCTATCTATCAACTGGCATCATTTGCATGTACCCTGTGCATAGCTTCCCGCATACTTGAAGGCCATCTCCAAGCTACTTATAATGTCTAAAATAATGCACATGCTATATAAACAGTTGTTATACTATATTGTCTAGAGATATTAACAAGGAAAACATTTGCACATGCTGGTACCAGCATAGTTTTTTCTAACTATTTTTTTTTTAGTGTTTTAACAATTTATTGTTAACAGCATTGATAATATACTACTCATTTT
>NW_008332100.1:392782-393775 GCF_000622305.1 Nannospalax galili
CACATCCATTCCCCCCTGTCTGCTCTTCTGGTAAATCTAGTCAGCCAGAGGTCCCTGTTCCAGGAGGGTCAGCTGTTCCTCATCTACGGCAATCCATTGTCAGTATTCCTTTGGATAGAATTGGGGCCTGCTGTTCATTTTTCCAGTATTATGTTGGGTTACTGTCTGGAAGAGACTTTATCTATCCTGGCCAACAACTCGACTGAAGGTGTCGCCTGTCTGGCTTTGCTGTTTGTCAAGTAACCTTTAGTTATATATATGTGTGTGCTTATGAAATTATATTGACCCCTTTGATCTTTGGTTATGCTTCCCTTTTGGGTGTTTAAGGACATACCATTGGACCAGATAAACTGATTTGTTTTTACACTTGAGGTCGTTTGAGGATCTGTCAGGGGTCCCATGGGCTTGGGAGGAGCCCCTGGCTCCTTTCTTCTACCAGTTCCATCTATGTGAAGATAAGTCAAAGGTCCTGCTCAACCATGTCTGGCTCTGCTTGGAAGCATGGAAGAAATGTTCCTCTGTGTTGATCCTCCCCTTTGTAGACTGGATACTGGTTCAGGTCCATCTCTTGGTGTCTCCATGGCCTCCTTGATCAAGAGGACAGGTGACTCACCACAGTTACAGGACATTTTGAGAGATCCTCAAAATCCCCTGAAACTTAGTCAACTTAGGTGGGCAAGGAGCAAAAACTGTCCTTTATGTCCCCCTCACCAAATTAGTATAGTCCTCAAAGTATGGCTGTTAAACATCCAAGAAGGTTAGTTCCACCAGTTTGGTACTTTTAATGCACTATATAGATAAAGCTTGGGCAAAACCCAGATGTTCTCACATAAACCTTGACTAGACATCTATTTTGGTCCTTGAATTAGTTGTATGTATAATTTGTCAATAGATTGTTGGACTAATATGGTTCCCTCTGGTTTTTTAAACCTAGCTAGGCATTATTATCTGTCCGCCGTCTAACCCTTCCACCATGGTTTCCCCATTTAAAGT
>NW_008332100.1:397881-399132 GCF_000622305.1 Nannospalax galili
TGTGTTGGACTGACCTGAGACCCTGGCCATGGCCTCGCCATGCAGGGATGCAAAGGCAGATGGGGAGGGAAGAAGCCCCAAGATTTTCCAGGGAGTGGATTGAGTAGCTGGGTTGTACTGGATGCAAAGGATCAGGGAGAGGAAAGGTAAGCCTCAGAGCCCCAGAAAGAGGCTGTCAGCCCCAGAAAGAGGCTGGTGGGTGTTGCAGGACCAGGGAAGTAGAAGGAGGTGAGGGCGGGGCCAGGACCAGAAGCGGTGCTCCTGGGGCCCAAGAAAGGCACTGAGTTGGTCTGGGTGAGAAGGGTCAGGAAGCAGTATTGGTTCCCCAGGTGTCTGGGGCCCCAAGACTTGGAATGGCTCAGGGCCCAAACTAGGAATATAGAACGGCAGGGGGGATGGAAGGGTGAATGTGGCTTAGGGAGTCCTGGTGTGGAGAGCTGCGCTATAGACTTACCCCAAGAGGCCTGAGGATAGTAGTGCAGGCTAGGAGAGTTAGCCGGTGGTGCAGGCCCAGGGAAGCAGAGAGAGGTGAGGGCGGGGCCAGGACCAGAAGTGGTGCTCCTGGGGCCCAAGAAAGGGACTGAGTTGGTCTGGGTGAGAAGGATCAGGAAGCAGTATTGGTTCCCCAGGTATCTGGGGCCCCAAGACTAGGAATGGCGCAGGGCCCAAACTAGGAGTATAGAACAGCAGGGGGGATGGAAGGGTGAATGTGGCTTAGGGAGTCCCAGCGTGGAGGGCTATGCTATAGACTTACCCCAAGAGGCGTGAGGATAGTAGTGGGTAGTACACTTTTATAGTAAATCAGTAAATGACTATTGATTTTTGTGCCCCACTACTGGAAAGTTCACACAGAAGGTTGAGAAATGATTGAAGCAAAATCCTTTTTTCCAAGAGAGCAGTCTTTACCAACTATCATTTCTTTGTAGAAATGTGTGTCTAATGAAGTCCAACTGTCTGCTCATTAAAGAAATAGTACTACAAGTAACTGGCTTTAAAAAATAGCCAGGTGTGGTGGCACACGCCTTTAATCCCAGCACTTGGAGGCAAAGGCAGGCGGATCTCTGTGAGTTCAAGGCCAGCCTGGTCTACACAGTGAGTTCCAGGACAGCTGGAGCTACAGGGAGACTCTGTCTCAAAAAGACCAAAAAAAAAAAAAAAAAGACCTAAATTTTTCACTCTTCCTTTACCTATTTCAAAACACTTTGAAAGCCAAGTTATATATAAATATATAATATATCCATATATATATAT
>NW_008332100.1:399212-408083 GCF_000622305.1 Nannospalax galili
CCATATATATATATATATGTAATATCATATATTGCCTTTACAGAACAATTTTAAGCCCTTGTAAATTCCATCATGTACTACAGGCAGCTTAATGACATTTAAAGAACTAGTTCTTAGTACATTAGTCAGCACAGTAGGAACAAGCCATTGGGCTACCTCTTCTCCTCCACTAGATTCCTTGGGGCCAAATTTCTTCTGGCGAATACTGCAAAAGCCAGCATTATGATTGAAAAGTCTGAAGTGCCTTCATGCCACTTGTCCATGTATGGCACACATGTACGATCATTTATGATCTCATCCTAATGTCAATTTAGGACATTTAATTAAATGGAATGATTATTTTATCTCATTATTTTCATGCAAAAATAAAAAAACCAAACTATAATAAGGTACTAGTTTCCATGTCAAAGTAAATGCCTTTGCCAAATGTATATATTTTGCACAATTTATTGACTTGTAAAATACATCAAAAGTGCATACTTCCAGTTTTTTTATGTCCTCATGTAACCCACATCCATATTACTAGCAGCACAGAAACCATTAGTCATTTTCCTCACTTAAGATTACCACTATACACTGTTAATGTTATGTGAATGTAGAAATACTGAAATATCTGCCCAGTTGTTTTCACACCACTCCATCTGTGTGGTGGTCTACAATGCTGGTTGAAGTTGCAATGTGTTCATTCTTGTTGGTATCTGAGATCCTATTATATAGACATAAAGTTATTTGTCCATCCTTATGGCTGTAAGAATATGATCTTTCAAGTTTCCTGCCATTATAAATGAGATAGTTGTAAATATTCATCTAATTATTTCTCGGTGAACAAATCTGTGCAATCTTATTAAATATAAATCTAAGGGTGGAACTGCGTTCATGGGTTAATGGCAGCTTTTCACCTCTAGTAAATTGCCACGTGGCTTCTGGTGTAACTGTACCCACATGTGTGCCCACCAGATATGCAAGCATTACCACTATCCCACATACTTGTGATGTTGTCTTTGCTTTATTCATTCTTAAACTATGTTCACTCTGTGTACATACTTCTCAGAGTGATATTGAGCTATATAGTATGCCTCATCTCCAACTATGCTGAGCACCTTTTCATTTGTTTGGTGTTCATTTGTATATCCTTTTCTGTAAAGTTTTTAGTACTTTAGAATTTTTCCTATTGTCTACTTATGTTTTTGAACTGCATGCAAAATACTTATTCTGCTATAAGTAATTTTAAATGCTACTAGTTTGTTCAATAACTTTAAGCTTGAGACTTTATTTAGTTAATAAAGTGGCCTGGTGTGTTCCTTCTATGTAAATGTCTAGAACACATTTCTACCTTCTTTTCTTTTAATAATTTATAATCTCTAAAGATAAAATAATAAGGTAAAAGTGAAGGAATATTAAGAAGTTACTTATAGTCTTAATTTGCATTCATAGAATGTTTATTGGATGATAGTTTACAAGGCATCAGGAAGAAAGCATTGCTTAAATTCTTGTCCATGTTTTTAGCAAATACTAGTTAAGCTAATTTACTTGCCACAGGAATATTTTTAATGTTGATTTCAAAGGATGATTGCCACATGCTCTTCCAAACTGCACACTAACAGTATTATCAAAATCTAAATCTTGAGTTAAATGAATCAGTGCCTTTTCTAGCATGAAATTTTCCTTCTTTTTTCTTTGCTGAGTTTTCCATAGTTCAAAGTAATTTGTTTTCTATGAGAAGTAAAGCAGAGATAAGATTAGGGAGGAATTGGCTTGAGGACTGTATTGATTTCCTATGAACAAACTGCTTGTGATGGTTTGTGCTGATGAATTGTGTTCTGCTCAGAGAAGGCCTCCTTCCCCTCTGCTTTCTTCTTGAAGTGGTTGATAAGTCTCCAGGGTTTTAGCTTCTGTACAGTTTACCAGATGTCTTTCAACCAAATAAAAGTGTCTGTGGCTCAGAATTCAAGCTGCACATGAAGAAAAACAAAATTCAGAGCTAAGGAAGTACTGAAGGGTTGATTTAAGCTGTTTCTTCCCTTGACGCAGTTAGAGGAGCATTAGGAGAGATTTAGTAAGTCTTTAAAAGCAGTAACTTTTGCCCTCACATCCAGCCACATGGAAGTCTGTTTTGAGGGAGAGAGACAGAGAGAGAGAGAGAAAGAGAGAGAGAGAGAGAGAGAGAGAGAGAGAGAGAGAGAGAGAGAGAACGGGAGGGAGAGGGAGGGAGAGGGGGGCTTCCTGCTGGCTGCTAGATGTTTATACTATCCCCCAAGGGTAGCTCTTATCCAGGGAGAATCTCCTCTTAATTTGTTAAACCTCAGGAACAAACATGTAGAAGATCCAGTTTTCTTAAAGAGAACAAGTTAAAGTAATTCTGCTTTTTTTTTCCTGTACTGTTTAATTTTGACTTCATTTACAAGAATATATTTTGTTCAAAAGTGTGAATGTTCTGAGATTTACTGTACAGTCTAACAAGTTTGTTACAATTTCATGGATGCTCGTAAAGATCACAAACAGGCCTGGGGTGGAGTTGAAGGTTTTGTTCTGTGTGGCTCAATACAAGCCTTATTAACCATGTAACTCTGGCTTTCCCATCCTGTGTTTCACTGGTGTGTTGAGGAGTATCCCCTGGATACTGGATCCAATGGGTGTATGAAACAGCTGCAGAATTACAAGTCTAGAACCATCCAGTCTTTCAAAACTTTGAAGAGGCTGCAAGCAGCTTGCACAAATTTTGTAGGTAAACAATCCATTTTGTCTTGCACAACAAGCTATAACTGCTGACTGCCTAATTCAAAATTCAAAAACTTACTTATGTGAAACAAATATCTTTGACAGGTTAGCACAGAAAAAAAAAATGTTTCTGCTCAGATGTACAGAAACTTGAAGATCCATAGAGCCTGAACTCCTAGTAATTTATAGTTTTTTTTATCTATGGGTTTTCTGTATACCATTTCAGTGCAATATTATCAGTTTGGGTTTGTCTGGTCTCCTGTTTTACATCAATCCTATTGAAACTGGTTGCCAACTTAATGTCTGTTCCTTTGTTTTGTTTTAAAGATGGGATCTGGCTATGTAGCCTAGAATGGTTTCAAACTTATGATCCTCCTGCCTTTACCCCAGGAAATGGGATAGATAGATAGGCTGATTTGCTTACTGTTTCTTTGAAGAAAACATGACCTTTTCTCTGGCATCTAACATTTTCTCACTTCCTGTGGTTTTTTTTTTTTTTGAGTAATTTGTATAAAGTGGTGAGTTATAGTTTTATTCATATTTGTCTTTTATATTTTAGCTGGTTTTCATAGTATTTATTCTTCAAGTCTGTAGTCTGGTTGTTTTTTATAAATTTGAAAATTTTGTAGTTTTTATTGTTGTGTTTATTTTGTTAAACGTGAGGAAAGTAGAGGAATATTTTATTGAGCAAAATAATCATGATCTTGGGGCTAGGGAGATGATTCAGCACTGGCTGTTCTTGCAGAGTGCCCAGGGTCAGGTCTCAGCACCCAAGGTGGTTAACAACCATCTAAAACTCCATTTCTAGGGGATTTTTTGCCCTCTTCTAGCCTCTGTGGGAATTATATGCAAGTAGTGCACTTACACACATGCAGGCTAAATACTCATACACAAAAAATAATAATTTGGTAATTCAAAATATTTAATGTTTTAAAAATAATCAGAATTCTAAAATCCAAACCTGGATAGCCTTAATACCTGTAAAATCTGAAAAACTAAACCATGGCTGATTCTATTATTCCATTTTCCCCCTTTCTATTGCTGTTTTCATGTTGCATGACAGTCTGTGAACAACTCAATTGTAGAATCTCTAGATAACACTGTCTCTCCTTCAGAGGGTCATGTTTTTCTGTACTCACCTCAGTGCTGAGGAACAGAGTACATTGGCTGAATTTTGGTCAGGGCCATCCTTTTAGGATACGACCTACTGAGAAATTAGTCTGGAGCTTCTCCCTAAAGAATTTAGTTCTGTCTCATGGATGTTTTCAACTTAACTT
Organism: Nannospalax galili; assembly: GCF_000622305.1. Classification (NCBI taxonomy): domain Eukaryota; kingdom Metazoa; phylum Chordata; class Mammalia; order Rodentia; family Spalacidae; genus Nannospalax; species Nannospalax galili. Next base: position 403,208 of record NW_008332100.1, read on the forward strand.
TCACCCTTGATTTCCTTCAGATGGACTCGACATATATGTTCACATACAATGTCTTTCATTCTGAATTTGTCATCATTCCGATTTTGCCATGTCAGGTTAGCGTGCCACCAATGCTAAGTCGCTTTCTCTGCTTACCATAAGGCTTCTGTGCTTGTTCTGGGTCCCCATTCCTAACATTTTTGTGCATCTAGTATTGACAACCTTGGGTCAGTGTGTGTTCCTTTAGTTCAGCTGCAGAGCACAGTCTTTATTCCCTTGAACATGTTATAATATTTACCTTGTCCATATACCTTTAATGTTTTGACCAAATAGTTTCTTATTTGTAATTTGTTAAATGACTCTAATTGGATTTTTTAAAATTTCTGTCTTATTTGGAGGCATAATTCACTGTTCTCATTGATTTTAAATGGAAAGAAAATAGTTTTGGATCACACTGAACAGAACAATAATGTTCCTTAGTAATTTTCAAGAGCTCTGCGAACACCTATAAAAGAGCTGGAGGACTAACCCTTTTTATTTATCTCTCCTTGGAACACTTTTACTGCAATCATCATTATCTTCATTGATATTGCTAATTATGTAGTTAATCCAATACAATTATTTTGGATGAAACTTGGATTTTGGCAAAATTCTATGTAATGATATCAGGTTGAAAACTATTGCCTTTGTATTTCTGCTAATGAACACTACTACACTCCTCAAAGTGTTTCTGTCAAACTCTAGATTCTTAAAATGGTCTTGGATAGAAGAAAAGCCTTGCTTAAATAAGCCCAATAGATTCTAAAGAACGTGTTACCTCCTCAACTGTTCAGACAAGCCTCATGGATATCTTAAAATAAACGAAGCTAGCTAATTTCCCATCTGCATACTTAGTAGATTTTTGTATTATAGTTTCCGGACTGCCAAGGGAAAGGGCCACAAGATGAGTGCCTCACCTTTCTGTATTCTGGAGGCTGGAAACCCCAGATTAAGATGAAACAGAACCAGCTCTTCCAAATACTTCCTCTCTTTGGGCTTGTATATGCCCATCTTTCCTTTTTAAAAATTTTAAGTTAGCAGAAAGTAGTGGGGTTTTATTAGGGAACTTCATACCTACTTTGCTCTGACTGGTCCTAGACCCCAACATCCCTCTCCCATCCCACTGCTGGAATCTTCCTGTTCTTCTTCAGCCCAAGGGCCCCACTCTGAGTTCCTGGAAAATGTGTCCTCTTACTCTTACTTTTTCAGTCTCCCCTCCCTTAGATCTCCTCGGCCTTCGTGGTCTTTAAAATTTTTTATAAATTTCAATTTTCACATTGTTCTTTAAAAGATCATGATTTTACTGTTGGATCTTGGAAGTCATTATCGAAAATACGCAAAAAAAATCGTATGTTTTCTTGTAAATATTTTGGACTAATCCACATTCCCATTTCGGCATATGCACTCATAAATATTTCAGCACAATTTATTAAAGGCCAGTCTTCCTCAATTATTTTATGCTTGCACTTTGTTTATATGTATGTACACATGTTTCTGAATTTTAGTCTCTAAAATTCTAAGTATCATTTCTTCTCTTGTTTTCACAGAGCGTAGTACACAACATGGACATGCTCGACAGGCTTTGAGATTCTAGATAAGGGGATGACTACTTTTTGTGTTATGTGAGGAACATGTAACTTTGGGCCTGGAGTTAAATGCTGTCATTTGTATGTGGAGTGCCTCCTCAGTGCCCATTTGTCAAAGGCTCCATCTGTATTGTGTGTTGCTATTGAAAAGGGTAAACTTTTAACCAGTGGGGTTAACCATAGGTTTCCTGTGAGCAGAAGTGTGCCCTCCAGGAAACAATGGGACTCCAAATGTCTTCATTCTCTGCTTTGTGTCCTGGCTGTAAAGTGAACAGTTTTGTGCCATGTGCTATGACTGTTATGTACTACCTTACTCCAGGCAACACCACAAAGGTGCCCACAAGTCAGGAATGAAAGTTCTAAAACTGTAAACCCAAAGACAAAAACATGAAGAAAAAAAAATCAAACAAGTTTTGTTCTTATGAATTGATTTTATCAGGCTTTTTAAAATATGGTTGGAAGTCTGATGAATGCAGTGCTTTTATGTTCAGCAGCATGAATCATTCTCACAAACAATACTGTCTAAAATCTGCAAAAGTCATTGCACTGTATACTATTTAATTCCACTTACATAAAATTCAAACTCATAATGCTACTCTCCCTTTCCAAGTCAAAATTACTTTGGAAGAACTGATGACTAGGACACTAAATGGCTTCTGGGTACTATTAATACCCTAAATTTTTTGTTTGTTTTTTGAGACAGGATCTAACTATAACCTCAGGCGCCCTGGAACTTACTATGTAGACCAGGATGGCCTCAGTCTCACAGAGCTCTTCTTGCTTATGCTTCCCACATGCTAAGATTAAAGGCATATGCTACTACATCCAACAAAAACTCTATTTTTTAATTTGGGTGCTTATTATAGAAATATGTTAATTTTATAAAAATTAAAATATACATATATTTGTATATGGCATGTATATATACACATATATTATTGCAGCATATTCCTTTAAAGTTTGATGTTAATAATGATTATATGTGATGTAATATACCTATATGATGATACAAATTATGTATTAAAATGATAAAAAGAACATTTTGTTTTGTGGGTCATTTTTGAGTCATAATGAGAAATGTAGATATTTTCCTGTCAGTTAGTGATGTAGTCATTGAAAAATTTCCATGTTAGAGAAACATTTTGGACCCAAACATATCCATGAAGTTTTTTGCTGTTTTTTCACATATTTTTGGAGGGAATTCATGTATCAGTAACTAAATATTATGAATACTTTTATAAAACATCTTATTTGTTTTTCAATTTATATTGCATCTATGAAGATATTGGCCATTTTTACATCAGCAATATTCTGCTTTGTTTTGGCTCTAAGCACATGAGTTACCTGTCTCAGCTGATCACATCACTAAGTCTCCTCATAGCAGAGTGATATGTGTAAGCCTGATTAGAATTAGAAGTTATAATACTAGTGTGGTGGTTTCAATGAGAATGTCCTCCACAGGCTATAAGTATTTGAACATTTTGTACATGTTGTTGGTGCTGTTTTGGGAGGTTTTAGGAGATGTGGTCTTAAGGAAGCACAACACTGGGACTATGATTGTGAGTTCTTAAATCTTGTCAGATAACTGTAGCTCTCTGCTTCCTGAACTTATTTGAAGATGTGAATGCTTAACTTTTTGCTCCTACCACCTCTGCCATCACTCTAACCCTCTGAAGTTGTAAACTCAAATAAACTCTTCCTTCTATAAGTTTCATTTGCCATAGTATTTTATCACAGCAACAGAAAAATAACTAATAAAGAAGGTGATAACAGGACTGCAAGCCTGTAAGCAGTTTACCTCCATGGTTTATATTCCAGGTTCCTGCCCTGAGTTCCTGCTTTGTCTTTCCTTGATGATGGACCGTGAGCTGTAAGCCAAATAAACTTTATTCCTTGCCCCCAAGTTCATTTTGATCATGTTTTTAACACAGCAATAGAAAGATAACCGGAACTGAAGTTTGTACCAGGAGTGGGGTGTTTATGTGAAGAACATGACCTTGTGGGGTTTTGGAGGAATATGGAAGACTTTGGAAGTTTGGATTAGAAAAGCTGTTGATTACTGTAAGTGATGCTTAATGGGACATTCTAGCAAGATCTTGGAAGAATGAGAATACTTTCATAGGCTCCCAGTATTTGCACATTTTTCCTCAGTTAGTGATGCTGTTTTTGGAAGTTTTGGGAGGTGTGGCCTTGCTGGATAAAGTATGTCACTGGGGGTGGGCTTTGAGAATTCTTATGCCTTACCAGATTTCTGGTTTCTCTACATTTGCCTGTTAAAGATGTAATCATTTGGTTCTCTGCTCTGGCCACCTTTATCTCCCTTGCCATCATGGACTTTTGCTCCTGGAACCATAATCTAAAATAAACTCTTCTCTATATAAGTTTCCTTGATCATTATGTTTTATCACAGCAACAAAAAAAAGTGACTAATACAGAAGTAAGTTGTGCCAGAAGTGGGATATTGCTGTGATAGACATATTGTTTTGGGGAGGATTGTTGAAGTACTTGGAACTTTGAAAGAGCCATTGAGTGCTCCCTTAGAGTTTAGTTAATGTGGAGCTTGGGACAGTTATTCTGAAGAAAAACTTGGATGATGAAGGACTGTCTTATGACATTTCAGGGGAAGCAAGACTATCAGGGCTGTTTGCATAATATTTTGAGTCAAGAATCTGTGGTTTCTGGTTAGCTAGGGCTGCAAAATAAGTCACAATTAACAAAAGACCAGCATCACTGAAGTGAAACATTTTCTTTACTGGGGCAATTGATGCTGGTCAGCTGGTACTGGAAAATCAGCTACAATTAAGAAACCAACATCACTGAGATGAAATCTGGGAAGTATTTCCTTAGAGTCAGCACACAGAAGCAGTAGTTCATAGGGGGCCAGAGGCTCCATCTTAAGATGGAATCAGGACTTGGTAATGTGTAAGAGTCTTCTACATGGTACTGGTTTTGAAGGCATGAAAGGGTCCTGGAGAGTAGCTGACGCTTGGCCAAAAAATGCCTTGTTTGCAGTGAAGACTCCCAGGATTAGAGGGGTCATAGAGAGATTATGTTCTAGTTTGCTTCTCTATTGCTGTGATAAAAATATTGACCAAAACCAACTTGGGGAGGAAAGGGCTTATTTGGCTTAAAACTCACAGTCAATCATCAACAGAAGCCAAGGCAGGAAATCAGGGCAAGAAACTGATTTAAATATTTAAAACTTAAATATTTAAGTTTTGTATCTATTTGTAGAGAATTGTTCTCTTCACCATCATGTATTACTTCTCCTC
>NW_008332100.1:408195-413355 GCF_000622305.1 Nannospalax galili
TGAAAGGTCCTGTATAGAAAACATATTTCCTTATTTGATTGTATCTGACTTTTAATTATGGTGACCAGGTCATTACATCAGTGACAATTTTATACAGTTAGATTGAACTTTTGCATTTGGCTATCTAAACTGCTTAGCTCTTCCTCTTTAGATATTTCTTGTACTCTATTATATTGTTCTATTCCACTTCTCTGTACTTTCTCTTTGCTGTGTCACACTTCTGTAGCCTTATGTTTGGATTTTTCTCCCATGGTCTGTACTCAAGAGGAATGATACTCTGGTGAGTGGACTCCATCACAACGCTAACTCCACTGTAAAAACTATTTCTCACAAGGTGTTTCTCTAATTTATAATTATAGTTTATTTCCATCTCTGCTAACTTTTCTGGCTCAGGCAGCATTTGAGAGTCAAATTTCTGTAGCTCAGCCTATGAATGTTTGTTGTTGAAAGATTCATGTTTGTGACATCTTTGGTTTGGTCAATTGCTTTTCTTATAGTGGTGCTAGACTTTATTCTAACTTCGTTGTGCCTTTCATATGGTTTTAAATAAAATGTCCACAGTTCTTTGTAAGATAACAATAAAACAGTGTTGAAAGCTATTTCCTCCTGAGAATTAGCATGCCTTTTTTACACCAATCCATTGCTAGAAAATGTGATGTCAAGTCAGAAGTTGAGGTGAATTTAGGTATTGTCCTTTCCATCACTACTAGAAATGGATTGCTGTCATTCATGCTGACAGGGGGGCTAATGTGCTGAGGAGTTGTCTTGAGTAGTTCTGTTTCACTGTCAGTTTGCAATATAGCCTGTAGACCTGTGCAATGAAAAACGTCTGTAGCAATTATCTTGTTGCCAAGAATTTCACTCCAGCTATTTGTGAGTCAATGCTATCACTATTGAGTACCTGGGACTCTCTTTTCTCCTCGTCCAACCAAGACTTGGCACAACTTTACCCTAGAGAAGAGGTTTCTTCATCTTATCCCTCTTTCTCCACACAGCTGTCAAATTCTGTCTTGCGTGTATACAGAGGTCTTCTATGAGAGACTTGTTCTCATCCATCCCTCAGTAGTCAAACTGTACTTCAAATTCCTGCAAAATCCTAGCCTAAATGTTGTTTTGATCCTTCCTCAGGAGAAAAGAGTTTGACAAACACTTCTCGTTTCAGGTAAGTGAGATGCTTAAGACCTGTACTTCACAAGAGTTACCCACCTCCTCCACATGTAGTCACTCAAAGGAGCTCTCTTTCCCATCCCTGCTCAGTATCCTGTGACACTGGAGGCCACAGGTGTTTGCCAACTCCCTTCAGGGTAGTGCATGGACATAACTCTTGGTACCAAAATGGCTATCCATTGACTAATAATTATTTAAGTTTTATTTCATGTCTTCTTTCCCATTTGAGATTTTTCACCCATTTTGGAAAGCTTAGCCACTATTGCTTTAGATTTTTATTCATCCCATTTTTTTTTCCTTAGTTTATTAACAGATGATAACATTTTATATTGCTTAAAATTCCATTTAGCTTTTTTTTTCTTTATCTTTTTTATTTTTCCCCTTCATTTTACTCTTCCTTCTTTAATTCTTTGCTTTCTTATTTTTTAGGCAAGGTCTCACTGTATAGCCCATGATGTCCTCAAATTTATAATCACCCTGCCCCAACCTCTTGAGTGCTAAGATTACAGATTAATTTGATGTACTCAGAGCCAGAGAACTATGACTATTTTTCCTCCTATCTTTTGTACTTCATCCTGGTTTATATCACCATAGAGGTCTATTCAAGCTTGCTTACCTTCTGTTTACCTGGTTTGTTAATAAGCAAATTAAATAAGTTCATTTATAACATTTCTGCTTGCTTACTTTTATATTTTCTATTTCTTTGCTGATATTTACCATTTCCTTGAAAATATTTTCCAGATGTTTCCTTAAAACATTTATCACAGTGACTATAGACGGATCTCAGTTGACAATTCCACTGGTAAATCATGCTAGATTAGCTTCACTGAATGATTCTTTAAAATAAAGGCCAGAAATAGTCCTTCCATATTTAAACAATTTCATCTATTGTGTAGATTGTGTGTTAAATAACTGTGAATGCTGAAGAATATGATATGTCCCCCAGGCAGGGCACCTTGCTCAAGAGACTATGTGAAGGTGAGAGCTGCACAGGATCTGACCTGAGCAAGTCCTTCTAAATGTGCTTTGTAATCGTTATGTTTTCACATCATGGCAAATCAATGAACCTCTCTCTTTTTTCTATTTGTCTCTCTCTCTCTCTTTGTTCTCTCTTCTCTTTTACTTTCAGCTTTATTGTGGTGCCTGGAATTATCTTTGTTCCCTCATCCATCCACATGCAATATCTTGTTATTCTTTTTTCCCTTTCTGCTGCCATCAGAGGCCAGCACTCAGTGTTAGCTTTCCGGTGATTTCTCACCATCTCCTCCAAGTTTTAGACTCCCCAGTCTCAGTGTTTTAGAAGTCTCAAATTTTATGCTTGTTTCACATTTTAGAGGGCCCTCTGGAACTTGATACCAGTGTTCCCATCTTCAACACATTGACCTATTCATTGGAAGAACAGAATTTTCAATTGAATAAAACCATTGAACAAACTCATGAGAGCTTGCTAAAAGTTTACTAAAGATTGATTTTTCTCGATAAACATTTTCTTTTCCAACAAATCTCCAGATATATTTTCTATAAGGAAGTTCTTGCGATTTTCTGAGTAGTTTCCCAAGTGAAAGTTCTTTGCAGCTGATGTGGAATACACACACAGAGAGAGAGAGAGAGAGAGAGAGAAAACATTCCACACCCACACATGCAAACCACACCTCACTCACAAACATACCACAAATACCAACACTCCAGCTTCCATACATAAATTCTTTAGCTGCGTGCGTTGAATACATATTGATAATATACAAACACACCATATTTACATTAAATTTTAATAAATTAATGTAAAATAATTAAAACTATATTTGTGATAACTTCATTTATTAATTAGCTCTACATGTATGTATTCTAGCTGATCAGTGAATTCATTTAGATATTGAAAGTAAGCTCTAAGTATTTTAATGTGTGCCCTTGGGTACCAAGCATGTTGGTTCATTGTTTTAGGTTAACACATACCAATAATTGAGATTAAGACCAATCAGATTCCATTGATTATAATGTAAACTATTTTTCTTCCATCCACAGGTTATACTTCTTAGAAAACACTAACTCTTATGTTGAATAAACTTTGAAATCATCTTATTAAGGAAATGGAAAACAATGAATTCAATGAGGTATTTTTCTAAAGAATTTCTAATGCTTTAGTATGGGAACATTTCAAAATAGTTGGCCGAATTTCAAAACAGATACTTTTTTTCTAGAATTCACAGAGGAAACAACAAACAAATAAACAACAAACAAAAAGAAACCAAAACAGCAGTTCATAGTTTGATATTATGAAGGCTTAGGAAACTGAGAAACTTTGGCAACTGATAACTACTGGGAGGTGAAGAGTTAGTTTTCTTTAAGGTGTGATGCTGCACGGGTTAACCAGGCTCCAGTAAATGGAGTCACACTGAAGGACATTTCAGGGCACAAACTTGACTTGATAGATCTTAACATATATGAGAGAGTACAGGAAATCTGGCAGAGGCAGGGTGGTATTAGAGGAGAGAAGATAGAGGAAGGGTCCAAATATTATCAAAATATATTATATGAAATTCACAAAAATTATATTTAAAACCTAGTAATAATCAAAAAAGTCATGTCTTGGTGAGGTAAAATAAAGGAAAAAAATAGTTACACATTTCTTCAGTTGCACGATGACATGCATTAAAAAGCATGACATTACTATATGAAATTTTACATGGCAGAGTAGTATTTTCTAGATTGAGTAAGTAGAGTAGAAAGCATGATAATCAGAAGAAAAGTCTGAACACGGTGCTAAAACTTGGGTGTGATGTGATTTGAGACACTCTGCTAAGGACTCATGTGCAGGTGGAAGTAACTGCGAATGTTACAGGGCAGAATCCACATTTTGCCCTGGCTGCAGTCAGAGGTATTTGGAAATTAGTATTCTAAAATGGTGCTAATAAACTTGTAACTATATGCAGTAAGGTTCCAGTCACTTCTGAACATTTACTACTAAAGATTTTCGTCTGATAATAAAAATTTTCAAAGAAAAATTGTTAAGCTAGCATTAATCCAAGATGTATATATATGGGGAAAAAATCTTTGAAGACCTTAAAGAAATAATGACTCTGCATGGGTTATCTGGTAAAATTACATTAAGTTTCTGTTCATCGATTTACACAAACTTAAAATGTAGTATTTTGGTAATATGGAAAATAAGACCCTTTAAGCTTTAATATATGATTATTTTTTGCCTTTTTCAGATCAAAGCTGTGAATATTATAATCTCTAGAAGAACAAGTAAGGAAAAAAGAATAATACTACTGTGAAACAAAAATGAAAAGACAACTTACAAAGCCTGATTATTTTTTGCCTTTTTCAGATCAAAGCTGTGAATATTATAATCTCCAGAAGAACAAGTAAGGAAAAAAAGAATAATACTACTGTGAAAGAAAAATGAAAAGACAACTTACAAAGCCTTCCCAAGGTAATGTCACCACAGGAATCCTGACATGTGGAGACTTTAATTCTCACTGAAATGACTTAAAAAGTTTTAAAATCACATATTCTAAATTTATCTATTGACACTTGAAAACTTTATTATATGTGTTATGAATAATAAAATAATAACTCAAAAATTAAACCTGAAATGTCATATGTCATAAAATCACAATGCAATCCCAGAATTCAGAAATTATTGGTTTGCATATTTTTAAGGAAACATGGCTTTTATCTTGCTGAGAATTTTGTAGCAGAAGACACCCGTTGTAGCCAAAAAGTCCTGTGGAAGTAGAGAGCGTGTTCTCCTTCCCGTTTGTCTGTTCCACTAATAAAAGATCTTGTTATAATACAAGAAAAAGAGGGTTTTTTTTTAATCTAAATAATTTAACTGTTTTGAAATAAAGCCTGGTATATTGTGGGAATGTAACTAGTACACTCATTATGTGAAAGAAGATGAAAATTACCTGGAAGTTCAAAGTTGATCTACCAAAAAATCCATTAGTCTTATGTTGGTTATATATCCAAAATGATATTAATTACTCA
>NW_008332100.1:414644-416063 GCF_000622305.1 Nannospalax galili
GAGACAGAACACATTATATTTGTCTTTCAGTTTCTAGTATGTGAAGCTCTGTCATTATTTTTTATAGAAAATAAAGAATACAACTAATGACAACAGTGTTTGGACATGAAAAAGAGGATTGTGGAGAATGAAGGACTATGGGTTCAGTGTGCAGGAAATGCCAGTTCTGCCACATTTATTTTTACTTTCTCTGAATCTGAAAATAAAGAAGCTAATTGCTCCAATTATTATTATTATTATTAAGCAAAACACCTGAGGTATCACATTTAGAGGAAGAAAAGTTTCCCTTAGCTTCCAATGGAGACTTCAGGCTATTGTTGATTCTAGGGCCATTGTCTTGGAGCACTTGGCTACATGGTATATCATGGCAAGAACACATGGTAGAGGAAGCTTCCCAGCTCATGGTAGCTAACAGAGAAAAGAGGATACCAATGTCTCTTTCCAAGATCACAGATCTACCTAAGAGCAAGATAATCATCCATACTTTACCTTTTAAATTGTCTACCTCTCCCCAAGAGTGCCATAGACTAGAGGACTAAACCTTCCTCAGAGAGGCTTTGGGAAGACACTTACCCAGAATATATCAGTCTGCATCCTATGAATGTGCATGACCTTACTTAACATCTTCTGCAAGATAAACGTTTTGAAGCATTGCTTTACAGATAAGTATTAGTATTGAAAGTCCTCCAAATCACACAGAGGTTGCTCCAGAAACACACTTCTCTACGCGGCTTGGGGCTAGAGCTGGATAATGGCCAACCATTACTCTCATGCTATAATGTGAATGTCAAATCCCCTAAAAAACGATATCTCTGTGAAAGACAGAAGTATAACCTGGTGGGAGGTCCTCACCTTACTGAAAAAAAATCTCCTCAAAGGGAATTTTGGAACCTTGACTCCTGCCTCTTTTATTCCTTTCACCGCAATATGAGCTATTTTTTCTCTGCAACACACTTCCATCATGATGTGCTACTAGGTCCACTTCCAAATAACAGGGCCAATTGATCACATACTGCCATCTGAAAATTGAGAGGTGAAATAACTCATAAGTTAATGATCTCAGATGTTCTGTTAAAGTGACATAAAATTTGTACTACATGTGATAAGAGATGAAATGGACTAAAATTGAAGGCAGCTCTTTCCATAGTCTTCAGTAGTCCCCAGTGTTCCAAAATAGTGATAGCTGAGAGACTCTGCTCCATTTGTTGTGGGGTCAGAAAACAGATTCCTGGAGCTGCCTACCTAACATTTTCCAAAATCAACCCTATTGTATTAGCAAATTGATCTTTAGGCTCATTACCGAAGAGTAAGGGGTCACAGACCCATGAAGAAATACATCTAAAAGGAGGAGTCTAGATAAAGTATGTGACAAGAAATTAACAGCCATGCAAGACATAGATGAGCAATACGTTTCTTAAT
>NW_008332100.1:416107-420676 GCF_000622305.1 Nannospalax galili
GAGCAATACGTTTCTTAATTTTTTATTTTAAATATGTAATATAAATAATATAATTTATATTAAATAGTCTGAAATCAGGAATGCTTTAGGAAGCACAGCAGATTCTACTGTGGCTTGCAAGTCTGCTTTGAAACAGGAACATTTGTCCCAATTCAGATTCTTTCACTTACTAGTTATAACCTGAGAAAGTTAATTCAGTAATTGGTTCTCACTGCTGTCATCTGTAAGTTGGAGAAATTCTGATATGGATGTCACAGCAGAGTACAATTATTATTACTTTGGTATGTAATTAATTGGCATATATGATGTATATAATAACATATTTGCATTATTCTGTTTTCTACGTACTATAAAAGGCAGTTGTTACAAACCAACGATTGCCCTGTGGAATTTCTGTTTCATTTATCAGCATCCAATAGCAAATTTTACAATTTCCATGATAAATCTGACTGCTCTTTGCCCCTCTCATCAATTCATGCTTTCTTCTGAGGAAAACTGAGTATCATTTGTTGGCTTATATGTGTGAATCACCTTTCTGTCACTGAGAAAATATCTGATGCAATCGACCTACATGGAGAAAAGGGTGATTTCAGGCCGAAGTTTCTGAAGTTTGGTCTATTAAACATCAACCCAATGCATGTTATGCTGGGGATGGTTTGTGAAGAAGACACTCATCTCATGGCCAGGAAGCAAAGACAGTCACGTCAAGGGTCAGGGTCCCAAAATTACTTTAAGGGCAAGCCCTCAATGACCTAACTTCCTTCCACCAGATCCGATGTTCTAAAGGTTATATTGTTCCCACTCCCAAAGGCACCACAGGCTGGCTGCCAATGCCTTTTATACATGGGCCCTGATACTTTCTTCCTATTTTGAATCTGTAGCTACTCTACCTTTAGCTGTGCAATGAGACCACCACTTTAGAGCTGGCATATCAACTAGAGGAGTTTTAACCCTGTGTTTAGTGTTCGGAATTGTTCCCTCAGTATGGACTAGTCATCTCTTAACTTTTACATAAAGTTAGAAAAAGTCATTACGTTATCAAGTGCCTTTCTATCTTACTGAAATAGAAAAGATAATAAAACTAAAATATTAGGACACCATGTCAGCCTTGAGTTCATATATCTGAATAACAGCAACCTCCAGGCTAGCTTTCACTTTCATTATCTCATCCAGCTTATCGGACATGAGAAGTGATAGGCATAGTTAGAACTCATGATGTCTACTTCTACTGGTTTTCAGGATAGCAGAGACCTCGACTTTCTTCCCTAAGACATGCATTGACAAGAAGTTTTAGGGACTTTCCCTTGGTTGTTCTTCAGTTTTAGTTATTACTTCTGAAGTAAACAGAACAAATTCAAGGAATTTGTTAAATAACTTTTAGAAGCTTTAGTTGTAGTGGCTCCTGACAGCTTTGCCAGCACTTAGGAGGCTGAGGCAGGAGGATTTCATGAGTTTGAGGTCAGTTTTAGCTAACAGAGGGAGTTGCAGGTCAGCCTGGACTAAATCATGAGACCCTGCTTTAACCACCCTCAAACAGATGAACAAATAAACAACAAAAAAAAACAAATAAAACTAAAGATATAACCTTTTCTTTTTCAAGGCAGGAAAATGTAAACATGATTTCTGCATGCCTTCAAAAGAAGACTCTAAAACTCTTACTAATTTAGGGAATCAGTAAACATAGTCATTCAAAATAAATGAGTTACTGTTTTATACTTAGTAATATGATACACTGAAAGCATAGTTCTCTATATTATTATTTTTGAATTTAGAATAATTTTATATAAATATAAATATCAGGATTGGCAGGTTATCATGGAGAGCTCTAGTCTTAGAATAATAAATGTTTCTTGCTTTTCAAAAACAAAAATTCTTTACTTGATTTCTTTCTTTCAATGGTTTCTGAATATATATATATCTTCTGCAAGCACTATTCTGATACAACAGAAATAATTATATTGGTCTCAGGAGGAGGCAACAAAAATACCACCAAATAGCACCTCAGTGGAAGATTGAAATATGGCAATTTCTCTTTTGTTCCCTAAGGCAGATTTTCATAGGATTATGGAAGGTGAAAACTGGTCCTTTAGACTTAGTGATGTGAAATAATGTGAATAAATATCTCAATAGGGAGAGCTGTTGTGCAAATAACACAAATCAACTGTTTTCCATGGATAGTTTCCCTGCAAAAGCTTTGCATTTTCAAGCTTAGTAGGAAAAAAGTTGTATATTTCTGTAGAAGAGATGCACAGCATGTTTTAAAAAATCTGTCATTTATAGAGCATATAAAATGTCTACAATCTAAGAATTAGGCTTCTTAATATAAATATAAGTCATATTATCATTATGTCATGATCTATAATCAAAGATAAGCTGGTGTCTGTGTGAATAGAGTTATAAAAACACACATTTTGAAATGAAATTTATATCAAAATTCCCTCTTGCTTTGTTTTAGCATAAATAATATCTTCTTCCCCATTAAAATTTCTCCTGTTGTTCTCTGAGGGTCCAAAAACCAAGTTCAGTTTTATTCAATTTGTCACTAAAGATATTGCTTATAATAATTACAGTGACAGCATCTTTCCAGTTTCATGACCCTGAGCTGGTGACTCTGCAGTGACAAGGGTAATAAATACATGCTGTGACAACTCTGGTCCATGGTGCTCTGCTGATAGGTGATGTTTGGTGGAATATTATTAAGGAATCATTATACCAGTGATGTATGGAAATAGAACATCATTAGTCATTTCATGGGTGATATCTTGCAACTTCACCAGACCTGGGAGATCTAAGAATCCATTTCAAAAGTTATACCTTGATCCCATTTAAGAATAAAATCAATTATTTCCATATAATTTTAAGATTGCAATGAGTGTCGATGACAGCTACAATCTCTGTTAACCTTAACTCATAAATAATGCATTTTGTTTGCATTTTGTGTATGTATTGAAACATAGTTCACTTTTGAAAAAGGAAACTTTCAGCAAAGGCACACATAATGAACATGATTGAGTGTGATTGTGGTCCAGGGGATTTTATAAGCAGGATATATAAGTGCAGGTTCAGAACTACCATGAGGAGGAAATGCTAAACTGAATAAAGGAAGCTTTCAGCAAAGGCACACACAATGAGCATGATTGAGTGTGATTGTGGTACAGGGGATTTTATAAGTAAGATATATAAGTGCAGGTTCAGAACTACCATGAGGAGGAAATGCTAAACTCAAGAGATTTAACATTAGAGTAGGTTATTAAACCAATCTTCCCAAGGCCTAAAGGCTATAAATTCAAACTTATTTATTTTGAGAGTGAAATTCAGAATAGCTCAGAAAAAAATGAGGATAATGTGAGTAATTTTGTATATTTAGTCAAATGTGAGCTGTGTCAGGATTGTGAATTCTGTCATTGACTTCACAACAGCTGATATATAGGAGGCTACTGAGGGTGGATCCTTCTGCGCCAAAACAATCAATCAACAGCATGACATTTTAAACGAGTAAATCGTGGTGCAAAGGTTAGACAGGGAGAGTGAGAGAAGAGAAATAAATAATACCTAGCTAGTGTGAAAAACCAGAGGAAGTCATACTTGTCCAATAACCTAATGACAAATTAAAAATACGGTATCTCTAAATGGCCAGGGTGGTCCAAGAAACTCCCCAAATTACACAAGCTGTTGCCACATATCTTGATACCTCCCAGAACTTGAAGGTAAGACCCTACTGCTGAAGACAGAACATACTTTGGATACAGGATTTGGAGCAATGGAGCTGGAACTGGCCTGGAAACACTTCCTCAGAAGGCTAGCTATTTGTAGCTTTGGAAAGCACTATGCAAGGTAGAACATCAATCTATGGTCCAATACCAACTTCAAGACCAAATAACCACATCAGTGACCTGCACAGCATATGACATTGGTGCGGTAGTGGCACTTTTATCTTGGAGGCAATCAATAGTTACCTAATTGGATGAAAAGCCCACTCAGTGGGAGGAAACTCATGTGTGGTAATGTAAAAATAGCCAAATATACAGGATTGGAGAGGTCATAGATCTTAGAGAAAACCCTCAAACTGTCACATCCATAGACTAACGTAATTTCTCACTATGCAAAATATGTATCCTAATATTTACCGGCATGTATCCCAGTCACCACTCATCAAAGAAGCTTCTTTTGTACTGGACAAAGGCTATTACAGAGTGCCACAACTGGTCACACACAGATACTGTCTGTGAATTGCCCAAGCCTAAGTGGCACATCTACAATGCAACCTCTACACCTAAGCCTCAAGGAACATAGAACAAGCCATAAGGGGACAATAATGAATATCTCAATTCTCATTAATGAAGGTCTCTCATGCAACAGAGGGCCAGGAACACAAAAGTCACAAATGGCTGAAGTGTAGAGTCTAAGAGTCTGCAGAGGCTGGCCCTCAAACAGGACTCCTACATTAAACTACATCCTCCCAAGGTTCAGGGATCATATGGAAACAGAGTCCTACAAGCTCCTGGGAACCTGCTCATATGATTCTGTGGTAATGGTGTCAGCATACACAAGTCCCATGCATTTCTAGTT
>NW_008332100.1:420737-429019 GCF_000622305.1 Nannospalax galili
ATTGCTTCAACTGAAGGGCTGGTTTTTGTGAAGATGAATTGTTTCAGCCTTATTTATGTTGTGGAAGATTTTTCTCTCCCCTTCAACTTTAATAGATATCTTTGCTAGGTACAGAATTCTGGGTTGGCATCTGTGGTCATTTAGAATTGGGAATACTTTGGTCTGGGTTGTTCTGGCTTTCATAATTTGCACTAAAAAGTCAGCTATAATTCTAATGGGTTTTCCTTTATATGTGACTTGTTTTTCTTTTGAAGCTTGTACTCTCCTCTCTTTGTTCTGTACATTTAGTGTTTTTACTATGATGCGTGGTGGGGAGTTTCTTTTCTGTTTTTTTCTATTTTGTGTTCTATGTGCTTCTTGTATTTGTATGGATTTGTATGTCTTTCTTTAATTTGGGGAAATTTGACACTATCCCTAAACATACCAGCACTGACCCTAATCCTTAGGCTAGAACAATCTTACCCTAGTCTTAACCATAGCCCTAATCCTAAACCTAATGCTAGCCCTAACCATAGGACTAATTCTAAACGTAATCATAACCCTAGCCTTAACCCTAACGATAATAATGCTAGACCTAACCCTAACCCTAAACCTCAAGCTAACCCTCATATTAATAGTAAACATTGACCTTATCCTAAACTATCCCTAGCCCTAACTATAAACCTAACCAGAAAATTAGCACTATCCATAACTCTAATCCAAACCCTAAAAGTATCCCTAGATGAAAATCAAACAGTAGCCCTGAACATAACCCTTATCTTAATACTAAAACTAACCCTTCTCCTAATCCTAACCTTATCCATAAACCTGACCATCAACATATCCACAACCTAATGAGAATTGATTTCTTTGTGTTTTCTTTAAATTCATTGAATTTTTTCATCATGTTTATAATTGTTCTTTTGAATTCCATGTCCTGTGTTATCTCTAGGGGCTTCTTATTTTACTCCTCTACAGAATTGTTGGTACTTGGTGGGGATATATTATTTGGGGTTTTCATGTTATTATTTTTTTACTGTGACTTTGGCATATGGATATCTTTCGTTGTTTCTGATTCTTGTGTGAGACACAAGCCTTCTTTTCTTGAGTTTAAGTCTGTTTCTGTTTGTATACTTGATGTGTCTTTGTTGTTTTCTTATTGGGTATGAAAAGCTAGTTGGTCTAGGCTTCAGGGTCTCTCTTTTGATTTTATATTGGAGGTGCCCACTGGCATTAGTCCATCTGTTCAGGAGTTCCCACAGAGGCCCAAGTCAGATGAGGATCAGATGCTCTTAGGCTTCCTCCTAAAGGCCGGGTCCTTCTGGTCAGCAGGTACACTACAGTTTGGGAGGCTTGCTAGGTGGAGGTAGGATTCAGGAGATCTCAGGCGGTCAGGCTAGGAAGCTGGAATCCCAAGCAAGTTGGGCTTGGGGACATCCAGGGTAGAAGGCTGGTCTCAGGTGTGCAAATTCAAGTTGGGGGTGCAGGCAGGCTTTAAAGGCTCTAGGAAACTAGACTGAAGAATTGGGTTGGTCTGGGTGCAAAGGATCAGGACAGTGGGTAGATCTGGGCCAAGAGGGTAGTCCAGAGTTCTGGTGTGCCAAAAGCAGAAGCTGCCCTGTGCCTGAGGCAAGAAGGAGAACAGGATGTAGGGGTTGGGAGACTGAGTCAGGTTGTGGGAGTCAAGGTGCAGTGGGCGGGGTTAACCTTAGCAGAGAAGGAAGCTGGTCACAAGTTGGGGGTGATGACAGCCTGAGAAAAAGGCTGGTCTCAGGTGTGCAAAGGCAAGTTGGGGCTGGGGGCAGGCTCTGAAAGTTCTAGGAAACTAGACTGAAGAATTGGGTTGATCTGGGTACAAAGGATCAGGAGGCAGTGGGTAGAGGTCTGGGCTGGCAAGAGCAGAAGCAGGCCTGTGCCACCGGATTACTTTTTCAATCTCCTTATTTTTTATGAGTCTGTATAAGTTGTACACTCTTCGTGGTTTCACTTAGGTTGAATCTTGAAATGCCTCCATTTCTTTTAGACTTTCTAACTGGATGGAGTGTAGATTTTTAAGGTAGTTCCTCATAATGTTCTGGATATTCCTGGAGTCTGTTGTAATTATTTTTCCTGTTCATTTATGACTCTGTTAATTTGGGTCTGCATTTTCTTTTATGTGATTTATTGGGCTAAGTATCTGTTGGTCTTGTTTATCTTTTCAAACAGCTAGCTCCTAGACTGGTCAATTTTTTGCATTGTTTTTTCTGTTTCTACAGGATTAAGGATTGGGATGCTTTGTTCTTTCACTTTCTTGAGTTGCATAGTTAGGTTATTTATTTCTGCTCCTGATTTTTTAACATAGGCACTTAGAGCTACAAAGTTCCCTCTTAGGGAAATTTAGCTTTTATGCATCCCAGAGTTTTATTGTGTTTTCATTTTTCACTGAATTCCAGGAATTATTTTTTATTTTTTTCATGATTTATTGTTTGACCCACTCATTCAGTAATGTGTTCTTTAAACTTCATGAGTGTGTGCTATTACAGGATATTTTTATTTGCTATTGTTTTTAGCCTGTATTGCATTGAGGTGAGAAAATATACATGTTATTTCAGTGGTTTCATATTTCTTGAGTTTGTTTTGTTTCCCTATGTGTTCTATTTTGGGAAAACTTCCATGGGATGCTGAATGGAAATTGTATTCCTGGGCATTTGGCTATAATATTGTTTAGATTTCTGTTAGATCTATTTGATTATTTAATTCCAATGTTTCTTTATTTCTCTTGTACAAATGATGTCTAACTGAGATAGTGGGGTGTTGAAATCACCTACTATTACTGGGTTAGGATTAATCTGTGCCTTGAAGTCCACGAGTACTCTTTTATGAAATGGGGAGCATCAGAGTTTAGTGCACCAGATACTTGTGCATATACATTTAAGATAGTAATGTCTTCTGGTTAGTTGTTGCCTTGATCAGAATGAAAGGTCCTTTTTATCTTTACTAATTAATTTTACTTGAAGCGTATTTTGTCACATATTAGGATAGCAACATTTTCTTGTTCTTGGTCCCATTTGATTGAAATACATAACACTTTTTCCATCCATTCACTCTAAGGTGGTACCTATCTTTGAAAATTAGACCAGTTTCTTATATATAACAACAACTTTGTGTGTGTTACTTTGTGTGTGTTAGTGTTTGTTCTACGTATTTATGAATGTACACTATGCCTGCAGAGGACAGAGATGGCACCAGATACCCATCCAGAACTGAATTTACAAAAAATTGTTAGTCACCATGTGAGTGCTGGGAACAGAACCTGGGTCTTCTGTATGAGGCTGCCAGTGTTCTTAACCACAAAGATGGATTTTCCTTTATATGTGACTCATGGTTTTTCTCTTACCATTTTAGATACCCTCCCTCTGTTCTGTATATTTAGGGTTTTTACTACAATGCACTGTGGGGAGTTTCTTTTCTGGTGTGTTTCTTTTCTCGAGTATTTTCTTCAACAACCCTGTTGAAGATCTGTTCTATTACACTACTCTGGTATTCTTATTCTTCTATGCACGTAATTCATAGGTTTGGTCTTTTCATGGTGTCCCAGAGTTCCTGGATGTTCTTTTCCTGTTTTTTAAATTTTTTTTACATAATCTTTTATTGAGTGGCCCAATTTCTCTACTTTATATTCAAGTCCTGATATTCTGTTTTCTACATAATCCATTTTACTGGCAAGATTTTCCTCTTTATTTTCTAATCAATTTATTGAGTTTTTCAGTTTCATAATTATTTTAGTTTAGATTTTTTTCCTTAATTCACTTTTCAAATCCTAAATTATCTTTGTCATTTCATTCTGCTTTTTTCAGGAGTTTGGTCTTATCCTCTTTGAGTTCACTGAGGTGTTTGTTCATGTCTTCTTTAAACTCCATGAATTCTACAATCATGTTTATGTTGTTCTTTTAGATACTATGTCCTGGGGCACCTCTGAGTAGTTCTCGTGGTGGACAAACAAATGTGGACTCATATATTTTGGTTACAACATACTGTCTTGACTATCCATGTTGTTTGTGTTTCTGAAATGTAATCTGCACATATGGACTTCTTTTGTTGATTGAATCTCTGATATGAATATAAATATCTTTGACCTTGACTTTGTTGACTAGATGTTTGGTTCTTTTTTCATTGTTGTTCTAACTTTTTTTAAATTTCAGGTCAGATGTAAAGATCTGGTTCATCAATCCTTCAGATTTAAAGTGTTTTTTTAAATTTTTTATTGAAATGTCAGAGGTGATTTGAGGCAGGTTCAGTATGCAAGCTAAGCAAGCACAGCTAGGCCTGGGAGTTTGGAAACCATGGCCAGCTGGACAGGGTTATGGCTAACTTATCAAGCTAGTTCAGAGGGCCCATGTTTATTCTTGCCTTAATTTTTTTCCTTCCTATAATTATTTGCATTCAGTATCATTTTTAGTTATAGAAATTTTACTGAAAATCCACTGAGTTTTTTAAAAACTTTATGAGAATTTTATACATGCATATAAGGTGCTTTGATCAAATCCATGCTCACTCCCTCCCCTCCAAAACCTCCCAATCTGAAGAGGTAACCTTAAAATCTTTTAAGGATTAGATACAAGCTCCCAAATACTTCTGACATTTTGAAATTTTTAGCCTTTGGAACAGTGTGTTGCTAACAGGCCCAAGGACACTTTGAATTTTAGCCAAGAAACTGGCTATATTTCTTTGGGGTCTTTTTACCCTCTTTCTCCTTTCGTTCTGTCTCTCTTTCTTCTTTTTTTACAATGGGGCTTTTTGCTACTCTAAAATTTCCCCCCTCTGAAAAGGTAATCCTAAAATCTTTTAGGTATTAGAAAAGATCTCCCAAATACTTTTGACATTTTTGGCCTTTGGAATAGAGTATGTTGCTAAGAGGCTCAAGGACACTTTGATTTTTAGCCAAGAAACTGGCTACTTTTCTTTGGAGTCTTTTTACCCTAACTGCCTAGTCAATTCCTACCTCCTATTCTTATCACACCATCCTTTTAAGGGGTTACACAAATTACCAATAGGGAACAGGGACGCAGACCACTCTGGCATCTTCCATGCTGAACAGGGATGCAGGGTGAGGCAATTGGAGAACTCCTTCACTGGATCTATCTAAAAGACTCCTAAATTCCATAACTCTTATCTGTAGGGATGTGAAGAAAAAGTAAAGGCAAGAGTAGGACCTTCTTTTCCCTGACTGGTGAATAGGAGATGTGAAGGAGACCATTGAGATTTCTAGATGTGAGCTTCGAAAAGCATCACTGTATTGGGTTCCTCCTCATTTTTCTTTTGTCTGCCAAGGCTGGATTCGAGAGTGATGTACTCAAGATTTGTTTTCAAGCACTTTGACAGATGTTGGAGGGGTTAGAATCAGTATCAATTCCCTTTCAAAGGCTTTTGAATAAGGGGAGAAAAAAAATTTAGCCATCATTTTAGAACAATAGTGGGTCATCTCCCTTTGCTACAGGTGGGCACTACAGAATGGCAGACCAAGATTTGAAATCTTACATTGGAGCAGCACTTTCTGCTTAGAAACAAAATCATCAATGATTGTGTAAATAACGTTTTATATGGACTTTAGCCTAATGTCTGGGAAGTGTAATCCCTTGAACTCTTAAAGAAATATACTGATGACTTTAATCTTTGGTTATACTTTCTTTGGGGTGTTTAAGACCATAGAGTTGGCCCAAATAAACCAATTTATTTTCACTCTTCAGATTGTTGGAGGATCTGTTCCTTAGGAGTCACATGGGCATGGGAGGAGCCCCTGGCTCCTTTCTTTTACCAGTTCCATCTATGTGAAGATAAGTCAAAGGTCCTACTCAACTGTGGCTGGCTTCACTTGGAAGCATGGAGGAAATGTTTTCTCTGTGTTGACCCTCCACTTTGTAGACTGGTCACTGGTTCAAGTTCATCTGGTGGGGTCTCCATGGCTTCCCTGAACAGGATGACAGGTGACTCACCATAGTTACTGGACATTTTGAGAGATACTCCTTAGTCCCCTGGACTTAGTTGACCTTGGAAGGCAAGGAGCAAAAGCTGTCCTTTAATTCCCTCTTACCAGATTAGTATAGGCCTCAAAGTATGGTTGTTAAACATCCAAGGTTGGTTCCACCAGTCTGGTACTTTAATTACCATGTGCTTTGTAAATAAAGCTTGGGCAAAAACCATGCATTCTCAGGTAAATGTTGACTAGACATATATTTTCTTCCTTAAACTAGTTGACTAAACTGTGACCTTAGAAATTTTAAGATTATGTGTATATATTATGTGTATATTATTTTTGTCTCATCTGTTCCACATCATAAGAAACCTACACAGACCTCATCACTAGCTTAGGCTTTCTCAATTTTTCTATTTTGGAAAGTAGCTCCAATCCCATATCATTTAAACATCTTTTACATTCTCATTTTCTTTTTTGTAAATTATGTAGAGACATAATAACATTAACAAATAAATTTTCCATCTGTTGTGATGGATACTAAGCAATGCTTATCCCCTTATAAGGTTATAGTATCAAACAAAGGTTTGATTAAAGTTTCCCTAAGGAATCAATGAATTTACTGAGCTTACTTAGAGTTGACTGAGGGGTTGCTAAGGGGTATGAGTGACCTGAGGGTATGCACACTGGAAAGTCTTTAGCCAGCATGGATCAAGCCTTCTCTTCCTAGCCTTCCCCAGATTATATATTTTAGACCTCTCCAAATCTGGAAGACCATGTGTGATTAGTGCCAAATTACATAGAGTTGACTAGGAAGAGTGGCTGGGTAATCTGGTGAGAGTCCACTGACCCTGCTTACCCCTCCTTTAATGAAGGAGGATAACCATCAGTAAGCCCAATTGTGATGATGTTTAGCAAGCAGGCACAGCTGAAGTCAAAATAATGGTAGTTATTCCATGCAGAAGAGACTGCTGTACAGCATCACCTTATGAAAAGAACATGCAATATAAAAGGATTTGGTGCTAGGATCAACCACAAATGAGGGAGAACATGTGTCTTTTGTTTTTCTGAGTCTGTGTTACTTCCTATAGTATAACAGTTTTGGGATACATCCATTTACCTGAAAATTTCATTATTTCATCTATCTTTACTGCTGAATAGAACTCCATTGTGTAATATATTGCATTTTTGTTAACCACTCCTCAGTTGAAGGGTACTTAGGTTCTGTCCATCTCTTGGTTATTGTGAAAAGAGCAGCAACAATCATGATTGTACAAGTGTCCCTATAATAGGATGAGTCCTTTGGGTATATGCCAAGGAGTGATATAACCGGGGCATATTGTAGGTTGATTTTTAGTTTTTTAAGAGTTCTCCACACTGTTTTCCATACAGGTGGCACAAGTTTGAAATCCCACCAACAGTGAATGAGAGTTCTGCTTTCTCCACATCCTCACCAGCATTTGGTATCATTTGTTCTCTTGATGCTAGCCACTCTGATTGGCGTAAGGTGAACCCTTAGGGTGGTTTTAATTTGCATTTCCCAAATAACTAACAATGTTGAAAACGTTTTAAGATGTTTCCTAGCCATCTTTATTTCTTTCTTAGAGAACTCTCTGTTTAGATCTTTAGCCCATCTTTTAACTGGGTCATTTGGTCTCTTGATTCTTGATTCCTCTCTTGATTCCTTGTTTTATTGAGTTCTTTATATATTCTGTATGTTAAATCTCTGTCACATGTGTCACTGTTGAAGTTTTTCCCACTTTGCGAGTTTTCTCTTCTTTTTTAGTGTTTCTTTTGATGTACAGAAGCTTTTTAATGATGTCCCGTTTGTTAATTGCTGACCTTAATTCCAGAGCCATTTCTGTCCAATTTAGAAAATCCATTCCTACACCTATATCTTATAAGTTATTGCCAATATTTTCTCTAATAGTTTCAGGGTTTCCATTTTCACATTGAGGTCTTTGATCCATTTGGAGTTGAGTTTTCTGCAAGGTGAAAGATAAGGATCTAGTTGCATTCTTCTACAGGTGGAGATCCAGTTTTGCCAGCACCCATTTGTTGAAGATGTGTTCTTTCCTCCTTGTGTTCTTGGCACCTTTGTCAAATATCAGGTGGCTGAAATTGCCTGTACTGGGACTAGGGTCTTCAATGATGTTACATTGATCTATGTGTCTATTTTTGTGCCAGTACCATGTTGTTTTTATGACTATAGTTCTGTAGTATATTTTGAGATTTTGTATAGTAATCCCCATAGTGTTGTTCTTTGTGCTTAGGGTTGCTTTGGTTATCTGGGGTCTTTTGTGCTTCCATATGAATTTATAAATATTTTTCTCCTAATTCTGTGAAGTATGTC
>NW_008332100.1:429384-431886 GCF_000622305.1 Nannospalax galili
AAATTTTCATTGTAGAGGTCTTCGGTATCTTTCATCAGGTTTATTCCAAGATATTTTAATTTTTTGCAGCAATTGTGAATGGGAGGATTTCCCTGTATTCTTTCTCCAATTGCTTGCTATTGGCATACAGAAAGGCTACTGTTTTTTGTTGATTGATTTTATAACCTGCCACTATACTGAAAGTGTTGATCAGTTCTAGGAGATTTCTGGTGGAACTTTTAGGATCTCTTAGGTATAGTGTCACATCATGTGGAAAAAAGAATAATTTGACCTCTTCTTTTCCAATTAGCACTCCTCTAATTTCTTTCTCTTGTCTTATTGCTCTAGCAATAGTTTCAAGCACTACGTTGAAAAGGAGTGGAGATAATGGACAGACTTGTCTGGTTCCTGATTTTAATGGGAATGCTTCCAGTTTTTCTCCATTTAGAATGAAGTTGGAGGTGGGTTTGTTATATATGGCTTTAATTATGTTGAGGTATGTTCCCTCCAAGTCCAATTCCCTCTAGGACTTTGAACATAAAAGCATGTTGAATTTTGTCAAAGGCCTTCTCTGCATCTATTGAAATGACCATGTGGTTGTCGTTGAGCCCATTTATGTGATTTAACATTTATTGATTTATGTATGTTGAACCATCCCTAAATCTCTGGAATAAAGCCAACTTGAACATGATGGATAATCTTTTTGATGTATTCTTGCATGTGGTTTGCAAGTATTTTGTTGAGAATTTTTGCATCTATGTTCACTAAGGATATGGGTCTATAATTTTCATTTTTGGTTGTGTCTTTGCCCGGTTTGGATATTAGAATGATGATGGCTTCATAGAAGGAATTTGAGAGTTTTCCCTCTGTTTCTATCATTTTGAACTGCATCTATAGAGCTGACAATGCGGTTTTTGTCTTTGAGTCCATTTGCATGATTAATGACATTTATTGACTTGTGTATATTGAACCACCCCTGCATCTCTGGAATAAAGCCTACTTGATCATGGTGAATAACCTTTTTGATATACATCTGCATGTGGTTTGCAAGTATTTTGTTGAGAATTTTTGCATCTATGTTCATTAAGGATTTGGGACTATAGTTTTCATTTTTGGTTGTGTCTTTGCCCAGTTTGGATATTAGAATGATGATGGCTTCATAGAAGGAATTTGAGAGTTCTCCCTCTGTTTCTATCATTTTGAATAATTTAATCTATCATTTTGAATAATTTAAGTAGTATTGGTTGGTGGTCTTCTTTAAATATCTGGTAGAATTCTGCTGTAAATCCATCTTATCTCGGCATTTTTAGTCGGGAGCCTTTGTATTACTGCTTCAATTTCCTTATATGTTATGGATCTCTTTTAACTGTTGATCTCTTCTTGGCTTAACTTCGGTAGTTCCCATGATTTTTGATATCCATCCATTTCTTTTAGATTTTCTAATTTAGTATAGGTTTTTAAAATATCCCTTTATAATGGTCTAGATCTTTAGGGTGTCTGTTGACATATTTCCCCTTTCATTTCTGATTTTGTTGATTTGGATTTGCTTTTCCTTTCTTTTAGTTAACTGGGATAAGGGTCTGTCTATCTTGTGCAGCTTTTCAAAGAACCATCTCTTAAATTCATTGATTCTTTGTATTGTTTTATTGTTCCTATTCACTGACTTCTGCTTTGATTTTTGTTTTTTTCTCTTCTACTGGGTATTGATTTCATTTGTTCTTGCCTTTCCAGCATCTTGAGCTGCAGTGTTAGGTCATTTATTTAGGCTCTTTCTAATTTTTTAATGTAGGCACTTAGAGCTATAAACTTCACTCTTAGGACTACTTTTTAAGTGTCCCAGAGGTTTTCTTGTGCTGTATTGTCCTTTTCATTGAATTCTTGGAATTCTTTTATTTCTTTCTTAATTTCTCCTTTGACCTAGTCATTGTTTAGGGGTGTGTTGTTTAATTGTCATGAGTTCATGTAGGTGCTATGGCTTCTTCCAGTGTTGATTTTGAGCTTTATTAAATTGTGGTCTAATAGAATGCATGGAATTATTTCAGTGTTTTTGTATTTGTTGAGGTTTGTTTTGTACACCAGTATGCTGTCAATTTTTTTTCTGTTTCTTACATTTTTTAAATATTATTATTATTCTTTTAGAAGAAGTGTATCATTACAGCTTTAACATACCCAATAACAGTTTCCAGAGCAAAGACACAGCTCCCCCAAAAGTGGCTATAAAATTTCTAGGTTTGCTGTTGAATAAATACAGTTATACAATATTGAAATCAGCATAAGCCCTGCAAGACACAAAATTCAATGAGTTTTCAACCCTCACAAAATATCTCCATTTTATTCCAAAATATACTGTTTCCTACAGAAAGGCTCATTGTTTTTGCTACTAACACTGAGATGTTGGTGCATGTGTCTCTAATCTGTATGTATCTGATTGTTACTAGTCATAATGGGTTGCACTCAGATCCTTGGCACCTGTGTATGTCTATAAAGTCATCGGGTAGATTTCAATGGTAATGTTTATCACCT
>NW_008332100.1:432195-439280 GCF_000622305.1 Nannospalax galili
CTAGGTTACTGTTTGGGAGTCTCTTGGCCCACCTTGGCCAACAACTCAAAAGAAGGTATCTCCTATCTGGCATTGTTGCTTGTTATGCAGCCTTTAGCTATACATATGGACTCTTAAAAAAGTATATTAGGCCTTTTAATCTTTGGTTATACTTTCCTTTTGGGTGTTTAAGGCCATACAGTTGGCCCAGATAAACCAATTTATTTTTACTTTTAAGGTTGTTTGAGGATCTGTTCCTCAGGGGTCACATGGGCTTGGGAGGAGCCCCTGTTGTCACTTTTTTTTAAAGTTCCATTGGGTGCTGAGTAGAAAGTGTATTATTTGGCATTTGGGTGGAATATTCAAAGATGTCTGTTAGGTCCATTTGATGTATGGTATCATTTAATTCTAATGTCTCTTTGTTTATTCTTTGTCCAGTTGACCTGTCTAATGGAGAAAGTGGGGTATTGAAGTGCCCTACTATTACTGAGTTGTGGTTAATCTGTGTCTTAAAGTCCTGTAGTGTTGTTTTATGAAATTTGGGTGCACCATAGTTTGATGCATATATGTTCAGTTTATGAATTTGTTTTATGAATTTGGGTGCACCAGAGTTTGGTGCATATGTTCAGGATTGTAATATCTTCTTGGTTAATTTTTCCTTTGATCAGAATGAACTCACCCTCCTTATCTCTTATGATTAGTTTTACTTTGCAGTTTATTTTGTCAGATATTAGAATTGCAGCCCCTGCTTGTTTCTTAGTGCCATTTTCTTTGAGTATTCTTTTCCATCCTTTCACCATAGGGTAGTGCTTATCCTTGAAGGCAAGATGGGTTTCTTTCAGACAGGAAAAAGATGGATTTTGTTTCCTTATCCATTCACTTAACCTGTCTTTTGACTAGGGAGTTCAGTCCACTGATATTATTATTGAAAGATGTGTATTGGTTGCCATCGTTTGGATTGCTGTCTGTGTTCTTTGTCTAATTTTCTGTTTCTTCAATTATACCTGTATTTATTTTCTTTTGTTGCCCCTGGGGTATAGTTGTTTCTCTCTCTGCTCTTTGTATTGCTTCAAGTATTCTTTGAAGGGTTATTTGTGCAATGGAAGATTTAGGCTATTCGTGTAATGGAAGATTTGTGTAATGGAAGATTTAGGCTATTTGTGTAATGGAAGATTTGTGTAATGGAAGATTTAGGCTATTTGTGTAATGGAAGATTTGTAATGGAAGATTTACTTTCTCCCTCAATTGTAGTAGACATTTTTGCTGGGTAGAGTATTCTGGGCTGGCATCTCTTGTCATTTGGAAATGGAAATACCTTGGTCCAGGTTCTTCTGTGTTTCATAGTTTGCACTGATATGTCAGCTGTATTTCTGATGGGCTTTCCTTTGTATGTGATTTGTTGTTTTTCTTTTGCTCAATTCAGTTTATTCTCTTTGTTCTGCAAATTTAGTGTTTTGACTATGACATGCCATGGGGAATTTCTTTTCTGGTTCTGTCTATTTCATGTTCTATGTGCTTCTTGTATTTGTATGGGGACGTCTTTCTTTAATTTTGGGAAATTCTCTTCTGCAATCCTGCTTAAGAGCTGGCCAATACAATTAACCTGAACTTCTCCTTTCTCTATGTCTATGATACATAAGTTTGGTCTTTTCATGGTATTCAACTTCTCTTGCATATTCCATGCCTGTGGTTTTTTAAAATTTTTTATAATCTTTGCTCGAGTGGTCCAGTTCTTCAACTTTATAGTCCAGTGTTGATATTATGTTTTCCACTGCATTCTTTCTAGCAGTGAGGCTTCCCCCTGTGGTTTCAAGTTGATTTATTGAATTTTTCACTTCCTTCATCATTTCTGCCTGAGTTTTCTTCAGTGTTTCTATGTCTTTTGTGAATTCAGTCAGAAGCTTATCCCTAACTTCTTTTAGTTCTTTGATTTCTTTATTTATGGGTTCTTTAAATTCATTGAATTCCTTGATCATGTTTATGATTGTTCTTCTAAATTCTGTATCCTGTGTTATCTCTAGGGAGTTCTCTGTGTAGAACTCTTCTACAGGACTGGTGGAATTTGGTAGGGGTATAGTGTTTTGGCTTTCCATTTTCTTATTCTTTCAATGTGGTTTTAGCATATGAATTTCTTTTGTTGTTTATGATTCTGATATGAAAATTAAGTTGAAGTATGCCTGGTGTGCCTTGGTTCTTTTCCTATTGGTTATGTAGTGTCAGTTGGTCCATGTAATGATTTGAATGAAAATGTCCCCCATAGGCTCCAAGTATTTGGACATTTTCTCCCCAAATGATGATGCTGCTTTGGGAGGTTTTAGAAGGTGTAGCTATCCTGGAGGAAGCACATCACTGGGGGTGGCCTTGGAGAGTTCTTCAGCCTTGCCAGACCTCCAGTTGCTCTCTTGCTTCCTGTGCCTGCATAATGATGTGAGAGCTTCACTTCTGCTGCTCCTGCTCCAGCCACCTCCAGCCACAATGCTTCCCTGCCATGACAGACTGTAATTCCTCTGGAACTGTAAGCTCAAATGAACTCTTCTAGAAATTGCTTGGGCCAGTCTTTCTATCACAGCAACAGAAAAGTGACTAATACAGTCCAGGTTTCAGGTTATCTCAGGTTTTATTTTGAAGGAAACTGATGGCTTTGGATTAACTACTCAAGAGCTCCCACAGAAGCCTAAGTCAGGTTTCAGTCAGGTACAGTCAGGCTTCCCACTAAGGTTTGGATCCCTATCGGCAGGAACTCAGGGCAAAATTTGGGAAGTTCCCTGTGGGGGGCCAATTTGGAACTCTCAGGTGATCCTCTGAGTGCTCTGCTCCAATGCCAGAGGGAGGCTGGAACAGGCACTCTGGCTGTCTGCTGAGATCTCAGCTTTATCCTACTAAACAGCAGAAATCTGCCCAGGAACCTTTGGATGGAACTCACGTAGTCCCAGTTAGGGGTTTGGTTAAAGCCTATTTTGCGTGAGGGCAGGATGCAGGAGCTCTCAGGCAGGTTCCCTGAGTTCTCAGCCCCCATGCCAGAGGGAGGCCAGAACAGGCACTTCCACTGAGGTTTTTTTTATTTTTTTGAACTTTAATGGTGTATTTATTTAAGACAGCATAGCCAACCATGACTTAAATACATGAACTGTGAAAATTCTTGAGTTTCTTGCACTCTTTTCTTTAATACAAAATCCTATTTATAGTTTACATTTTTTGTGCATCTCACTTTTATTAATCGTATTTTTTTTTTTTTTTTGGTCTTTTTGAGAAAGGCTCTCCCTTTAGCCCCAGCTGGTCTGGCACTCACTATGTAGACCAGGCTGGCCTTGAACTAACAGAGAGTGGGATTAAAGGTGTGTGCCACTGCTCCTGGCTTAATCACATCTAATTTTTAAAGTTACTACAGTGTGTTGTTTAAGGAATAATTAACTGCACTTCAAATGTTCCAGAGAGCCATACTTGGCTAGTGGTTGCCATACTGAATGGTGCTTAAATTTCCTCTTCTACCCTCTCCACAGGTAGCCCCTCTTTCCTTGTCAACTTGGACATTTCTATTCTTTTTGTCTATCCCCAACCCACCCTGTAGCTATTGTCAAAGGAACAGTACTTTATTTATTTGCTTATTTGTGTGTGTGTGTGTGTGTGTGTGTGTGTGCGTGTGAGAGTCAGAGGACAACTTGCTAGAGTGCCTTCCCTCCTTCTACCTGAGATCAAACTCAGGTCACTTGGTTTGGTGACATGTGTCTTTACCCCCTAGTGATCTCATCACCCCAGGAACAACACTCTTGAAACAGACTATGTATCTAGACTGAAAGCTGGAGATACACATTCATAATCCTAACACCATAATATACTCCTAATATTTTTGCGTATGTAAAAATATTTTCCAAGCCACCCCTGGTGAAAATGCCTGTAATCTCAGAACTTGGGGCAGAAAGATTGAGAATTCAAGGTCATCCTGGATTACATAGCGATGCCCTGTGAGGGGGAAAAGGGGAGAGAAATAGAAGAGAGAGAGAGAGAGAGAGAGAGAGAGAGAGAGAGAGAGAGAGATTCCACATGTATGAGTGAAAATAAAAGCAAGATGCATGGTTGGGGAGATGCTCAACAATTAAGAGCACTGGCTGCTTTTGCAGAGGACCCAGGTTCGACTCCCAGAACTCACATGGTGGCTACAAACAGTCCTTAACTCCAGTTTCAGGGGAACCTGAACCTCTCTTCTGACCTCCATGGCATTGCACAACACGGGTGCACTCACATGCAGGCAATACATTCATACACACAAAACAAAAAATAATAAAATATTTTTTAAAAACCAAGATGCTTTACAACTGACACCCACACCACTGACGAATACAAAATTTTGCATCAAATGGATTCTAACTGAAGCTATGGCGTGAGCTGAGCATGTTCAAGAACTCTTGACATGTGAAGACTGTCAGGTGCACGTCACAGTCCCCTTGCTTAGGGTGCCACTGGGACTGATCAGCTCATAAATCCACTGAATTTTTATAACTTTTATAAATACATGTACAAGTAAAAGAGTCAGATTGGGAAATATCAAAAAACCATTGAGTAACATAGGAAAACATCAGGGAAGGATAATGAAATTAAATTGTCACTATCTGTGACATAAATTTATAAATTCATGATATACTAAAAACTCGTGATTTCCACAATATATTTCATTTGCACAGATGGACAGATGGTTAATTCAGAGTGATTGCCATTGATGAAATTAAGGTTAATTATTTAGTGAATGAAGATGAATTGTGGTTTGTCTCCTCTGTCATTGCTCTTATTCTCCTGCTTCAGTCAAATGACTGTGGCAGTCTGGAGTACCCTTGACCAGGTCACTGCTATGCACAGAACTGTTCAGCTAAAAATATTACTTTTATTTTTTTTTCCTTTTTGTCATTCTTAGTTGTGTTGTTTCAATAACATGCCTATCATCTACAACTCTTAAAGTGAAAGAAAAAATAAAAAGGAAGGCAGGAAAGAAGGATGGAAAGAGGAAGGAAAGAGGAAGGAAGAATGAAGGAAGGAAGGGAAGGAAGAAGAAAGGAAGGAAGGAAAGAGGAAGGAAGGAGGAAGGAAGAAGGAATAAGGAAGGAAGGAAGGAAGGAAGAAGGAAGGGAAGGCACTTTTCTCATATCTCCTGTCACCAAAGCCTTAAAAAACACTAACTTTTCCCCACATTTTGCACATTCTCATTGGGTTTCAACCTTCTTAACTTCTTCAAATGATGGAATCTTAATTTAACATACACATGTTTGACTTTTAATATTTCTGTACCCATATGATTTTTATCCTCTTTTTAAAATTTCATGATGTCATTTGTCAACTTGTTAGGTTTATCTAGTGATCTTGTGAACAAAAGTGGTACTTTTTTATGTAAACACTATTTTCTTAGTCACTGTCAATTTTGTTAATATTTCTTTTAGCTACAGGATCATCGCATAATTCCCTGGGCCTTGGTTTCTCTCTGTGCCAACATCCCTGCTTTCTAAACTTTACTGTTCCTTGGGTAAATAAATGCATTCATATTTATCTACCATCAAGGGCAGCTGGAAGATGGTCTCATTACTTCAAATCAGCTCACTTTATAAATCTTCAGTATAGTCTACCAGGTGGCCTTACCTCACAACAAAAATATATAGAAAAAGATTTTGATGACTACAAAAGACAGATACTGATGAAACTGGTGATACCTACCAAAATCTCCATTATCATCTTCTCTCTAATATCTTTTGCTCCTTCCTATAGCATATGTTTGGGTTTGAAATTGAATGTTGTTGTTTTAATGTATCAATCACTCCCCTAACAATATACAAAGCTATTTACAAAAGTGTCGATGTCATTATTTTAATCAATTTCAATCCTGGATTGCATTGTTCCTACATTATTTTCAGCAATATTTTGATTGTATTTGAACATTTAGCAACAAGAAGCTAAAAAACTAGTTCAAGTTCTAAATTAATGCTTCTATAAGATAAATGCAGTAAACCATTGTGTTATTCTTTTAATGTGGTAAATCTTGTTCTTTATTCATAATACATATTATTATCAAAAACTTTTAAAACACCATTTTTGTGCAATTCTAGCTGAAAAAAATCTTGTTTCTATGGGGTTTTTTAGTTTTTATGATTTCTATCTTGTTCTGATGATGTGTAGGAATGTTTTTGATTAATAACTTTTAATTTCCTGAACTGTAAGACTGTCTAACAGTTTTTAGCTATTATAAGTCCTTGATAGCTTTTCCAAGTAAACAGAATAGCAATACTTCTGTTTCTACTTTCTGATAGATAATTGTTTCATCTTTTGCTTTTGATTAACATGCAACAACTGCACGTGGTAGTGGACATCATGGAACTATCTATGAAAACATGCAGCTTTGTTCCCTTTAGTCCTTTTATTCCCTTCCATGCTTGTTCCTCTCAACCCCCATTTATCATGATTTTATGGTCAGTTAGACTGTTTAGCTACCAAATGAAAAAGCGCTTGTCTTACTGTGTCGCATTCACTTTATTGCAAATAATTCCTTCTAGTTTCATCCATGCATTTTCATACCTGGTAAAGCACTAATAATATCTCTTGACTTTTGAATTTAAAGAAAAATACCTAAATTTTCTAAGTTGCAATTATTTTCATAGGTTTTCAATAAAGACTACCAATAAACTCAGGTTTCCTACATTTTTAGAATTCATTTTAATCATTAGTTTAAAATTTCATAAATGAACTTGTTTTCCCCTTTCATCCAGATAACAATTTTTCCACTTTGACACAAACTTTGAATAAAAATTTCAAGCAAGAAAAGACACTCCTAGCTGGGCCTAATGGTACACACATTTAATCTCAGCACTTAAGAGGCAGAGGCAGGTATATTTCTCTGAGTTTGAGGCCAGTGTGGTCTGCAAGCTCTAGGACAGCCAGAGCTATGTAGTGAGACCCTGTCTCAAGAAAACAAACAAACAAGTCAAGTAAATAACAAAATAAAGGGAAAACATATTCCTAAATAGGAACCACTGTGATAACTCAATTGAAATCTAGCTGAGGAGGACTGTCTCAGGCCTCAGGAAGCTGTGTATACAACAACATATTTGGACTTCAGAAAAAAATTCAGT